>NC_142198.1:7745833-8089166 GCF_026936395.1 Plectropomus leopardus | reverse complement strand
CCCAAGGCGGCTGATGAAGAGAGTAAAAAACTTCCTTTTGATCTCTCCCGTTCCACTCCTCCTCTCCCCCCCCCCCCAGTTTTCCCTCCATCTCTTTTATTTATTGCTCTCATTCGACCACTCTCTCCCTGTGCAATTCTCAGAACATCCTCTCCTCTTGCTCAGCGGCAGCATCATCTTTCAAATGCAGCTCTTGTTACCAGACATCCACTCTGCTCTCTCTGCTCTCCTCACCACCATTCCCTGTGGTCAGTAGGGGCCTGCAATGGAGAGCTATCAGTCTCTGTCTCTCTCTCTCTCTCTCTCTCTCTCTCTCTCTCACACACACACACACACACACACACATACTTGATCTCTGACCCTGCTCTCCTTCCCCTCTCCTGCCACGTCTCTTCAATCGATTGCTACTCACTTCTCATCCTTCCTTCTCTTGTCTGTCTTTTCATCATCTTACCATCTAACTCCCTGTTTAAGTCATACACACATGCACTCACACACTCTGTTATATACAATATACTAATATGTATATAACAGGGATACTATATAATATGATATTTATTTTATTATGAGGGAATAAATCATCGAGGGGAGGACGTGCAACCCTGACGTTAGACATGACTCACTTACCAAGACACTGCACTGCATGACAATTAACAACATGGACGTACACACATACACACACATCCACACACACTCTCAGTTGTCAAAAATGACCTTAAGAGGAATAGAGAGTACGCACCACTTATGGCAATTATGAAAAATCTAATACACACACTCACACACACACACACACACACACACACACACACACACAGCTCCGCACATTACATTCTGCCCATGTTTAGGGCTAAGCTCAGTGTCATCCCCTGCTTAACCTTCCGTGGACTCCCTATCACTCATTGTGCGTGCGTGTGTGTCCTCAGTTGTGTTAAATCGTGAATATTTGATCGACAATTTTCCATGCAGAAAAAAAGGAATCTGCTGTTTGGTGTGCTATTCTACAGAAACATAAGCAGTGATGCTTTTTCTGCTGACAGTAATGCAGATCAAATGGTCATTTAAGATATTGAGTTGTTAATTTACCTCGTGTTTTCCATTAGTATCTGAAATGAAATCCCATCACAGGGAATTGACATTGATTTTGATCGTTGATGCTCTTAATGGTCACTTTTATTTACAGAATGTGATGTTCTCACACCAGTGTGACTATGTCAGTGATACCAGTTTGAATAGATTATTTTTTCACAATTTTATAGTTTTTAAAGGTCCAGTGTGTAGGATTTAGGAGAATATGCTGGAAGAAGTTGAATATGATATGTGTTGTGAGTATAAATCATCTAAAAAGAAGAGTAATTGTGTCTTTGTTACCTTAGAATGAGCCATTTATATCTACAGAGGGAGCGGGTCCTCATTCGCCATGTTGCAGAGCAAAATGATATTTTCAGGATTTTGTGTTTTCATGTTTTCGCATGAGCCACCGTAGTTAGCAGCCCCCCGGGACAAGCCAAACTGCACTGGAAAAACACTAAATTTTGATGTGATATTGCATTATTTAGTGTTTGTACTGGTTTAAATCACCAGGTCCGTTTGTTTAAAAGAGGATGAGATCTCTGAAGATAATTTGGCTCCAGGTAAAAATATCCTCCATTTCTGGATCTTAAGTTATCAGAAAAAAAGTTGAGCACACAGTAGCAGATGTGGGACAAGAAGCCTGACTGCAATGTGCAGAACAGTGTTGGAGAAATACTGCCTTGTAACATGAAATGGCTTTATTGCATCTTTTTACCAGTTTTGAATATCTGATTGGTTTGGTTTGGAGAGGAGGAGACCTCTGAAGACTTTTTTGGCTCCTGATATAAACTTCCTAATGGAATCGTAAGTGGGAGTTCATGCTTGGTACACAGGAGAAGTTCCAGCTGTTTGCCATCTGCAATTCTCACCGGCAGATGCCACCAAATCCTACAAACTGTTCCTTGAATTTAAAAAAAGACAAAGAAGTTGACTATAAAATGGCATTTTCACAAAGGTTACTGTTTTAATATGTTTTAATATATAAAGATCCTTGTTTGTTCACTTATAAGATGCTAAGACTCATGTCTCTTTTTTATGTTTTGCTTTAACTGTATCCTCAAAAGAGTTCCTGTGTTTCACATGCAGCACAGTGCACAGCCATCAGAGTGATTGCTGGGAGGTCGGACACGGTGGAGGTCAGATCAGATCAGAGAACACCTCAGTTATAAAAGGCTCTTGGAGTTCACGGGTGTCGGGATCAGTGGATTAGCAGCTGAAGCGTGCTGTTGCAGTCGCTGTTGAAGGGGCTGTTTGCAAGTGGCTGTTTGTGCCGCTTCGTTTGCATAAAATTCAAAGTGAACAAGGTCGGGCACTTTAAAACTTTCAGCTCAAGCAGCTGAGGCACGAAAAAGGCAAAGATTAAACTCTTCTCTGGAGCTTAACAGTTCCGCCAATTTAGATTTTACAGTCAAATTTCTTCTCATTTTGAATGGGTGTATATTGAGTCTACAAATTGATGGTTATTTTGAGGTCCCCTAACTCCCTAACACCACTAATCCGTCCTCCTCCACTTCTTGTTCTCCACATTTAACAGAGGCAACCTGGATTTGAAGGGGTAAGCCTGGGCTGAGAACCCCAGAGACAGGCAGCTGTTGTGGGCTTAATTTTGGGTTAGTGCTAGTGTGTCTGGCATCCCGAAGGTGTTAAAAAGATAGAGATCTGCATTCTCTTACTATATTAAAATGCAATAGAATGAGCCCTCGGGATACTAGGCACATTTTCTCTACCTCGTTTCTTGACGCAGTCTCATGGTATTAAAATGCCATTTTAAATGAATTCTCAAGTTAACTTTGCATCAGATTCAGCATTGCGCTGCAGGGTTGGAGATCTGGAGTCAGACAAGCAGAGCAGGGTCTAATGATTTTCTGCACAACCTACACATTTACTGACATAGCAGGAGACACGCAGACAGCAAGCAGACAAACACAAACATACACACACGGGAAATTGATCGTTTGGGATTAGCCTGCATAATGATCCCTCGTCTTCATCTGCTGCTGTTGCTGGTTAATTGTTCAACCGCTGGAGGGAAGGGCGGAAGGTTATCGACCGTCTTGACACACGACGATGTCACTGAGTTCAATCACGTCACTCTCTGGGGAAGCAAAAGGTCGGGCCAGAGCAAGATTAAAATGTCTTATCATGGTGTTCTGAAGAAATTGTCATCGATATCTACAATTAAGCTATATCATGAGGTGGTCATGAAACAACCCAATTGCCAGAAAAATTGTGGGAATTGTATGTTTCTGTAAACCATGAACATGTTACATACATACATTGTTATGTAGCAGATATGTTAAAACTTTACATTGATACACTACATTTCAACAACACTGTGGTTAACATGTGGTTTGGTTTAGGCAAAAAAAACCAAAAAACAACACTTGGTTATGGTTAGAAAAAGTCATGTTTTGGCTTCAAATTCCTAATTTTGCGGGGCACAATCAGAACAGGAAAACAATCTGTAGCATCACTTTTATAGCACTGCACCTGCCAATGGGTTGCTACAAAGCATCCATGTTTGGAGCCTAAAAAGCAAATGGAAATACACAGACAGGTCACTACAAAATATCCAAGTTTGGAGCCTAATCGCAGAAGGAAAAACACTTACAGGTCACTACAAAACACACTCATGAGTGAAGCCTGAAAATCCAACAACACACACGTTTAGAGCCCAAAAGCAGATTGAGACAAAACAATAGGTCGCTACAAAACACACTCACAAGTGGAGAGAAAAAAACACGGACAGGTTGCTACGAAAGACGTGACTGGAGCTTTAAAAGTCGATTTAAAACACATAACAGGTTCCTACAGAACACCCACAATTTGAGCCAAAAAAGCCAATGTAAACACATCGGCAGGTCACTACAAATCACCCATGTTTGGAGCTTAAAAATACAATGGAAACACCAACTGTCTCAAATAGTGGTCTGCAACGGACTGCAGCAAGACAGGCATCTTACCTAAGAAACAGATCACTCCACCAGTCCCTCTCCATCCACATGAGAAATGTCAGCTCATATATTACGTCACTTTAGAAGAACTGATATGATGTGTATAAAATGTGCAAATGCAATATATTTCTGGTTTGCAGAAACGTATAATGCCAACATTTTCTTCTGGCCACTAGGTTGCATGAAACCGGACCACAAGTAAATAAAATAAATGAGAGCATGTTGCTTCTGTAACTGAGATATTTGCAGCTGAAAGAGGATATGTGGGTAGATAAGGTAATAGAAGCTGAGGTTAATCGAACGTGTAATCTAAGATTGGTAAGGGAGTAAAAAGCTTTTTATCAAGGGCATGGCAGAGCATCATTCACTGTGAAGTAATTTGATTGTACGTCTTGTTTGATGGCAGTACCTAAATTTCTACTTTGAGTGAAAATCTTGAGTGTAGCAGTTGTTCTTCATCCCATATTCCTCTAGCAAAACCTTCAGTTACAAAACTGTCTTCAGATTCCTGCAGTTATCTTCCCTTCTTTACTTCCCAAATGAGTTTCGAAGTAAAGGAGAGAAACTGTTTTCTCTGGAACATTGTACACATTTCACCTCCTAGGACTTAAATTGCTTATGAGACGCATAAACAAGTCAAAAATACAGGAAAACGTCAAGTAAAAGCCTAAATGAGAGATGTTAGTTTTCTCTCCAGCCAGGCTCCAGATTATTTATTTATTTCCATTTGGCTTTATTTTTCAGCAGCAGCTCAGAGGAAGGAAGATAAAATGCTGATCTAACATGCGGCCTTTTGGGGGAAGGCGTCTCAAACTCCCTGTCAAGCTTTCACAGAAAACTGCTGTTTTCACAGCCTGAGATCAAACGGCTGACATAAACTCAATGAAGAACTATTTTAAGATCAAGAACTTCATATCAAGGCTTTGAGCCTTGGAAAGCCACAGAAAAAACTAGTTATTTTTAATACAGCATAAACAGTTTAGACTGAGCAAAAAATCTAACAGCACAAATATTGTAGCACATGTTTATTGAGTTATTTGAGAGATAAATACCACTCTGTCCAGTCTATTGTTTCAATAGAGGGAGAAATAGTAGAAAAGACCTAGGAAACCTGCAGTACAAAGATGAAATACATAACATTATGTATCTGACACTGCTACCAAATACCAGTCTGAACAAAAAATCCAACCTCAAGTGAAAGAAAATAAGAGAACGCTAAAGAAGTGAAGTAGTAAACAAAAGTAAAGGTTTAAATATTTGAGGTCTCTTTGCAGAGCATGGCGTGATGTGCCAGCAAACATAACTATTTGGTGAATTCTACAGCACTTCAAATATTCATGGGTTTCACAGGGCAGGTCAGGATACCTTTGATTGGTGTCGAATTCAGGGACAAGTTGAAAGAGATGGAAGCCACTCTGGGATTCCCAAGTGAAGGGAGGAGGCAAAAACCACCAAGCTGACTCTTCTTAAAAGGTCTTGTGTGTTAGATTTAGTGGCATCTAGTGGTAAAGTTGCAGGTTTCTGTGTCTCATTATAGCTGGCTGCTAATATATAGGGAGATTCTGAAAAAGCTGTGGTTCGTTTATTCAGCAAGCAATCTTGCTATGTTTTGCTTCTGTTGTAAACTTTTTTCAGTAATGAGAGAGAATACGCTCTTGAAAGAGACAGTGTGAAAGACTGGAAAAATATGTCAACCATACCATAGCACCCATGAAAAATCAGCTTATATATATAAATATTCTCATGAATGGAAAGAGTTGGACATACATTTGGCCTCACAATATGCTGTGTACACTCCTGAAAGGTAAGCTTTACTTGCTCTCTAGGTGTTAGGTTTGAAATTCATAAATCCTTTATCTTTAATGCCCAATTGCAAACAAGAAAATGGTATATAGAGATATTTGCACTGGTATTATTTATTTTGAAGAGCTGATATTGTTTTATTTTGAAAAAAAGCTATGTGCTGTCATCAATCTGCTGTGTAGATTTTCCAAACTAGGTTATTGAAGTTATTATGAAGATCTATTTGGTGTGTAATTTGTATATGGATTTGCAAAATGCCTGCATGATCAGTGAAACTTTGACTAAATAATTGTTGCGCTTTTTATATATGTTTTATTGCTGTGTGTTGTTACTGTTTTTTGTGATGTGTGTATGGCATATTGGTGTTTGTTATTACTGTTTTTTGCATTGTGTGCATGGCATATTGGCCTTTATGTGTCATAATTGTTTTTTGCCTTAGAGGCAAAAGTGTAGGGTAAGTTTCTATAGGTGCAGCCAAGGCTAGATAGCTAACAAATGTTGTTGTTGGTTTTTTTATCTAAAAGACGGCAAGTCAATCGTAGAGAAAGGTACCATTTCATCCACAACAAATCCAGCCACAAACTTCCTTACTTTTTTGTTGCTTGTTGCCTGCAACTGTCAAAGATTAAAATCCAGTTTTGGTTGTTTATCTAGTGTAGTGTTACAGACTCCAGTTGACTTTTGCTCCAGTTAGTATGCACCTAAAACTTAGAATCATTGTGAAGAACTGAAGAAGCCTTGTGGATGAGAAATGAAACATCATCAAGAAACTCAAACAAGTCCAGTTGCCGAAAAATATAGCACTTATATTTACCATGACCTGGATGACTGAGAATCTTCACCAATTTAGGATTACAGACATTCTCCGAGTTTTGAGGAGGTGTTTTCACAGTGGAAAGAATCTTAGTACCACTATCTGCAGCAACAGTGTTCTTGTTATCTTTGCTCCCAAACAAAATTAAATTAATGAGAATATTTCCAGCCGCTCAAGGTAAGCACTTCTATCTTCCAAACTAGCTTGCCGCTCTGTGATGTGCATGTGCAATGCAACGATTACAAATTGTTGTATTTCAGCCCACCAGTGGGGTGAGGTTTTGGGATAGATATAATATTATTACTGAAATTGTATTAGTTATTGGTTATAGTGCTCTTTTCTTTAAAAAGTAATATAATTACTGGAAACACCTTACCAGTAGCACGTTACTGCTGAATGCTAGCTACTGTAAAAGCAACATGGTGGACTCTGTGGAAAAGGAATGGCTTCTCCTTTATATATGAACAACTCATTCTAAGGTAATAAAAACACAATATTTTTTTAGTGTCATGTAATTCTAAACAGAGGGTTGCATTAGACTAATTTATAATCCAAAGATCTTTGAATAATAACATCATACAGCCATGCAAATGACAAGCCAGACCACTGAAAAGCTCTAAAAGCTTTATTTGATCTACTCTTTGACCAAAATACCCCCTCGGTTTGATTTTCTCTCCCTACTTCATCAGCCCTGATGTGGTTTAACAGGCTCATGCCTTTGTGAAACCCCCAGTTAATCCATGCAGTCATATGCACAGCGCTCAGCTGGTGCATCGCAGCACGCTGAGGAGCTCAGTAGTCTCTGGTGGTGAGTCAAACACACAGCAGTCACTCACCGCCCACACGCTGTTTGCTTCCTCGTGTGTCGTATATTGATTTGATTGGATTAGGTTTGGTTGTCGTCATTTCTGCACAGCCAAACAAAGAAACACACCCATATGGAAGGAGAAATACCAAAACAGGATTATATTGATTGTGGTTGTGGAATCAGGCATCATCTACCAGTCCTGAGTTTTTAGGCTTGCACTGCAACATATTGAATATGCCACACAAGAGATGACTCATCAACACAAATACATGCATGCAGTCATATAAAACGGCTATGGAAAATCAGTAATAATCAGTGTGTACGTTTGAGTGAGAAAAAGCAATAAAAAGATATCACTTTGGAGGGATATGAAGTAACTACACTGTAGCTATAGCTGTTAGTTGCAAGGTTTGCAACTAGAACAATGTAAATATTCAATAGTAAAAGTGAATGAAGCTCAAATGATGGCAGATTATTTTTTGTTTTGGATGTTGTGCATCATAATTCAGTTGCCGCTGAGTTCATTAACAAGAGTGATGCAAAGATTTAACAACATCCTGTCAGATATGAAACATTGTTCATGTGTTACAGAATCTTTTTCCTAAATAGAAATGTTGTCATATGGAGGCCTATTTAAACCAGAAAAACAATCAAAAAGTTTAGATGATATGCTTGATGATAATAAATCCAAATTAAGAAGTGTTATGAATTAACAAATGGAAAGAAGGAAGATAAATCAGCAGCAGAGATGAATCTGCTGGCGGTTCTGCGGCTGCAGGCGGGCAGAGACTGCATTCATGTGGTGTTGCAATAATCACAAAAACAAGTTTCTGACTGGGAAAATTAATGTGAAGCCCCCTTAAGTAGCAGCAACTCCAGCAGTCAACAAAAAAGTTTTTACAGGAGTTTCTGAAAAGTGATAATTTGGGATTTTGAATTTTTGAATTTTTTATGTGGACGCTGTATTGAGAGTTTTTTCAATGTGTTTTAACAGCACTTTCTGATCCAAACAGCTAACCAGTGGTGTGTTTAGCTATTTTTTTTTAATGCAGGGTTCCTATGGTCATGGAAAACCTGGAAATGTTGTGGAATAACAGAATCACATTTTCCATGTGTGGAAAGGTCATGGAATCAGTAAAAAATCATTGAAAGTTTTGGGAAAGTCGTGGAATTTTGTTGTGTGTAATGACAAGCTGTCTTTGTAACACATTTTGTTTACCATCACGTGCATTTGACTTTTTTTTTCTCGCATTTCGCTTCTCCCTTCTTATATGTCAGCTTGTTGTAGTTATGTTTGGTTATAGTTTAAATTTATAATTTTTTTAAAAAACGCCAGGGAAGTCAGGAAATAATTTATTTCAATTTTTTATGGGTCCTTATAGTAATGGAATATTTTTGAAATATTATCCATGAAAGAGTGTTGGAACCCTGTAAATGCTAAAATGCAAATGGTATGCTCACTGAGGAACTGTCACCCTCAGTGAGGTGTGAGGTGTTTGGTTTTTAGCACTGCAGATTATCATTCAGCTCACGTGTACATGCTACGTGGTGTGTAAAAGTCTTCCGGTCTCTACTTTTGCTTTATTATGTGTGGATATTGCTGTGTAGTTTATAGAGCAACTGTTTATATCTCTGTGTTGTTGCCTCGGGGATGTTTTATTCTGCTGCTGACTCTATAACAAGTGTCAGGCTATTGAATTTATGTGGTGTAGTAATTCTTGTTATACATGCCACACTGTCCACATGCTTTTTTATTTATTGTTGGTAATTTCTGTTACATAATTATTTTTTTTTGTCTTCTCTGGTTAACTGTAGTGAAGCTACACTGGGGAAGGTGGTTGTATTTTTATAGCTGAATCAGTTGCATGCCCAGGTTGCAGAGAGCCATCTTTAAAAATGATATGTAGCCTACTGCTTGTTCGGACATCAGGGCACATGTTGCTGATGTTGATCATTAAATCCTCCCTCCCCCTAACCTTGTTTGTAGTTTTGGGTGTCCCGCCAACAGTTTAGCAGATGTCTGTTTTACAGTGATGGTAATGCAGTAAATGGTTTTTGAGCTTCAGGGGATTTTTTTCCATTGCAATACCACAAGAGGCCACTGGGAATTTGAAATCAAGGCTGAGCAGCGTTCAAGGAGGCCTGGAGAAAACAGAGAAAAGGGGCTGTGGCATTCTCTTTTGCTTAAGAGGTAGAAACTTTAACTACCAGAATGCATTGCGCCACACTGGTCTGGTAAATGCTCCGCTGGCGGGAGGTGCAAGTTGGTTCTGGCAGGCTTGTTCGAAAACAATAAGGCGGCCGGTTTGTAATTAACAATTTGTTATTATAGTTAAACAGTACACTAAAACATGTTTCTGGAAACAATCTCTCTCTCTCTCTCTCTCTCTCTCTCTCTCTCTCTCTCTCTCTCTCTCTCTCTCTCTCTCTCTCTCTCTCATACAAACATGAGGAAGCACAATCTTTCGTTCATGTAACAACGCGAGTACAGAGATCTGGGTGCAGGCAGGATAGTAAGTTTAACATATGTCATTTACACATACTGCCCTCCTTGTTTTGATGCAAAGCTTGTCTAAAACTGAATAAGTGTCCCTTTAAGTACATCTGTTGTAGCAGAAGCTGTGGCAACAAGGGCTGAACAGAAAGTGATTGGCAAGAGTGGTGTGAAGGCCAAGTAGGGGAATGGAGCTCCACTCACCACCAGGAGGGCTCTCCACAGGAGCAGCATGAACGATCCTCCAATCAGTCATCCCCCCCCCTCTCGTCTTCTGTCTTCCTCTCCAATGCTTTTCCTAATAGACTGTGAAGAAGAAGAAGAAGAAGAAGAAGAAGAAGAGCCTATTGAAATGATACTGAAAGTCACGATGCTGGTGTGTGTGTGTGTGTGTTTGTGTGTAAAAACATCTGCACAGTCTCACTTCTCAAGGTGGTGGATTTGGCCAACGGCTTGGTTTTCGGTATAAGAATAAGATAAGTAAAGTCAGGCAAGTTTATGGTAGACTTAAGGTAGTAAAGGGAGAGAGAGAAACTGAAGTCATTTTTCCCCGAATCAAAAATTCAAGTGAGCATTTTTACTTGTTAAAAAATATTCTAGATGGTTGCTCATTTAAATTCAAATAGCATATAAGCATAAACAAAAATGTGCTTTTTCCAACGGAGTTCACAAAATTATTGAATTATTACATTAATTCAATCATTCATTACATAAACAGTAAATTTACAGGCCAATCTCTCTCTGTGTATCTGCAACTTTATCTGTTTCTCTCTTTCTCTCCCTTTCTATCTCATCTCTCCCATTTTCAATTTCAATTGAATTCAGTTTGATTTATTGGCATGAATGTTTAACAATATTGCCAAAGCCTCAGATACAATTAAATGATGATATAAATAAATACAAGGAAAAAAAATCAAGAAACAGATCTCTCTGTTTCTCTCTCTCTCTGTGTCAATCAATTAAGTAAAGGAAAAATCAATAAAATAAGTAAAATAAAGAAAGAGCACTAAAGAGTAATAAATAAATAAGACACTGAGTTGTGAGGAGATGTACTCCAGCTGTTGTGTGTTGTTGCGTCGCATTGCGTTGTGTTGCGTTGCGTCTTCTGTCCATCTCTCTTCTAGATAACACAGTAATGCTTTGTCCTCCCTCTTATCACTGTGTTCCATGTGTGTTCCACTCTCGCATCCCGACTGTGGAGTTTTAGTGAGTCAGTATTTAGGAAATGTTATACTGTTACAAGATGAGTGGCCCCGAGTAAACTCTGAGGCTAAGCGCCACGATGAACAGTGTGAAAATTGCATCTTGAAGTCCAGATGGGCTGTAATCTCAGCACCTCATTTGCGATGTTATCAGGGCCTCACGCTTCATTTGCTGTTGAGATTGGATTCTTTCAGCCATGTCAGTAATTAGATATTTTAGTGGCTTTGGGGAGTTTCTGTGAACTGATGCAAATGCTTATTTGATTGTTATCTTGTTTTTTATTTAAATCTGCCCGAGGTTAATGAAATAATACTTGCAAATCACATTGTGTCTCTTTGAAGTTCTGAACAGTTGTTGGTACTTCAGTGATGTTGTGTTCTCGGTGGATTTTGATAAGAAACTAATGCTATTTGATGGATGGCTATATTTGGAATCATGTAGCGTGAACTGCATTTACCTGCTGTATCACTGTCGCTCTAAGGAAGTATTAAGCTGTAGAAATACTCTGATTCAGCTTCTCATTTAACTGTGAACAAAAAAAGTTATTGTCAGGATGTAGTTCTGCATGACTTATAGTGTTCTCAAAATAACTCATAATGCTGTTCTTGGAGTTGCAAGGTGTAAGGTTGAAGCTTTGCACTTTGCACTTGTGTTAATCCACTCAACCGCCTCAGTGAAATAACATTGCGTCTGGTGGTAGCTGTCGAACATTTTAACAAGCTGCAGGCCAGCCTGTGGGTAAGTCAGGCTCATGCTGTGCCAGAAAATATCTTTTAAACTCACAGAACTTCATTATTAATTCAAGCAAAGATCCCAGAGTTTCCTAAGACACCACATACTGTATGTCAAGATGCAGTCTGGGGGAAAGTGTATAAAATAATGCAAAGATGTGTGTTTTTTGCTGTTATGAATATTTACTCAAGGAAGTTTTGTGTATTTGTCTAAAGGCTTATCTTATACGATTAGTATGCGGTGTCAGTCAATGCTGTATTTAATGCTGTCCTTAAACGAATATGAGGATATAATAGTGTATCAAATAGCTTTGATGAAAAGCTGGAACAGGCTGATACAGAATATACAGCATATATGGGCAGATAATGTGGAATAAGATGATTTGATTATATAAAGGCTCTTAAAGGGACAAATCACTCCAAAATCAAAATTCCACATTTTTCCTCTTACCTTTAGTGCTATTTATTGATCTACATTGTTTCGGTGTGAGTTGCAGAGTGTGGAGTTATCTGCTGTAAAGATGTCTACCTTCTGTCCAACATAATGGAACTAGATGGTACTCGGCCTGTAGTGCTCAGAGCGCCAAAAATAGTCATTTGAAATAGTTAACAGTCATGTCTCTTTCTACTTGTAGTTTGGCCATGGCTGTATTAAATGACCTGAATATAGCATTCAAGGTGGGTCCCCATTCATACCTGTGAAAGTTGTTCAGCGGTGCATGAAGGCAAAATAGCGCTAACATAATAAGAGACTGGCTGGCTACTTCCAGTTTACTGCTCCAATAACTTGATAGGGGATTAAATGATTTAATCTAACGGCTCTTCTAGACTTTCCAAATTTTATCGGACCAACTTTATTAAATCCTGATAGTGAATTTTTCATTTTGCAGAGGTTTTGACCCTTAAAAATAACATCCACAGGTTAACAGACCTCTCTTTTTCCATGTCAGTGAATGGGGAAAAGTATTTTTTTGGGTCCCATGACAAACTTGCGAGTTATAACTCTATTGTTTTGCAACACAAAAATAGACTTCAAACCATCTTGGATTTTTGGAGCTAGAGGTGATCACATTTGGACAGGAGGGTGGAGCTGTGGGGGAATGAGAGGTGAATGTGACTGAAAGGACACTGTCTTCAGTATCTGCTCTTAATCATGCATAACTGTAAGTCCTTATCAAATGTAAACAAGTTATTTAAAAATGAAATTTTCCTACACTTGTCATAAATATGAACTTAGCTATAGAGACCAAAATCATCTTTTGTACCAGGTTGTGAATATGTTTATATCTGGGCATTTTAACATTAGGTTCTGTGGGAATCATAAACTGTGTGAGGATGGACGACACTTGTGCCCGCTATTCTTAAAATGAAGCCAAAATATCCGGGATACAGTTGCTGCCATCTTGCACTGGTGATGCTATTCGTAGCTAGAGTCTGCACGATAGGTGACTGATCTCCATGGTAGTCGAATTCCCTTCAAAACACTCGCTGAGAATATTGCAAGCAGCACCATTCAACGCAAGCGCATGGATTGGCATACACAGCTGTCAATCATGGTGGAAAGTCCCCTTTTTGTAGAATTAAATGGCTCATAAAAACCAGACTTAGCAGAAAAGTGGCCATCGGGATGATGAAAACTATCTTAAATGACAGAAACCATCTTTGGGAAAACATTTTTGCCGTCTACTTTGAGTTTTTAGTTTGGCCTGTGACTCATCCACTAACATGCAGAGGGCGAGCTTTATGACCTATACTGCAGCCCAGCCATCAGGGGGCGATCAAGATGTTTTAGCTTCACTTTGGGGGAGCTGTCATTTTGTACATTTTTATATACAGTCTGTGACTGAGATTTGCTCACTTTTGAAGCCAGCCTCAAGGTTGCCGCTTGGTGGTATAATGCATTCAATAAGTTTTAGTCTCTTAGAATGAGTCTGGATGGGACCAGGACACACCAGGCATACAGAACATAAACACCTAAACACACTGTGGCTGCTGTGTGGTTCTAGCTTTAATGTGGTGTATGTGAGTGGCTGCTGGCCATCTGTCAGTGTGTTTAACAAAACCAATACATTCTCAGTTCAAAGTTTAATCTCCCAGCATTCACCTGCATCTCTTCCTCTTATTACATCCCACTCTGACGTGTGTGTCCATCTGTAGCTGTTTTCCTCTAGCTTTACAGTATATGATTGATGGAAGGAGCCGAGCAGCAGAGACCGACAGAGAGAGGCGGATGTATTTATTGAAGCAAATAAAAGATGGATAGAGGAAGCGGGAGAGAGAAAGAGAGAGAGAGAAGAGCTGTCACGGGTTCTTGAATGGCACAGCAATTTCCACCTGCAAAAACAAGGCTTTTGAGTCCCCGCTGCACCGGCTCAGACAGAGTGAAAAGATTCTCTCTGTGATGGTATCCGACGTGTTGTTATTGCTTTCACTTTCTGCACTTTGAGCCTGCTAATGGATGTGCACCAGCGGCCATACATGCACACACCTCTCTGAAGTCACATTTTTGCGTTTCTCAAGTGGAAGCGCAATCAAAGCGTGCCTCTGTTATTCAGGCCGCTCAGGTGTCACTCCAAAACTAGAAAAAGGTGGCAACAAGAGGTAGACTTGCAGATATCCAGGCACACAAACATTTGCACATACTTTTATTTTTTCTGAACTCCAAGTGCTCTCAACTGTTCTTAAAGTAGAAACAGAAAGAAAAAAAAAATCTTCAAAGGCTGAGGCAATGCGAGGAGCTTGTGAAAACTGGTGTCAACAAAAAGTCAAAAGCAAAATAAGTTCCTTTCAGAGGTTGGAGAAGAATTTGCCTCTCCTGCATCCATTTTCTCAAAGCAGCAGAGATAGCTGGGTTATATATTACACCTTTCGGAAAGACTTAAGATAACACAACGGCTTAACAAATGTAGGAAAGACAAACATTTATGTGCACGCTGCAATAAAAAGTAGATGAGTAGCTTAAATGGACAAACAACAGGTGAGGAGATGTCACATTGAGGCTGGAAGTGTAAGGAGATGGATAGGACAGAGGGACAAGGTTATTATGTAGAAGAAAAATAAGGGCTGGAGCAAGGGGTTTCGAAAGCGGAGTGAACACAGCCCACTAGTTTATAAGTCATCCCGTTAAGCCTCAACAGGGAGGAAAGAGGGACAAAAGGGGGAGAAAAGGTGGAAAGGGGATGACTGTTTTGGAAGGGCAGTAAGAAGCAACGGGGAACAAACAGAGTAGCAAGAGGAACAAAAAAGAAGCAGCAAAGTAAAGTGGAGTTTCGGGGTTTTCCAACATTACAACAACATATTTATCACTTTTCTAGTGGTGTGGTCCAGCAGCTGCAGGGATGTGGAAGGATACCAAAATGGATGTGAAGGAGGCCAGCAGGAAGAGTGCCAGCCGGAGTCGGCGTGTGTTGGACAGCCTGCTGTTATGTACTGGGGACATGGAGCACATGGATAAGTACATGCAGGGTAGGAAAACTCTCTTCAATCCAAGTAAAAAAACATACTATTTCCTTTAAATAGCCTCACTAAAAAATGTTATAGAAATTGTTTTGTTTGCATTATTTATTTTCTTAATGCTATAATAACAAAAACAGATGACCCATGATGGTATTTGTAAAACAGAAAGAAAAATATCCAATTACTAACTATGTACTGTTATGATGCCTGTAATTAAATGTGTAAATTAGCATACCAGCAAAAAGCATTTTTTTGCCATGGACGTAGTTGTATTACCACTAAAATGGTCATTTCTGTGTATTTATCATAGCTACTTATTATTACAGTACATTAAAAACCTCTCAGAAATGGCAAAAAATCATACTCATAATTTTCTTTTCATCAAATATATAATGGAATAAGTTTTTTAATTCCATAAATTTTAAGTTTATTAAACTATCATCACTACCTTTACCATAAAATGCCAGTTCAACTATGTGGTTAATCATGGCTTTAGACTGTGGAAAAAAAAAAATCATGCTTACAAAATTGTTCTACTATACATACAATTAGAAGGTTTTTGGGTTTGTTTGTTTTTTTAAACAAATAATAATACATTTTATTCATTGGTGCCTTTCAGGACACTCAAGGTCACCTTACAAAAAACATCAGCAATAAAAAAGCATAAAATCACATATCATAAATGTTGCCAAAAAAGTAAACAGTATAAGTGATTTTTTTTTTAATTCATAAAAGTTCAAAAACAGTGAATTACAAAAAATAGGCAAGTTTAAAAAGGGGAGTTTTGAGGCGGGATTTGAAAATTTAAAAATAGTCAATTAGTCAGTTTTAGTTACATTAGCTTAGCATCACTACCTTAACTATAAAAGGACAAATAAAAAAACTTAACTAAAACTGTATGTTGAATAAAAAAGCCTACCTTTAAAAATACCATCTCAAACTTCTTGTGCGAGGTGAACTGAAAAGGCTCGCTATATAAAGACACAGTGACAACTAGTGGATTTTTTTTGCGTAACATTCATAAACTGAATAGTAGAGACAGCCCAGTCAGGTTGAGTTAAGTTCAACACATTTGTCAGATATAGTGACTCAAAATGTGCTCTACCAAACAGTTGAGCAGGACTTTAAAGGCATATTGTGTGCCATTTTATAAAATGTGCTTGAAAAATGCATAATTCATTATGGCTGAGCTGTCTCATAATGTGAATAATTACAAAAGTTTTCAAAAAGAGCAATTACCAAATACTTGGAATGTGTTAAACCGCCATTATAGTGAATAAATGACTCTCAAAAGCTTACATTTCCATTAAGATATGCAGATGCAATCATCAAACAACTCCCATGGTGACTGCTGCTGCACTCTTCCTCCAACATAAAATTATCATTTAACTCCCATCTTGATTCTTGTATAAAGTCAGGCAGGAATTGAGGCTGAAACCCAACAAGAACTTGACAAAACCCTATATTTGCATTAAGAAATCAAACTGAACAACATGTCTGCACTGCAGTTTAACTCTCTTGTCGCAATCCTTAATTCTCCTGAAAGATTTTTTGGGGAAAATTTGTTTTCTTTTTGTGTCTTCAGACAAGCCGTTTGTGCTGCAGCTGGCTGTCTGGGGCCTGAGAGGGGTGACCCAGGTGATCCTAGCCAACAACCCGCTGAGTGGTGCTCTCATTATGGCTGCACTGTACTGGGCTTCCCCCTGGCAGGGCCTGCTGGGAACTCTGGGTGTACTGGCCTCTACGCTAACAGCTGTTATAATGGGGCAAGACAGGTGGAATGACACAAAACATATCCAGAAACACACACACTAATGGCATAGACGCTCATAAAAGAGCACATTTGTATGTACATATTTAATGATGTGTGTACCCTGAAACTACACAACAGAAAAATGTCCCTCTTAAATAATCGAACCCTTGTTAAAAACCTGTCTGTTGCCTGGAAGCCGACCCTGTAACACAAGCCTATGATTTGCTCGACCTGATGGCTAAATTTGATTGAGGGTTCTACTCAAAATTCATGAGAATAACAGCTCCATGACTGATGGCCCTGTGTTAACCCACTCCCACTGCCTAGCAATTTTTATTTTGGTTAATGTCCTAATATTCAGCGTATGACACGCACAGTATAATAAGCTGATGCACAACCTTGTTTCAAGGTTTTAAAAATAATTCAGCAGAACAGGGGCTGCTCATGTTTTTAACTCTGACATGCTGAATGCACTTAGTGTCACCCCGGGGCCTCTGCTCATTAAAACTTAACAGTTTGTTTCACGAGGAGACATAAAAAGCTACGCTAATTTGTGTTTGGATTATGAGAGGAATCTTACTGCACATCATTGTATTACACAAATGTATTCACAATAGAAAATGCAAGCATTATTATGATATGTGAATCTTCCTGTTCTCTCTCTCTCTGTGTGTGTGTGTGTGTGTGTGTAGTGCTGAGGTGTCAGGAGGTCTCCATGGTTTTAACGGCATGTTGGTGTCTCTGCTGATGGGGGTGTTTAGCTCAGCTGGAGACTGGTACTGGTGGCTGCTGCTGCCTGTCTGCTTGGGGTCAGCTACATGGTGAGACACACTCACACGACAGAAGAGATGTGTTTTCCTGGATAATCAGTCATTTTTAGCAACTGACCAATAATGTTGTTTTTTTCCACTAATAACAGCCTCTGTGTATCATATGCCACTGAGAATGTACATAATAGCACAAATGCTTCAGAATCATTGACATTAGGCACTGAATATTTGCACTTCAAAAGCTTTGTCTGCTGGCTTATCCATTTATGCTATTTCTGTAATAAATCAATTCCAGACCCAATTTTTAAAGACAGAATGTCTAAACTCCAAAGACTTTATTTTATCACTGACGTTTCAATTACCATCTTAATGTACTTTCACACCAAAAGCTAAGTTCGCACCCAAGCAAAAATAAAGCCAGTGCAGAAGTACCAAAAACTGTCATTTTTGGTTCATCAAATGGTTACTTGAGGCTAGCACTCCCACTGTAAACAGCAGAAATCACTTCTGTCTTCAAGGGAACCAAAAGACACTCCGGCTGGTGTCAATCAACTTGCAAGTATAAAGATTTTTTTTCATCTACAAACTGGAGGCTAAAAATGAAATCCGCCAATGGCCCTCCTCTCACCACAACATACCAGGAGTGCCTCCGCATCACTTATGTACAGAAAGAAATGGATAGATCAGGAAATGCTTTGGAAAGGCTCTGTATTTAATGTCAATGTGAACACCATGTGTCTGAAAAAAGCATCTCCACTCTCTCGCCCTTCTTCCCAATCTCCAGCATCTTCCTGTTCAGCGGTCTCTCCTCAGTATTGGACCGTTGGGACCTGCCTGTCGCTGTGTTCCCCTTCAACACCGTCATCATCCTCTACCTCCTTTGTACCGGCCCAGACAACCCCTACTTCCCGCACCACCGAGCTACACCACCGGGGGCGCTGGAACTCAATGGCACCGAGCTCATTGCAGTTGAGGTAAGTTAATCCAACGTTTAAGTAAATGTTTGTTCAAAGGTTGAGTCAAATTAAAGGTTCAAAACTCATCATGACAAATCTCTCAAATCTTGGAGCTTGATTAACTTTATTAACAGTTTAATCAGGAGAAACTACATTTTTATGGTTATGGTCTCCCATAAAGTTCAGAAATGTGATAAATCTTTGATCCCATCATGATGTCAACATTTTAGGGGGGTAGTAATTAGTGCAGGAACATTCCTGCGATGAAGTCGAGACCCTAGTGGTGGTGAAGAGCTATCTAAAGCCTAAGAATAGGGGCCCACATGAAGCAAATATTTTTTAAAAATATATTTACTAATGTGCTGTCTTGATTTAAGAAAAAGAAAGTGTGTTTTCAACCTACAAAAACTCCTGATAACCAAAAACCTTAAAGTACCATAACACTAATGTCTAATCATTTGTTTTATAGGCAAAATACCATATATAGAGACATATGGCAGGTAAAAATAACAGTACAATTTAAATGGATTTTGAGTGTAATTCATGTAGAGGTCCTCAGCTGTTTAGGGTTTTCAGGCTTTAACATATTGTATAGTCACTGCTGTGTAAGGCTCTTTTTGAAAACAGACACAGATGATGACATTTTTTATAGCATTTTATTTCTACCAAATTACACCTACCAACCATATCCTCGTGCAAAGGGAAGCGTGCACCCACTGCCAGCTTACTGAGCACTGCTGAACTAGTTAACATTACATCTCAGCAGAAGAGGGTGCCATTAATGTTACGTACGTCTTTTTTCTGTCAGCAAGCCTCCCCTCCATCAGTAGATACACATTCACGGATTATCATTCAGTAACCAGGCCATGATTTCTGGAAGGGGACATTGCTGTTGAGTTTCTCAAATATATATACTTTTTGCACTATGAGCACTACAAGCTGAGTGTTATCTAGTTCCATTTCATTTGAGAGAAGGCAGACATCTCTACAGCCGATCTCTCCAACACGCTTCATCTCACACCAAAAAAAATCTAGATTGATAAATAGCTCAACAGGTAAGAGGAAAATGTGTCTTTTTAATTTTGGGGATTAACTGCGCCTTTAGTGATTTAATGGTAATTCTAACAAGTTAAAAAAACATTTTTATCAGCTCTCTTTTAATTTTGTGGCTCTTTTCCCTACTCAGATGGGAAGGAAGGAACACTCAATTTGCATTTTTTACAATGAAGGGATCTGGTAGAGTAACATTTGCAGTGATATTTGAACAGAGGCAACTCATCAGGTCACATGATCACAAAACAGGTGCAGATCATTAGCAGCCACAAAGGGAGCTATTAGAAAAGAAAGTATAGATGATGAAGGAAGAAAAACAGAAACCAAGCAGATTTAAGGCCAGAGTTGTCTTCAGTGCATCTGCCATGCTGCAGCCTGAGTGAACGAGTTACTGATAGGAGCACAATATGCAAAAGATCAGCAAGCTATGACTCACCAGTTACTTAGCAACAGATACTGTCTGAGCTCCCGTTTGGAAATTATAATCAGCCCAAACTGTTTTAATTTACAATTCTTGGTGATTGAAACTCATAGCGGAGGTAAGGCAATCAAGATGAAGTGTTATTATGTTTCTGTGAACTGAAATAGTATATAACATTTAGTAGAGTGTGAGAGTCAGTCAGGTTTCCAGGAAGGAGAAGTTGTGGGGGATTTATTGCTGTTGTTGAAGCCATGGAGAAAACAACAGCACCAAAACCTTAAGCCCTAAATTTATGTTCCCGAAAGTCCGCTTGATTAGGATGCAAGCTGTAGCACGGTATACCCTGCAAAGAAAATAGATAGTTTTCTTCGACCCCTGTATGGAGATGAAATGCAGTTGCCTTGAACTGCTTCTCACGAGACTTTGGCAAGAGATTCCAGACTCTCACCAGCTGCTGCGGTCGGCTTTTGATCTCCGTGAGCCAGCTGGCATCTCGATGCTTGAGGAGCGACTGAATTTTAATCTCTGAGCTTTTGTTTGGAAGCGGGCAGAACAGATTATGTGATGCGAATCGGAAAAGCTCCATCCTCTCAAAAGTAATGAGTGTACATAAAGACTCTACTCATAAGCAGTTGTGTATATGTAGGAACTTTATATATGTTTATACAGTTTTTATGGAAAACAAAAGTTCACATACATACAACAAACAAACAAAATTCCTATAAACATTACACACACATGTATATATATATATATAAAGAAAAGCAAATAATAGCTGATAATAATAAATAACTGAATTTATAGAGCACTTTTCATATCTTCAAGTGATTCACAATAAAAGAAATACAGTTGATGATAAATGAAATGCACCCTTAGTGAAAGTAAATACTACAGTGACCAGTAAGAATTGAAAAATGAAGAATTAATATAAAATTAAAATAAATTAATAATAGGTTTAATATATAGGGGTTTTTTTTAGGTCTTTTGAAAATGTTCAACGAGCCCACATCTCTCATAGCTTTTGGTATTATATAATTTTGGGACATAGTTCACAAAAGCTGTGTTTCCTATTATTTTTTATTTGTATAATCTTGCTTTATATCTGATCAACACTGCCAAGTTTTACCATTTTATTGGATTTTGGTCTGAGTTTGAGAGACAAAGATTAGGGTTAGTTTTCTTTGACCATCTGTACAGTGTTTGTGTCCACGATGGCGGCATGGGTGGTGGGCAGTATGAAAATGCGAAAGCAAAGCGTGTAGTTCATTGATGTTTTAAGAGACTTGTAGCAATAGCCCCAAGAGCCAGCTGAACACAACTGGATGACAAAAGTTGATGCAAAACAAGTCATCTGGTGGAGTTTCGCCATGGGAAGAGCGGGGAGATCTAGCCACTGGTTAGATTGGAGGAAGTTTACCACAGTTCACATACTATCCACATTGTTTTGATACAAAGCTGGTTGAAACTCATTTTTTATTAACAGATAAAAAGCTGTTTTGGCCACCTTCATGGAAAATAAAATTTAAATCCGAACTTAGAATAATGCCAGATGCACAAGTCTACAAGAGAATAGAGAATAGTTCAGGGGCCAGCCGAGAGTATCTCAGTTTTATTTTCATTTAGGGTTAGGTTAGGGCAGGGTAGGGAACACAGAGCATTGTCATTAGGCTCGAGCAAAATATATAGCAGTGTATCATCAGCATAACTATGGAAAAAAAAGTGTACCAGGACAACTTTCCTGTGCAACACTGAAAGGCAAATCAGATTTTTCTGATGTATGATACTCATAAGTTACATAAAAATCTCTCCTTGAGATCTCAGTATAACGGTACATCTTCACTGTATAAATTCAATATTTTAGAAGCATTAAACATAATACTGTATAATGGGTTATAACCTTGCTTCATTATTTCTTCAATGAAAAACCCTCCTGAAGCATAATACTGAACACACACAATAGCTAGACCTGTAAAAGGGCCTCTTGTCTTGGTTGTTGGATTTAGTGGCACAGTAAGAGCCAGAAGAGCTGAAAGATGTTATAAAAGTGTATTTCTGCACCCGCTGATCTGCAAAGTGACCGTGAAGTTGTCTTAATGAGATTACTGACTAAACCCTCTCAGCGATGTTAGGTGTCCTGAATATAAAGTCAAGATTTACACACAATTCTATTACCAAGCATCGCACCCCATGGCACAGTATGTCCCTCACACTGAATGATTACTTTCCACAAGTTTCAGTCCCTCCATATCAGATTATTTATCTCCCTGTTTCCACCTACATTTCATTGTCTCCCTCTTTTTCTCTTCCCTCCATCTGTCTGTCCTTTGACTCATAAATGCTGCAATTTTATTTCATAAAGTCCCTTTGGTTTGTAACTTGGGAGATCTAAAACCTCTAAATCCTTCTTTTTATCTCTCTGCTTCTCCTCTCCCCAGCCTCCATCCACGTCCTTGCTCTGCTATGCAAATCTCCTTCCTGCGTCTCCCACTTTCTTTTTCCATCACTTTTTAAATCTCTCTTTCATCCTCCTTTGCTTTGCTTCCTTGTAATTCAGTTTACGATAAACAACTACTATATGTAACCACAAGGACAACACCATTTTTTTCTGTTATGGCCCTTAGTGTGTATAGTCTTTTCCTCCCTCTCTTTTTCTATTTTTCCCCTTTTCATCCTGTTTTTCTTCTCTGTAGCTCTCCCTCTTCCTTTTTTTCTACCTATCTCCCTTCCCTCCATCCTTCTCTCCTCCACTTCTCTCCAGAGATGTGGATGACGTCAGTCCTATTTATATTTAATGTCTTCAGCTTTTCACTCTGCTGTGGATGGCGCTCTGGCTGCACCAGCACAACAGCGCATTCAGTCTCTCTGCACACAAACACACACGTGCATACACAGGGTTGTACACACTTAGATGCACGCACAGAGTTGCGTTGCAGCGATATAATTAAACACTGTTTATGACTTGTAAATATCAGCGACAGGCAGGTGCACCCATCCCGTCGCCATGGAAACTCCTCACTTCTCACTGACTGTTGGGAATGCAGCATATGTGTGTGTGTGTGTGTGTGTGTGTGTGTGTGTGTTTAATTGGGCGAATAAAACAGACAGATTTTGACAGAGAAGAGAGCAGCTGAATAGTTTCCACACATTTTGCATTATGTTTTTGTGATTGTGCTTTTACTTATGTTATATATACATATATATGACACTTAGAATCATTTGCAATATGCTACATAGTGCAAAGTGTTGTCAGAATCTTCCTAATTTGTCTCTCTTGTCCAGGTACTGCGTGGCATCCCCTTGGGTGTGGGTCAGATCTTCGCCTGTGGTGCCTTGGGCCCTTCTCTCCTCATCCTGGGAGCCGTTCTGCTCTACTCCCCCCTGCTGGCCACCCATGCTCTGTTAGGATCTGCAGTTGGAACATTAGCTGGTGAGTCTCCATCTGTGTGTGTGTGTGTGTGTGTGTGTGTGTGTGTGTGTGTGTGTGTGTGTGTGTGTGTGTGTGTGTGTGTGTGTCTGTGTGTGTGTGTGTCTGTGTGGGAGGAGTGGGAGCATCAGCAAACTGGGATTATAGTTGTATTCATTTGTAGGTCATCCTGTACTGTACTGACCTCATATCAGGTAATGGCTGGTGGTTGATATTTCACATCTTCAGTGCCAGTATCTCACTGTGTAACACTCTGTCCTGGGTATCATTACTTACAGGAAGATTCTGACACAATTCACACATAAATGTCAATTTACTAGTCATAGGGAGTTCTGCCGAACCTGTGAAAACAGTTGTGTAATAATGTCCTTTATAGTTCTTAAGGAGCTTTGTTAAGTTTTAGACAAAAAAACCCTAATTATGCCATCAGTGTTTTGCCAGCTTGGACATGGAAACATTTATGAAGAAAAGTGCAATGCCTCTGAAAGCAGCATAAGACAAGTGATGTTGCTCCAGATTTGAAAGGGTTAAGTATTATGTGCTCTACTGTGCCTTTATTCTAGACAGTGGAGGACAAGCAACAAAAGAGAGAAAGATGCAACAGACTCAAACCAGGGATGTTGCAGTTCATGGTCAAGCCCCCACTCAGTCTGATTTTCTCTCTTTTTTTACCCAACACGGAAATCCTTTATTATCTACAGCCACGTACACTTTGCAGGGTTGCAGTTGGCTCAAGCATATTCCAGCCATGGAAGGATTACTGAACTGGCCTACCAGGCACAAGCCTAAGGGCTCAACACATCAACCACCACAACATTTTCTATAAACAAATGACATTTCAGACCACAAAATAACCCCCCCGCCCAAAAAAAAAAAAACCCCAACATTGTGTTTTGGAGAAATGTTTTGTCGTTGGAATGTTGTAGTATCCCAGAAATATTGTTGTGTTTGACCCTCAGGGCCACCGTACCTGTACCCATAGTGTAATTAGGTGTCATTAACTTTTGTTTTAGGTAGCAAACTCCAAAATTTCACACATAGATGTCAAGTTCCTCGTCATGGAGAGTAATGCAGAACCTGTGAACACAGTAATGTAGTAATGTTCTCTGTGGCTCTGAAGGAGCTTTGTTAAGTTGGAAAAAATAAACCCTAATTATATCACCAGGGTTATGTAACAATACATATTAAAACATTAATAATAAGTGATACCATACCTGCTTTATTTGTTCTGCATAGTCATAGTTACACAAGCCACTGTACCTGTGCCAATAGCATAATGCAGTATCATAAACTTTTGTCTTAGGTAGCAGTATAAACCCTCCATTTATTAAACCATCAGCCAGGACCTCAAATAGATTGCAGGCTTAGCTCCCTGTATGGCGAATGTTGAATTACAGTACATTTTAACAAGGTTAAAGTCGGGTAGAGTTTATGAAGCCCCCTGGCAATGAAACAGAATGTCAGCAGCATATATAAGTATGAAACTATAAGATAGGCAGTAGCAGCCTGTGGGCAGCTCCAAAAGACACAGAGCAATTAGCCGGGCACCGATAACCACTGGCTTCTATACAAACACGCAGGCCCGTGGCTGTGTACGCCTTTTACTTCTGCATCACTGTGACCATTCATGGAGAGTGCGAGAGAGAAAGAAATGCTAGGAGTTTAAAAGGCTTCAGCCCCCTGCTTCCGTCTGCTGCTACAAGTACAATGCAGTCCTTAAATACTTTGGTGTGTGTATGTGTGTGTCTGTGGCTATGAGTCATACTGTAAGAAACAGAGGAGTGGGAGAGAGCTCGTACATACACACACTTGGACAAACCTGTAGATCCATGCTAACAGTGGCATGTACATGCACACACACACACACACACACACACACACACACACACACACACACACACACACACACACACAGTGCTACCACAAAAACAGCAGTATGACAGGAATGTGATCAAAGAGATGTGACTGCAGTGGGTTTGTGGAGGCAACAAAGCTGAGGGGAAACAACAACAATAGGAAAAAGCGGTACAGAAAACATGGGCTCTATTGCTGTCATTTGTGCATTCTATCTTCCTTCCTGTTTTTCTGTTTTTTTTCAATGATTTTTGTTATAGCCATGTTAGCCCAAATGAAGTATGAATTTATAGCTTTCATTGATCTTGGAAAGGTCAGCCCTGCTTTTCTTTTTTTTCATTTGGACACTTGTAATTTAGGGCTCAACAAGAGAAAGACTTCTTTCATTCCCAAATCTAAATTGCTGTTAGACTTTTAACTAATTCCAAGGTCATATTGTATTAAGTCTGTCTCATTTTTTCTGGTTGACTGTGAGTTAAAGTATTGATTTTGTTAATGTTACTTTGAATGACTGAAGGATAAGGTTTGCGATTTACAATTTCTATACATTTCTTATTGACAATAAGGTACATTTTTTATTTACAGCTAATGTTACTAATTAGCTGATGTGCATAGTTTAATACCGTGTAACCCTTCAAAACCTGAGAAAAGTGGCTTCAAAAGCATGACTAGGAGGCCATGAGCAACAAAAAAAGAAATTATCCAAAAATTTGCAAGAAATTAGTTGAAAGTACTTGAAAATAAACTGAAAATACGTTATAAACAGTTGTTTTTTCTTAAAAAAAAAGAATTACCTTGAAATTATTGAAAACAAAAAACAAGCAAATGGCCTGCAAAACATGCTTAAATTTTTAATTTAATAATAATAATTTAAATAATTCTGTAAAATAATTTTAAATATGCAGTTGTGATAATTCTAAACAGTTTTCCCAAGCATTTAATTTTTTTTTTGGCAATTTGTGGAGCATTTCTTACCAAATTGCTTGTTGCCTTTTTTCCCATGTACGAATTTAAACCAGTTTGCCTCGGGTTCAAAGGTTTACATACTTGTGAAAGGCGTCAGAGAGAGGCACAAGAAAAGTGATGTCACTCCAGTTTTCAAATGGTGAAATATTTATCTACTGGTATGTACATATAGGTGATTTTTTTTATTTGTTTATTTGTTTGTTTTTCAAATATGCTCGCTGTCCCTTTTCTTTAAAAAACAACAACAAAAAAAAGGACACAGTGTTATTTAGAAGGAGTACCTTGCCCTACTATGCCCCACTATGCCCTTAGCAGCAGTTTAAGGAAAGGTCACTTCATTCCTACCTGACATTTTTGGCTTAGGAAAGATGGTCTGGTAATAAAACTAGGCTGTCTATGCAGTTGAAAGACACAAGCACTTTTAACATTGGTGCTACATGACCAGAAAAAAAATGGAAAAAAAGGACTTTGGCATTTGCTTTTGCTGAAAAAGTATTACACCTACAACTACCAGAATGCACTGCTCCACACCAGACCAATAACCGCTCCCATTAATAGGGAACGTGATGCAAATTTGTCCGTTTGACACAAGGGCAACCGGCTCATAACAAACAATCTCATACTATAGTTAAATGGTAAGCTAAATCAAATTTTTGAAGTCAATTTAATGCAAGAAATATGCAACTCAGTAACAGAATATAGGTTTATATTTGATCAGCACTGCTAAGTTTTACAGTTTTACTGTTTTTCAGCCTCCGTTTTCACTGTGCAGGAAGGCGCTAGAAGGGGAGTTTTCCACAGATCATTGACACATACAACCCATATTGTAATGATACAAAGCTGGTTGAAAATTTTCAAAATATCCCCGCGGGCATACAATTTTCGAGGGGTTCAAATGAAAGTAAAAACTGTGACGGCCGACCCTGTTCTCCCCTATTTTTGCCATTGTTATCAGCAGAATTTGGACTTTTGCCATTGTTACATGCATCTTTTACTGTAGAGTTTGGTGCACCAGATGCACACATTAAATGTAAATGGGCTCACACACACCCATGAGCAGAAACAAATGAAGAAGTGGCACACAGAGGAGAGAGTTAAGAGTGCAAATAACTGCTACAAGGTCAGACTCAAAACTTAATCCTGCCTGACAAAGAACCAGAGGGTAAAAGAGGAATCAGTGTCAAGAGGCAAAGAAGAAAGTGTCAGACGGAGATGGAGAAAGGAGAAAAGGGATAAAGAAGGGACATAAATTGAGTGAAGGAGAAAAAGTAGTGCCAGAGAGAGACGCAACAAAAGAGATAGACGTTAATAAATGCATCAAAGGGGAGAGGAGGACTCCCGAAATGATCAAGAGGTTTTGACAGTGTGTATGTGTGAGTGTGTATACGGATTTGACACCATCTTCTTTAACACTTCTGAAAACAAGTCGTGCCCCTGACTCTGTCTTTCTTCTTATGTCGTACCTCCCCTCCATGAAGCAGCCCTTTTTTCTTGCTCTCTTTAATCCTTTCTTCTTATCAGCTTTCAAAACTCCTCTTATCATTTTTTTGCACTTGCATCATTCTCTCCATTTCTGCTCTGCATTCATTATCCTTCACTGCCTACACAGTGCGGAGTGTAACGTACTCTGGGTTGGTATCAGGAAGGAGGAGGTGGGAGTGTGTGTGTGTGTGTGTGTGTGTGTGTGTGTGTGTGTGTGTGTGTGTGTGTGTGTGTGTGTGTGTGTGTGTGTGTGTGTGTGTGTGTGTGTGATGTCATCACACCACCATTCCATTTGATCATAACTGCTAAACTGTGCCAAACAGCAATTATTCTATCACAACTTGACAAGTCACTGGTCACTATACCTTTTCTATCATCATCTTCATTAGTATATTATTTTCACCATCATTACCGTTGTATATTTTCATTGACGTCTCCGTGATTTTCCGTTATTTATCACTGTCATCACCGCATCATTTATCCCCACCTTTGCCGCTGTAGTCCCTGGTTTTCTTTTCATTTATTTCAAGGATTAAGCCGAAGTGAAAGACGAAAGGCATGCAGACAGCAGATGTTTAGAGATGTGTGGATCCCTGACGACAGACGAGGGAAATCACTGTGGCGCTCTATGAGTAATCATCACCTCTTAACGCTGCCTAGTTTGTCTGTGTGATGGAGCGAGGATGACAGAGATACAGTAGTATGGGTCAGACTGAGGAAGGAAAGAGACACCAGGTTGGTCCGGGACAGCCAGAGTGTGAGGCCATATTTAGAGCTGTCACTCAAAGCATTGTGGTGTAAACAATTCCCATAAGGGGTTTCCAGAGGAGGAGATCAAGGGCTGTATGTAGGCCAGAGCCTCGGGCTTCTGTTACAGTCATGATATTGAAGAGTTATTGTAGAAATGTACAGAAGTGTAATGATTTCACTTGAGGAAAAAAAAGTGCTTGTTGTTTTTCTGAATTAATCTGATTCTTGTTAATTCAGGAAAAACATGAACTGATTTTTTCTCTTCCCCAGGAACCTATTCTCATGATTTTGGAATAATTATCTCATTATTTTAGAAATAACAGCAGAATTTTATTTTATAATTGAATTTTTTTTCCTAGAATTCTGAGATAATAATTTTGTTAAAGGTCCAGTGTGGAGGATTTAGGGGCATCTATAGGCAGAAATGGAGTAAAATTGTGTTGTCATTAGTTTATAATCTGGAAATAAGAACTGCTGTTTTTGTCAGCTTTGAATGAGTACTGAGTACATATGCACATACAGCGCAGTCCTCTTCCACAGCATCTGCCGTTTTGTTCTTCAGTAGCCCAGAACAGGCAAACGTTTGCCACTGTAGTTCTCCTACAAGCTTGGCACACAGGAAAAGTTCTGCAACCTGGATGCCTCTAAATCCTTCACACTAAACCTTCAATTCAGAATTCACAAGGCATTTTTTTCTCAAGCGAATGCATTTTGCTTCTTTAAAAATGCTTTAAAGTGGGATCAAATCCAGGAGGGTAAAGCAAGTGAGGCAGCTGGAGGAGTCAACTGAGGTTCACTGTTCTTTAAGTAGCTTTGGATTTCTGATGTGAATGAAACCGCACATTAAAGGTATTTTTTAAACAAAAATCTCACACCTGCCATCTCTGCTGCGACATACTGCAGCAACAGACAGGAGAAAGAAGGAAGAAGCAAAGAACTCAATCTGCCCCAGAGTTTAGGAAGACATCATTTTTTAGGATTATTTAGTTACAGTCTTGAGACAGACCCCTGCACCATGTTACATAACAGCCCAAAAGGGTCAGACAATAGGTAGAGGCCAACTGGATTCTTTCTATCTATCTATCTATCTATAGTATCTATCCATCTTTATCCACCAAACATCTGCATGTTGACATCGTCATCGTTTGGATATTAGCATTTAGCTTTAGGGGATACTTTGCAACCAGCTCTGTATCATAACAATGTGTATAATAAGTGTAAATGAACATATTATACACATTGCATTCTGGTAGTTGTAGGTTTCCTACCTCTTGAGCAAAAGTGAATGCCCTTTCTGTGTGTTTTCTTTGATCATTCTCTTCAAAAGTATTTGCATCTTTCTATTGCATAAAGAGCCCAGTTTTATGAAAAGACTGTCTTTCCAGCCGTGAAATACTTCAGAGCACTTGAAAGAGACACTTGCACGGCTATAGATGCACTATTTAACTTCTTAGAAAGAAAATTCATTGACTTAACAGTAATGAGGATAAATTCTCACAAGATTAGCAGCATAAGAAGCCAGAGGAGGAAGTCAGAGGATTGTAGAAATACACCCAAACAACATCTGACATCTTGACAATGATAACTAATGAGCTCACATACAGAGCAATCCATTTAGCTGCATCCACAAGCAGTTTTCCCCTCAAAGACTTCAAGGGCCAGAATGATGGATTCACCAGCAGCATGAAGAGCAAAGACCCAAATGCAAAGTTAGCCATTACTGACCAGCATTGGAAAAAGAGGCATTACGTGCAGTTCATTTCAGCTGGTCATTCCAACCTATTGCACTGTCCTCCATTTAGTCTGCAGCCAGTCACTGTGGTTTGATGCAGGCAGCAAGCGGAAAAGAGGAGAGGATGGAGAGGAGATATTGGGCTTGATATGATAAGAGCTCTCTGACTCATTCTTTTTGCATAGACGATTACACTGGGAGTGACTCACACACACACAGAGACACAGGCATACACACGTAATAGAAAAACAGTAAAAATTTGAGTATCCTCTGGGGCCTCCCTCCCACATTGCCATTAGTTTTTAATGACACCCCTTATGTAGGGAGGGAACAAGCAGAGTGAGAGTGATGAAGGAAGCAAGGAAAGGAAAGAGGGAGGTACCGTGGATGACAAACGACAAGGGGAATGGTGACAATGAACAGGAAGACAGGGGGGAAGATAATGAGGTGTGGAATGAGTGCAGAGGGAGCTGGGGCGTTTATAGGCAGGCTGCAGGAGAGGGTAGCTGTGAAAGAGGCAAAACAAACAAGAGAGTGAAGAGGCAGTCCTGGGGTGTGGTCAGGCTGCTTCAGGACCAGACTGCTAAACTGCAGCCCACGATGCCTGGTAATAAGGAAATCAATCACAGCACAGCCTGTGGGTCATTTATCATTGGAGGAGCTTCCAAAATTTACTGTTACTGCAGATGAATTCTTTGGAATCCTGCAGGATTATTATAGAGGAGATGCAGGGTGGAGCAGTTGCCGACATGTCTGATAGCATTTTGTCATTTTAGGCGTTTAACTTTGTTTAGCATGGGTGGTCATGTGTTTTCTGCTAATTTAAATGGGTTTTAAACTGCTTCTTCTCTTAATGACAGAGTTGTGATATGACAATGCCACCAGACTATTAACCAAGGGATAATTCCTTCCCACTCACCCTGGAGCACATTTAGCTCAGCGCACGTGCATCACGTGTGCTGCTACAGCAAGTAGTGAGCCAACCGGTGGTCACTCTTCAGCACAGTCAGACAGTGTTCAGTAATTTTTTATGATACTGCTATTATTCGGTGAGGTAAAAAATACACTCTCTCTGCTGCAGAAATGCTGCAGGGTTCATGCTTCCACAAACATGAGCACTGTGTATATTAATGAAACAGTCAGTAAGCAGTTTTAAAGCTTTCCATAGCTGAGGAGTTGCAGCTGCCTTGGGTGGGGCGACAGGAGTGATGGACTCTGCTTACACACACACACACATGCACACACACAGATGCATTATCTTACCTTCTGGCTTATGTACAGGGAAAAGCAGAAATGCTCAAAAGTGCAACTTATTGACAATGCTGAATCCAGCTGTACAGGGTTACCATGTTTATTAGGTACTGCTACACCTTTGCAGTTGCATGCAAAGCAAAACAGCCCTGTTACACATGGCATCTTTGTGAATTATAATTTTCAGATTTTGTTGACACTGTGTCAGAAAAGCGTTGACTCAATTGGTAATCTCAAAAGGCTGTAAACGGTGACTGTGTTTACATGCACGAAATAATGAGTTTTTTGCCCTTATTCGGAAAAAGGTAGTATTCTTACTACACTGTTTATATGGCTAATGAAAATAAGTACTCCGCTAATATTTTGTTTACATACAACCATGATTATTCAGCTCAATGTGCTTTAACATGTTGTTTATTACATCAAAATATTGAAAAATGAAACCACTGGGACCACTTTTGCTTTTTTAAGCGTCAAAAGAGGATTTTTTTTTTTTTTTAAATTTTTCCACAAGTGGTAGGCTTGTTGGAAAATGTGAGCACAGCTTCCCTCCTGTATTTCTTCAACCACCTTGCAAACTATTGACTAGTTGGTTTGTGTACAGTGTATCCATGACAACTCACAGAGCTGACAGTGAACAGGCAAGAGGCCATGTGTGTGGCAAACTGCATTAAAAAAACCCAGATGTAATGTATACACATGTCCAAAGAATGCTTCTAGAACCTGAATAATATCAGCATATCCCTTAATCAGAAAATGTGTTGTTAAAGAAAAGGCCCAATGAAAATTTAGAACATTGACATGGAATTTGCTGTCTGCATGACCTGCATTAAATTCAGAATACGGTACTATTTAGAATATTCCTGTTATATTGGTGTGTATGTAAAAAGTAAGTGTTGTATTGGACTTTGTTGTATATTAAAGGGGTGTATTTTCACTCGTTTTTGATGCGCAAATTGAAAATGAGCATAAAAACAGGTAAATAAAACATCACAACTTAAGAGCAACTTCAGCTACTGAAAATCTTATTTTTGCCAACCTTCAGTAGTTTATCATCTCTCCTTGCTGTAGTGACGTAAAAGAAAGACAATGTGTCAGTACACTGAAATCACTGGTGAGGTCACAACTTCAACCAGAGAGAGCAAACTATCTCCTGGTTGTGCAGAGCATAATGCCTCCTCGCCGAATCTGAATGAAGCTTGCTGGCCTTTGCTGATCTCAGTGGCTCTACTCTTCCTGATGACATCGTTATTCTCCCTCACGTTTGGGTTGAAAGATGTGATGCAGCTGCTGCTGAAGGCCAGCAGAGAAAAGGTCAATGCCTCTGGCTGCACAGAGATTTATTTGGGTCAGCATGCTCCCTGTGCAGTCTTCCTATAGTGTCAGCTTCACTTTGTAGTGTTTGTTTAGTATGAATGTGAAGACACTGACCTGCTGTTCACCCACCTACTGCATCAGTGCTCTGCAGCAGTACCACAGAGACTGGATGGTAGAATCAGGACTGAAAAATGTAAGACCAAAACAAAACCCACATTGCTACCACTCAGGCTGTTATTGTAAAGTCATTTTAGGACGTGTGAAGATAAATATCATTATATAGCAACTTAAAAGTGTCCTTAGAGGTTCTATGTGATTGATCTGAGCCAATGCTTTCTCTTCTCTCATCTCTCCTTTTCTCATGACTCGTACAGTCTCGTTATAGTAAAAGAATTAAAAGACATAGAACCATTTATTTTAGAGTAACTCCGGCTCACTAGAAAAGAGACTGGCAGAGCCTTTGTCAGCACTTCCCCTACCGAGCCTTACTCACCACCATCACATGACTACTGACGGAGGAGAGACGGTCTTTTCCAAAGTGGAATTATCATCAGACAAAGCAGACGAAGATCATCTCGGCTCCTCCTTTGTGTTGCATCATATCCTGTAAACAGTGTTACACAAGTTTTATATGGAAAGGAAAAATCAACATTTCCTTATTAGGTTCTATGCAAATTAAAATTTGAAGGCAATCGCATAATAGTATGTGTCTAACACCACCTTGTGGATAATTCTAGTACAGCAGATTCAACAAATAATCTGTGTGTGTGTCTGTGTGTGTGTGTGTGTGTGTGTGTGTGTGTGTGTGTGTGTGTGTGTGTGTGTGTTTGTATGTGTATTTCTGATATGTTATTCCCAGCATTGTCAACAGCGGTGACTCATTGTTTTTGCAGTCAGACCTGTAAAGTTTTAATTGTGTGTGTGTGTGTGTGTGTGTGTGTGTGTGTGTGTGTGTGTGTGTGTGTGCCTGCCCGAGACAGGTTTATCCACAGCGGTGCGTCATGATTTGCTGTACTCAGGTCTCTCTGGGTTTAATGGAGCTCTGGGGTGCATGGCTGTTGGAGGACTCTTCTTCACCTTCAGCTGGAGGACTCACCTCTTTGCCATTGCCAGCGGTGACGCACACACACACACACAGACACACACACACACACACACACAGAGTTTATCCTTTTTAGAATATTGTGCAGTGTAGTGAATAGCTTTTTATAGTAGCTCTTGGTAAAACATCATCAACAACAACAACAACAACAACCAAAACACATGAACATAATTTTAAATTTTGTAATAATTATGATAACTACTGTAGTTGAGGTAACCTTAATTGGGTTTTGCACTGGTCTTATAACAAACAGATTTAAAACTTGTTGCTTCTGCCGTTATTCTTGCCATTATGCTACTTTGCAAATCAGGGGCAACAAAACAAACAAGCTGCTTCAGTGTACCCAAAGAAATACAATCTTTCACACTGTCTCTGTCCATGGTGCTGAAACAAATGCAGCCTTTCACTTTGTTTCTGTCTGCAGTGCTGAAACAAATACAATCTTTTATGATGCCTCTGTCCATGGTGCTGAAACCATCAGATTCGATGCAGTGTATACGAAAAAGACAATAATTAGATAGGGTTGCTGGTACGATCACCACCATAAAGTCATACAAATGACCCTTAATACTTTAATGATTTCTGAGACCTTTTTGTTTTTCTCATTTTTTAGACTTAATGATGGGACTCTCAGCAGCCCCATTGCAGTGGCTGTGGAACTTATGAACTCATACAAAGGAATTCGGCTTCATTTTTTAAAAACCTATAAACTCTTTATCTGGCGACAATCTCATTCTAATTTCACTTTGCATGATATTTACAAGCCAATTAAACAAGCCTCATTTTCTTAGCTCCCAAACAGTAGAACCCAGACAGTTTACATGGGACTTTGACAGTGACACCTTCGTTTGAGAAAGACATTATGTTGTGATTTTGTGATTTGTCTGATTCCTCTGACTCTTTGAAATGTCACTTACATCAATTCTGCTACTACATTATGACCTCATCTCTCTGCTGAACCAGTCATGTGCTGAATCATGTCTTCTTAGGCAGGTGAAGATAAACCTTGAGGTGTGTGGGTATTATGACTACAGACAGACAAGTTAGTCTGCTATTTTTACTGTTTTCCACCCATTTTCTTTTACTGTCATGTATTTCCTGCATGTCCTTTGTCATTTTCTCTGTGTCAAATAGTTGTAATCGCTTAAAATTCTTGTAATTTTGTCACTTTAAAGCTTGATTTAAATTATCTTTTTGGAGGTTTCCTGTTTCCCACTGCTGGTAGTTATGAATACAGACAAGCTGACAGAATTTAAATTGCAAGCTGGAGCGCCATGGACATTAGCCCTGACTGGTTTGGCAGGGAGCTAATCAACTCTCATTAGGTAAATTGGCCTTAATTAGAGCTTGCAATCAGTCTCCTATCAGGATCAACTGCAGCCAACCTTTGTACCTGCTACTGTATATACGTCAGCAACCTGAAGAGAGATACAGAGTGAGGATATATTTAGCCTAATTTCTTCTCCTCTGCATACAGCCTTCCTCTCTGCATACGCTGACATCGCTCTGAGCAATCTGCTGGGAACAGTAAGTACACACACTTCAAGCCATGTGTGTATTTAGCAGCAACACTGAGGAGCCTTCGGCGGTTCTTTTCATTTTTCAAAGCCTACGGTGACTCAATTTCAGCCTCAGATTTAGCAATAGCATGGCTGCAAAATAATGTCAAGACTGAAAAAAATAATGATTACACTTTCCTTGTTGAGCTGAAAGTGTTAATTCTTTCAGACTGTGAAAAAGAAACTGGTCAAAAAGCAAGATTATTTAACAGTGTTGCATCACTCTAGGGTTTTGTTGATTCTTGCCTGATGACTGTTGTGCAAAAACAAAATACTGCAGACAAATAGGAGTTATTGTACAGTCATTTTTCTCCCAATATTTTTTTCAGTCTTGTCTTTAGTAAGTGAACACACATCTTTTATACCTTCCTCAACAAAACCTGAAGTAGGCTAATGCTAAAACTCTCCGACTCTTTTTATGTATAGAGCTTGTAAGTCTCTTACTCACCTCACTATCTCTAATTCATTAAAGAAGTACCCTCCAAGCAACCATTAGTATATCAAATAGTCAGCCTGTGTTATGTTAAATTTATATAGAAAGCTTTGTTTTTCTTGCATTCCTTCACAGTGAACAAAGAATTCAAAATTCTTGATGGACTGAAGTCATAGGGGGCCGCTTTTAACAGCAGCAAAACTCTATCAAAGCACCTGTTTACAAACTTTCACACAACTCATGCAGTGCAATCTGGTTTCATTTATCCAGTCATATTCTCAGTACTTCTCAGACAGTATTTCAAGAAAGGGAATTGTACTAAAAGTAAAACATAAACATTTTCAACATCTTTTCCCTCTTCAAAGCACCACCTCAGTTTTCTACACTGAAAACAAATGCTGGTCTACCACTGTCTTGGTCAGTTTGTTTGTGTTATTGTGTGACTTCAGTGTTTTAAACGGTTACTTTAGTTTCACAAAAGCCACATGATAACACAGCAAACTGTTTGAGGCAGTGGTAGACCAGCAGTTCCCATGTTCAGCCAGGTAAAATTACTGTTTTTGTCAATGGAGTTTGAGAGGTTACACTCGATGTTCAGTTTTCTGTCGGGGAGGGCAAAGATGTTTGAGAAGTACTGAGAATACGACTGGGTAAATGAGACCTGGATTATACCGCACGCATTTATTTTTAGAGATTTATAGTTGTGTTGTTGTTAAACACAGACCTCTGTAACTTAATTCATTATGAAGTTAAGTTTTCCTCATGAATTCAGTGTAACATCGGGTGAGTAATTGAGAAACAAATGGTCATTTTGGGTGTCCAGTATTCCTGTAACTTACTTTTTCTCCACCTCTTCTCTTAGGTTGGTCTCCCAGCATGCAGTTGGGCAGCTACTTTGACAGTCACGCTGATGTTGCTGCAGACAGGCAGTTTAGCAGCGTACCGAATTCCTACTCATCAAGTTATGGCTCCTGAACGCAACCTGCACTCCCGCAGCCAATGGGAAGCTGGAAACACTGCAGACACAAAGAGCACTGATGTGTGATGTATTGTACCGTACTGTATCAGTACTTTGTTCCTCTGAGTTGGATGGGCTCAACATATATATACATATTTGGTATAAGCATTTTATTAATAGATTCTTTAGAAATACATTTTTAAAAAAAAAAAAAAGAAGAAGAAGTAGAGAAGTAGATTTAACATTTTGAGGAAGCTGTCACTCCACAATTTGTCCACAAGGTGGCACTGTATGTTCAGCAATGAAATGTTAAAAAATGTTACTGAGGCATGATAGTTGTTAAAAAAGCCTCTGTATTCAAAACTAGACATCTCTATTACATGTGTAACATTTCCAACCAAATTTTAAAACTTTTGTTATTCCAGTCAGTTTGAACTTTTTAATAAAAACAAACAAGCAGCCAATTTAAAGGGAAAGAAAACTTCTTTTAATTGGCATGAAATCAACAAATCAGTTCAGTAAAATCATTCATTTTTAAAATGACAGTTATATTACTGTTATCGTCAATAAAAACACAGACAGAATTCAACAGCAATTATTTTTTTTAACCCCTTCAGTACCCTGCATAGACACACTACAACATACGACTCCACGGGGACTCATTGTAAAAACAGACATGTATCTCAATGCAAGCAGACGGTGAGACAATGAGTTCACATGTGATGTGTTTCTGAAATGGACGGAGTGGTCAGCTGCTTAGCTCAGGATGTTAAAGGCAACTGTTTGAATCTTATTATTGTTATCAGATTTTCTTAAATGATAAAGTGAAGGTGTTCTGTGGTTCATTATTATTATCAGCCTTTTTTCACAGTGCTTCATGTTGCCTGTGTGAATTTTTTTAAAGTATATTTCCCCATCAACATCTATATTCCCAAACACACACACATGTCCACATTCACACACAAACCATACACCCCAGTCTAATGTGAAAAAAAAGAATAATAAATATTAAAAAGATTATTTTTTTCATACAGGTGAAATGAAAACACTGTCACAAACAATAACATTTGTTTTCTATCATCATGCATTTCTCTTTCAGTGCTGTCAGGATTATTTTTTTTATTTTTTTGTCTACGTCAGTTTTAGTTCTGGGACTAAATTCTTCTTTATCGTTAATTACCTCACAGACAGTGGTGATGAGGTTAGTAACAGGATGAAACATACAAAAGTGCCTCTCAGTCTGTGATTGATCAAGCATAAGAAAAAAAGTAGAAATATAAATACTTGCACAAACGGTACTTGTGTCTTTTTAAGCTGCGTTACAAAAGAATGAACATTCGTAGTTCTACGTACTTTCAATTGAAGATTTGATTGTGAGTGCTGTTGTGCTTCTTTTAGCATGACCGTGTGTGTTTGTGTTTTGAGTGTGTGTGTCTGCATGTATGGTTGTGTTCGTTATGGTTCAGAATAAAGGCAGAATGACATGGCTGTCTTAATCGGTATCACACACACAGACACCATACATGCTCACATGTGATGTTTACAGTATCTGACGATGACATGAGGAAGAGGTATCTCTTATATCCAATTGAACCCAGTGTAAACTTCAGATAAGTGTGTGTGTATGTGTGTGTGTGTGTGTGTGTGTGTGTGTTTGTACCTTGTATGTCTGCATGATGGTTTTCATGCACAATCTATAAAAAACTTGATGATTTTACTTGTTTTTTCTATTTCTGATGTATTTTAGCATGCATGCACTTGCATTTTGTTCTGGTTTCTCCTAAGTCTTTATAGCTGTAATGGTTGAGAAAAGTCCAATGGGAAAAAATCTTCAATAATGTCGCCATGTTAGAGCATCCTATTGAAATTATAAATGTGTTTTTGCGTTGATGTAATCCTACTTTGTGAATGTTTGTTTTTCCCACAATGTTTTGTTCTTCATGCATGTAAACATTCACCTAATCTAATCAAGTGTAAACAGTGACGCTGTGCCTGGGTCTAGCCTGCTGTCAGCTGACTTTTTTTAACCAACAGGACAGAAGCTAGAAAACAACAAACCTAACTATTAGGAATAAAATTATCGTTTATGAGCAAAACAGAGGGAGCAGAGCACAAGATCGATTGAAACAGCTTAATTGAGGGGATTATTCTTAGTCAGATTAAAGGAATCGCTAGAAATTTTGGAAAATATTATTTGCTTTCATAGACTTGTTAAATTAAGCTGCAAAGAGTGGGTCAGAAAACTAAAACAAGAGCTGAACGATGCTAAAATGCAGAGAGAACTCCCAGAGTTGGATGATCCCCTTTCACATGCAACAAGTCATGTGATCCATTGCTCATGTAAAATATAAAACTATTGATTAGCTTGACATGTGCCACACACAGCTGTGATCTCCTGCTCTGCTCCCGTCTCAAACTATTCTGCTGTTGACTTTCTTGTAACTTGACTAACTCTTGTAATCCGTAGCGAAGGGGTGGAATCCGAGGAAAGATTAGCACGGCTCTGCTGAAGGTTTCAACTCAAAGCTTATTTTATATTTTCTAAATCCCTCAGAAATCTCTGGGTTCATCCCCATTACTGCTGCCACACAGACTCAAAGGAATCCAGGATTGTCCCTTAAAGAAGTTTTTCTCTCTTGCAGGAGAAAATGCACATCCCGTGTCTTTGCAGAGTTTAGCCGTCTCTACACTGTACTGTGCGTACTGTGTTTCTAACACCTTTCTGTGTGTATAAGCGCTTCTCTGTATCTGCTGTATGGGTACTTGCACCCATATAGCAGATACATCGTCTTTATGTGTTTATGGTGGTGTGTATGTGTATGTGTGTGAGTGTTTGTGTGTTTATTTTCAGAGCAGCCTCCCCAGCACCACTCCCTCTCTGCTCCTAGCTTCTCCTCTCAGGATCTCCAGGAAGCCCAGTTTGGTCAAGAACTCCAGCCTCTGACGGTCTGTTGGCTGCACCTCACAGAACACACCCTGAGAACCTGCACACATGGTTATGAAACGTGTTTTTTTTAAACTGTTAAATCACAATCTTGCTCTCTAGCTGCATACAAAAATACACAAACTTATACTCATATGCAATAAGTAGAGTCAGGGGTTCACTGAAAAATAATGAACCACACACAACCTGTTAGTCTGAGGTAGAATGTCATTCAAATGTTTAAAAACACAGAATTTCAAAATCCAGGATAAACATCAGCTCCACCACAAGTACATATGTTAAATATATATATTTACGAGTGTCTATTTGCACCCTAGCTTCAGCTATTTGGCTACTTACACCTACTACAACACCTTATTATAGATACCGCTGTGTGCTGTGATTGGCTAATACTCGTCATGCTAAAGTGGTAAGATCAGAGGTGGTCAGTGTGAAGGTTTTAATAGTCAATCTTGCCCATTCTCTGAGATTAAAGTGGTAAATTACAGGGAAAAACTCAAATGTACTGCCAGAAAAGTCAGATGATGTATAAAAGGCAATACAGTCAGTGGAGAGAGTAAGATGTGGATGAATGGGTTAAGCTCAGGACTTTCACACAATAGGCAGGACTGAGAATCCTGTGAGAGTCAATGTTTGTTCATTATTTTTACAGAGTTGACTTGTTTTCAGTTTTAAGGAGGAGCTGCTGAATGCACACTGTGTACATAAACTTTGCCCGAATAGCTGAATAGACTCATTAGTGTTAATGTCATTTGATAGAAAGCTCAGGAATAAAGCTACACCCTGGTGTAAATAGCCACCAAATAGCTGATAGCATCTGCCAAAATTAAACTATTGACTTTTATGGTGTGAAAACATTTTAATGAACTTGAACGTGAATGTGTTCACATTAATGTTGTATTACAACACTGCTTCAACCGCGCATATTTTTCTGCTCCTCTTACAGCCTCAAACTGGTGAACACTGATGTTACTATCTACAAAAGTCCTCCAGAGAAGCGTTTGACGAACTGAAACAAGGTATGTAAATATTTTTCACGTCTTGTTGAACCATATACCTTCACTTTGTCAGAGGTGATGGTTCATGATGCTTTACCTCAGTTTAAAACAAGACACACCAATACACTAACTCAACACCCTGTCTTAACCATCATAAGCGAAGACAAGTGGCCCCTGGGCACAGGTATGGAAAGGGCCCCACCACCTCTCCTACACAGGAGCAAGAGCCACAGACTGACTGGTGGTTTTGCATCATTATTTAGTCATTAAACATCTTTATGGGGTTCATGTCTCTTTGTGGACATTTTGTTTCTCATTGTAGTTATTTTGAATCTCTCAGGTGTAATTTTTTTTCTCTTTCTGGCCAGTACGGGATCACTGACTTTTTGCAAGTCAGGATGTGCACAATCGGCGTGTTCAGTAATCAATCCATGCTTACCGTTGGCCTTAAGTGCAGTGAGCAGGGCGGTGAGCAGTGTCCGGCTGACGCTGATGTCCACCAGCTCAGGCAGGGCGTCCAGTCGCAGCTGAGAGGGGAAGTGATAGAGGAGAGAGTCTGGGTATTCTCCCTGGTCCTCCTCCATCAGCTGGATCAGGTCCTACACAGAGTAAAGCACAGATGCAAGGACACTCTCACAATGTGTTGCCAAAGGAGCTTTGTCCTAACCATCTTAAATTTTGGGACTTTTTTGTCAGTGCTTGTTAGATGGATGGTTGAGGCACAGCATGTGCCAAGCATATTCCCATGTTGTTGTAGTTTCCAACAGCAGCCACTAGGTGATACTAATGGACCATTTTTTACTTAGCGTGCCTTGTAAAACCTCATTAGACTTTCAAGTTACTGAGAAATCTAACCACAAATTACATAAAAACAAAGTATAAAGACTACTTAGCAAAAATTCAAATCACAACAAATTTATTTTAGCATACTTTTAATGTTTTAGCAACAGTCTGCGCTGTATCAGCAGCTTTTATTTTGTAGACGTAGACCAGTATGATTATACTAATGTACTTCCTGTCAGAGAAGCCAGTATGCAGTTTTTCCTGGCATAGAACTTGCAAGCAGAGAGGTTTTCTCTTCCTAGTCTTCAGGTCATAAAGCAAATAATAAGGCACAGTCAGCGATAGGACGGAGGGAATAAGTCACAGAAAATGTGTAATTTACTGTATCAAATACTGCTGCTATATTCCCACATCTAATAAAGCAGAAACAGATGCCATGAAAACGCTTCCACCTTCACACACCTGTAGCTGCACTGTGAATGACAGTCATTCACAGTGGGAGAGTCAGTGTGCAGCGTGACGCGCAGAGTGGGCAGATAAGTCCTCCTAAAATGTCAGGGACTGACTGTCCCTGCTGCTCTGTTTGGCTCTGTGCCTGAGATCGCTCAACTGTTTGTCATGATGAGTAACAGTGACGCTGTAATCAAGGGCATTCTCTACTTCCACTATACTTCACTGTGAGTGTTCTATATTCACAATTGTGTACTTATCAAAAATAATTCAATATGTCTTATCAATCAAGTGGCTCAAAAAATAATTTAAATGAAATCTTGAGTCCAGTCTGTGTGTATGAGTGTGTGTCTTTGGTTTTGTTTACCTGTGTATGCCACCTACCTCCCACTAGTGCATCACAGAAGGATCCAGATGGTGCAACTGCAGGTATGTTGAAACATCTCTGTGCATAAATTCAGTTGAGTGTGTCTATAACTCTTTGTTTTTAGCTGTGTTACACTGCTGCGCTCTTCAGAATGACACAATAGTTATGAATTTATATGCCAAGTTTAATGAAATACTTACCTGCGTGTTGGGGTGTGTGTTGCCCCCTTTAGGCGGGTATTTGTCTCTCATGGCAGGCATCCAGCTGGCCTGGCACCTCTTGGCAAAGGAGCGCACATCCAAGATGCCCAACACGCAGCCACACACACCCAGCTCGTCCTCCAGGATGAAACTGTACTCCGGGCACAGTGCCAGGCACGGCCCAAGACATCTGTGGAAATGAGAAGACATTACTATTTGACAAATATGTGAGTACAAACTAGTATTCTGATATGATTAATATTTAGCATGAAAATGTTTTTTGCAGTGTAGAGGATTACGCTCTCCTCTTTATCGCTCTTACACACACACACACACACCTGTCTCCTATAACATCTGGATGAGCAGAGGTGGACTCTTGGCCGCCCTGAGTCCTCAGGTGGAGTTGGCGCACCATCCGATATAACTCCAACTACACACACGTAAAATGATTATCATTATCATTGAATATCTTTGAAAGAAAATATTATAATTCTGTAGTTTCATGCCCCAGTCTATTTGGCCACATGTTTCCCAATTGCATGTGTTGGACTAAAAATCTACAGGTGACTGAACGATCTGAATCCTTTAAAAACTGTTTAATTTTGCAGCATTTCTCCATATAAGGATCGTACTGTGACACTGGCTGAAAATTCCATAAATCTTCCATGACTTTCCATTACTAAGTCAGAGTGTATGCACAATCTAAAAATGTCCTTCCTTCCTGGTTCGTTCCAAGTTTTATTTTTATTCTAAAGACAAATAGTGCGGTTTCCACAGCAGCTATGCTTACATTTTGCAGGTGATAAAGTGATAGTGCGTACTGTATTGTGAACAAGGTACAAGGTAGATTGATTTGTCATGTTTTCTTAAACGTGGTTTTGACCCTAAATCCTGCTACATCTTTTGTACTGATATTCCATGAATTATCCTGGCGTTATGTGCGAAACAATAACGTGTGGGAGTGAATTCTCTCACCTTGTCCTTGCTGTGGTAGGGCCTGATGTTGTAGAGACGAGAGGTAGGGAAGAGAGGAGGAGGATGAGTGAAGAGTTCACTGCTGCTGCCTATTGGGAGAAGCATCTACACACACATGCACGCACGCACACACGTGAGCGAACAGACAGAAGTTACAGGCAGGCAGTTACAGAAAGATTGAAATTCAGTGTCACAAACTTAAATTTTAAAAAGGATTGATTAGCAACATCTAATCAAAATAACATAACTCACACCCTACCTGCACTTCCCCAGACACACCCCCTTTGAACGCCCATGGCTCTGACTCCACTCCCAGTAGGTCTGCCCCTGTGGTCTTACCGCACCCTACCACAGACAAGAACCAATCGCAGTCAGGGGACATGATGTGGTCAGGGCCGATGGAAAACGAAGGCTCAGTTAAATCAGCTTTAAATATACATGCCGGCATAAAAGTTCAGTGTTTTACAGCATGACAGCTACACGAGAGATGTGGGCTGAAATTATCTTCTTTTTTCATGCTGGTGCTATAAATATTTGAAGCGTAACTGGTGGTTCAGTCCTTGCCACACTATTATCTGCTGAGCTCCACTGAGCTTGTGCTGAGATATAATGATTGGATGTTAATAGTGGGAATCTTTCAGACTGAATTTACTCTAGATAAGAATGATTTGTGCAGCAGAGGCTACTTGCAGTTAGTTAAGTCGGGGAAATGAATATATAAAGAGTTTAAGGTTGTGCCTACTCACAGTGGAAGCAGTTCCTCCAGGTGCCCAGCGTGGAGCTGTCGCTCAACACTCGTCCATCTGAGTGAGACAGGTGAGCAGGGTTACATCATTAGATTATAGTGCATAGTGTCATAGGGTACTATGTTACAATATAGAGCTACAATACTATACTAAAGTAGGGCTGGGCATTAGGCTAATATCATGATAGGAGAATAGATGTTGTGTTAGATCTCTGTAGTCTTTTCCTGGTTTTAAAAGCTGCATTAAGTAAAGTTATTTAATTTTCTTAACTTACCAGACTGTTCTAGCTGCTCTATTATTGGCCTTTTCAGTTATAATATCCAAATTACTGCTGATTATTTATTAAAAATCGCATTATGTACATATTTTATGGAAGTACCAGTATCTAGTCCTACAATATTGGGGTATTTTGTCAAACATGTCATTAGATCATTCTACACTTTAAGAAACTATACAAAACTATGCTATAATATACTGTACTATACTACACTATACTATATCAAACCATCATATACTATACTGTGCTATATAAAACTATAAGAAAATGTACTATAAGATATACTTATATATACAATATGAAATATACAATACACAATATGAAAATATAGCCAAGCATACCAAGCCAAGCTATGTAATTCTATTTTATATATTATACACTCTGTATTCCCATAGTTCCCTGCTTCTCTTTCCACTCACCCAGCCAGCATATGAATGCTTTTGCCAGCAGAGCCGTGTTCCTCAGGTCCCACACATAAGGGTAAAGGTCGTAGAGCACTGCCCTGTTGGCCCCACCCACCACGCTGCAGTGGAGCTGTGCTATGTCTTCACACAAAGACAGGACCCTGGAGGAACGGCCACGCCACTCGTCAATCTAAGGACACACACACAAGTATGTAAAACACTCACATTAAGAATCGTGCACGCCACAATTTAACAAGAAATCTGCACAAAACCCACACTGACCTTCTGAGGCGTTGTCTTTTTGCTGTTTGCGCTGACCAGGTGGCAGTTTGCTTTCAGCCAGGTCAGGTCCTGCAGCAGTTTCTGGGCAGATGGGCCATGCTCGTGGGGTAGATAATAAAGACCAACCAGCAGCCGCACCTGGGACTCACTTAGCAGGCCCTTCCCAGCACAGAGCCCCTGACCCTGGGCCTTCTGTCCCCTGCCTCCAACAGAGGGTGCACCAGGCCTGGATCCTGGAGGTTGGTGATTGGGTTGACTAGGCTGGTTTGACCTCCTTCTTTCACCATCACGTCCGTCGGTCTCCCCCTTGACCTTAGTAGGTGACGTTGGAGGTGAGCTGGAGTTCAGGGGGAAAACAGGAAGCTTGGCCACGGCGGAAGATCCGCGAAAGGTGGAAGGGTAGTCGGATCTGTCAGGAGTTTTGCAGCGAGTTGTTGTAGCAGAGGAACGCTGGTCTGCTCGTGAGCTCTGTCGACCTGAAATAATTTTTAAAAAATAGGTTATGTTATTAAAGTTCTAATTTTTAAGATCTCAGTTTCATTTGCTTTGGCAGCACCTATGGCGATAAGTGGTAATTGCAGATGTGGTTCTAGTTCTCGTTTCTCAGAGATCCAAATCAATCAGTTGGCAATTGTTTTTGTTTCTTTAGATGTAGACTTGTTTTTGAAGTTTCATCATTTGTAGTCATTGCTCTTTTCTTTGTTTGTTCAGCAATCATCAAACTTTACCCGCAATGCTAGCAGAAACCGGGAAAAAAACAGAGGCTGCTTCACAAACCAATGAGTTGAAGACAATGAGTCTGTTTTGTGGTGAGTGATGGAAAATGTGTTAACTCTGCATGTCTGCATTAGTTTTTTCTTGTAAATGTTGCCATAGACAGACCGGTTTTTAACTCTCCACCACAACTGTGTTACCCCACTCAGCAATTGATACTGGCGTAACAGACATGTATTTAAATAAAAACATTAGAGATTATTAACAAATGTAATACTGTGGCCAAAAGACATTTTTAGGCCACCTTCAAAATTTCAGTTTGTGGTCAACGGTGCAGAAATGTTGCAGTTAAGGTATACACTGATTTAATTTATCCACTCAGAGGTCATGAATATGACTGAGAAGTTAATTGTTTGAGTCCAGTTAATGTGGACACACATATATACATATATAATACTTTACCTGCTTGTAGTGGTTGGTTGAGTTCTTCCATCCAGTCATGAAGTGCAGCAGACAGAGCTCTATCAGGACAGTATTCACACTCCTCATCTAGAACATAAAAGCATGGTTGTATTATATAAGAGGATTCTAAATTACTCATATTCATACAACACACAGTACAGAGAACCACTCTCACAGTCCTCAGTCTTTGGACATATTTATATGGACAAACCTCCCCCCACACCAGTCATACCTCTACATTATGTGTAACATTTATGCATGACTTGAAAATAAGATACACAACTTTTATCTTCTAAAGGACTAACACTAAAACATGACATCTGAAACTGTTGTTTTCAAATATAGCCTACTGTATGTAAGCTGGAGATAAAGCATTATTATGTCTCTGTTTGGAAAATGATCAGAGGAAATGAGGAAAATATAGCACCAAAAAAAAAAAAGCCACAAAGAATGCAACAAAATTGCAAATTCGCGTTTGTATGCCTATGTAAACCAGCCAAGATGCAGTTACATTTTATAATCATGCCTGTGAACACGTCTGCTTCATACTCATCTTCCCCCACAGCACAGGAGAGCTATACAATCAGCACAGTCTCCAGAACAGTGTCATTCATTCGGTATCTTTTTTTTCTCTGTTATATTTATTTTGGTTTTTCAGGAAAATAAAGTATAAAAAGTACCAATTACTGACCAGTACCAATTCAGCATCTAACCAAATATCTCCCCCTCTGGTCCTGAGATATGATATTGAGTAATGGCCAGAAAATTGTTTTAGCAGATCATTATGATGTGAAGTTGACCTTTTGTCATTTTAGATATAAAAATGTCATTACTTAAATATTTTATCCTGTTTGACATTTGTGTGAAATGTTGTCAAAATTAGCATACGAATTCTTGAGTTATGGCCCAAAACATGCTTTGTGAAGTCACAGTAACCTTCACCTTTGACCTTCAACCACCAAATTCTAATCAGTTCATTCTTGAGTCCAAGTGGACGTTAGAGTAAACTTAAAGAAATTCCTTTCAGGCATTCTTGAAAGAATGGGACAAAAGAGGTCACAATTACTTGACTTTTGACCTATGACCACAAAAATATAATCACTTCATTGTTGTGTCTAATTGGAAATTTATGGCAAATTTAAAGAACTTTCCTGAGGGCATTCTTGACATATCGCATTCACAAGAATGAGACAGACAAGGTCACCTTGACCTGGACCTATGACCACTAAAATCTAATCAGGTTATCGTTGAGTCCAAGTGGATGTTTGTGCCTAATTTGAAGAAGTGTTCTTTAGCTATCAGGTTCACAATAATGGGATGGACGAAGGGACAACCCAAAAACATAATGCCTCCAGCCATGGCTAGCTCCAGCGTAGAGACATAAAAATGCAATCTTTACCAACTAACACTGCTTTACAGTGTCTAGTGTCATACATCATAAAACATCGAGCTGACATCAACTTCAGCTCCATGCTTAAATGCAAATATAAAAACACAATTACATGTTTCATCTAAACTGATCCTACTCTAACTTAAAATTTTCCAACTCCAGGAATAAGACACGTACTGCTTTTATGTAATATTAGCCTAATTTGGTCTGCGCCACTATCCATAAAGTTAGATCGTTCACACACAAAAAGACTGGATCCTGTAATTACTTCACATACTACCCACTCACTCCCCCATCCCCTTCCATCTCTTGTAATCATTAAAATTCCTCTTCCATTTCCATCCACATCACAGGCCTCAGCCTGCCCTTCATCTCTTTCCTCTTCCCCTCCCTTAAAGCCCATTTCTCCTCCAGCCCTCCGCCTTGGTTCTCCTCCACAGAGGGACGTTCCTCTCCTCTCGTTTCTTCCTTCATCACACCACGCAATTATTCCTCCATCACCACCTCTCGCCACCCGTCTTCAGAACATTACACGCTACAGTGGTTTTCTCTCCAACATTTTTTTTATCCAACTCCCTTGTTTCTGCTTTCTTTCTCTGGCGCTGTTCTCATGTATTATATTATCACAGTAAATTAAAAGCAACACATTTAAACCAAATGTCAAATTAAGGTGATGCAAGAGCTTTTACAGCTCCGCTATCTAAGAGCTGTAGCACAAAGTTTCACAGTCTACAGTTCGTAATATATGCACTTTTTGTGAAATATGATTGCATCAGGGAGCTATGATATCTCAACTAGTTGTGTGAATAGATGCACTTTGCTTTGAAGGTTGATGATTGTTGATGAAATTTGTGGCAATGGGATTCCAATTAAATGCAGGAAGAGATACCTGAATAGATACAACAACTCCTTCATCTTTCTGTCAGTAAATCTCCTAAAATTCAGGACATTAAGAGAATGTAAAATAAGGGGCTGTGTTACAGGTATTTGAATGCACTTTATGTCTGTTGCCACACTATGTATTTTTATGTTGCAGCCTGTTGTCTAAGACAAATTTCCCAAGGGACAATAAAAGCAATCTTTTCTTGTGCAACTCAGTTTTAGGGAACTATTTTTATCCAGTGTAACAACAACTGAAGACTTATTGAGTAACTTTGTCCAGGACAACAGATGGAGCTTTAATTCCTACAAGTTAAATTATTTTTTAAATAATATCACATGAAATTGTGTTAGTTGCCAAGCAACACTGGCTTATTAGACATTTCGACAGGAAGCAATGGGACTAACTGTACATGTCTCTTGTCTGTTGGAGCTAATATTAGTTTATTAACTCGGGACATCTCCTGTCTCATCACTGCTACTTCCTCTTTCCTTCCAGCTGCTCATTAATTCTTTCTGCTCCATCCTTCCCTCCACCGATCCCCTCACCTTTCCTCTCCTCTTTTCCAGCTCGGTACCAGCTCCCCAGTGAATGCAGAGGGATGTAATTGGCTTCGAACTCGCAGTTGGGGTTGAGTAACAGGCCTCGAAGATGGCTCCTCAGCTGAGGCTCCCGGCCCTTAAAAGGTCCCAGGAAGAGACGTCTGGAGTCGTAGTCATTAGCGTGCAGGTTGTCCCAGATGAGCGGCGGGCGCTGGAGGACGGACTCCACCTCAGCCAGGCAGTCTACAGACAGTTTCCTGGAGATGACCTTACTTCCTGTGGGACCAAGAGTGAACGGAAAAGGTTTGATAAACACAAATCCAAATCTGAGACAAGAGGAGACTGAAATGAAGTTATTCTCTGCTTATTCCTAAGGCCTTTTCAGACATACCAGCAGGGGTGGAAGAATTACTTTTACTGTTATTACTGCAACAAAATCAGAATCTGAATTTTACAAGTACTAAGCTGCTGGAAATATGGCATTTTAATAAAACCAGGATGTCTATGCAGTAAAAAGACCCTAATACTTTTTAAGTTGGTGCCACATGACAAGAGAAAATAGAAAAATGATGCTTTTATTAGAAGCTGATTCTACAATAAGTTTCAGCAGTAGAATAAATGAGGCTTAGTTATGCTTAATGCACAAGTCGGGTTGTCCTTAAGTATAGATTTCTTATTTACTGTTAGTAATTTTTGTGTAATTGTCTGAGTTGTATCCTCTTTTCTGGCTAATTCTAGTGAATCAGTGAAGTAATCCATTGTATGCTGTCTTTGGAAATGGAATTTATTGGTAGTTTGGACATCAGGCATTATGTTGCTGATGTTGACTAGTATATGCAAATGCAGTAACATTTATTTATGTAAACTGTTTGCAGCATGACATTGTTTCCTCCTGGCTTAATCTTGACACTTTTTATTTTCTAAAACAAGCAGTGTAACCCATGCATGAACACGCTGGAGCCCCAGAGGGTTCACAATTTAATTTTCAAGGAAAAATCATTTGTGAAACATGATCCTGCCATCATATTTGGTTATATAAACAGCAGTTTGCTTTCCTGTGCTGTAATGTTGACACGGAAAGTGAAAAACAAGCATAAATGCTGTAGCTTACCATGACATATCACCAATGAAAAGCTTCTAATGTGAAAAAATAAAATTAGCAAATTATTTTTAAAAATTAACCTAAAAGAGAGTAGATAATTTGTGTACATGAGCACTATATTTCCATATGGTGTGGGCGGATGTGAAATTGTTTTTTGGTCTTTTGGAGGTTGTTGGTGGAATCGTGCCGGCACTTATTTACATGCCATTTGCATTTGTCAGTATGTGCTGTTATTAGCCAAGAGATGGCAGGTCAGCTAATGAGGCTGAGAAACAGAAAACAAGAAAGTGACTGGTTTATGTCTGCAGGAATACAGCCTTATTATACAGCGGTAAAGAAAACAGTCAAAATGTTTGATTTCTACAAATTACGTTATCATGAATCATTTTTAGATTTCATATTTATGCTGAGACGTGTTTGCGTTTCACCTGTCCATATCACTGTTATGTTTGGCAGCAGGTCCTCTCCAACAGTCTGCAGGTAGGGAGACTTTGATACACTGGGAGAACACAGAGATCCACAGTACTCTACAGGGGAGACAAACAGAGGTACATTTCATCAGATCTGTCAAGTTTTATAAGATTCTTTAGATTAAAGACATTCAGATTCAACTCAGTTCAGCACGCCTACCTGTGGGGCAGAAAAGGAAGACAGGTGGTTCCCCCAAGTACCGATAGATCTCATTGGTTACAGTGACCTGAGCATGAGCGAATGAAGAAAAGGCCTCGCTGTCAGCCTGACACATGGAGTGGTCGATGTCATCAAACAGAATGGCAAATGCCTGGCAACCTAGGTCTGACACCTGGAGAGAGAGAAGAAAAAGAGGTTGTACGTGAGAGAGAAAAAGAAAAGCTCATAAAATGTTACATTCCTGCAGTGTTCAGTGCCTTGTTGTGTCACATACCTGTCTCAGCTTGCGCTTTAGGAGTGTCAGGTCACAGGAAGAAGAGAAGACGATGTCCTGACCAGGAGAGAGGGCGTAAACAAACCTCAGGCCTCTTGACTGAGCCTCCTTTATGAGAGTACGTAACTGACCTGAGAGCAGGAGGAGATAAATCTTAAATTTGAAACGAAGTTGTTCCAATGCCAATGCTAGTATCGAAAAAGCCTTCGATACTGCCTAAAATGCTAGACCGGCCAGTAAACAAGTGGGCCCATCTGATACCAAGTAATTTATTGATAAACTTAATAGTAGTTTCACACTCAGATAAAACTGGTTTTCCCAGAATCCAATTCTTCTTTGCATTTCAAAGCTGCAAGCAGAAAGTTGTGGTATACAGCGACTTGGGAAATATTGTTTTTTAAAAGCACCAAAGAAAAATTTAATTCCGTTAAATAGTGTAACATTAGCTGAGAAATGTCAGGAATGTGGCAGTATTTTACCCTGGATAAAAGAAATCTATTCCATTTTATTCTATTCTTCAGCGGGATTCATTGTCTATATGTATTTGGACATGTTTAACATAGATTTTGTTAATTTTTCTTTAATGCAGTGGTTTCGGTATCGGCCAATGTGCAAACCCAAGTATTAGAATCAGTATCTGGAAGCGATAAATGACATGGAATATGAAATTAAAAGGGAGACAAAATGAGACAGTTTGGCCAGAGTTTTCAAAAAATACTGAAATTACGATTATGTTTCTGACATCTAAGGAGATTCAGCTTGGCTCGAAATGACCAGGCCTTCAGACTAACGCCACACAGTCTCCCGGGTACTATAAAAATAATATAATGGGTAACATAAGACTTGTTGACACCTTTTAGGGAGGTAATGAAAAATAAATTTACCAGCAATTTCAAACAAGGCAATTTTATATTTGGGACAGTAAATATTGAGCCTCTTTGAGGACAAAATGTCCCGGGGCAGATCTGGTACAGATCTGAAACAAATTAGTCTCAATACTGCAGAGAGTCTGCCTCAAGTGACTCACCTTTCTCACTCAAATAGTCCAACTAACCAACAGAGGTTGGTAGCGAGTTGAGGTGACAGAATCCAAAATGTAAAATCTACATGCAGTTTATCTTCACTGATTATACTGACAAGAACACTGTTGACATATGACACTTTTATTGTGGGTTTCTAGATTTATGTGTTTTTGCAGACTGTAAGGAATTGTTAATATGTCACATTTCTTAAAAGTATTTGACATAATGTTTTCACCAGGAAAAGAATTGGAAATAATCTCAAATGGGATCCAGTTGTTGTCTTGCAAATATAGTGACACTGCTCCAGTCTGTAAAATCTTAAAGTGTGTGACTAAAAACTCACATTGTCTGAAGATGTGAGTGGGTATCATACTTTAATCTTTCAAAATTATAATCAAAACCTTTTTAAAGTCTTGCTAGGCATAAATAGGAAACCTTGGATGCACACATGGTTGGATAAATTGTTGAATAGCTAGATTGGGCAGTAGGGGTGGGGGAACAAAATTGTATCTTAATATTGCAGTATTTCACATGGCATTTAAATTACTGATATCTCAAATACAAGTTAAACTTTTAATAGCTTACTAGAATAATAAAATCAATTGCTTTTTTGGTCCACTAGATATGTTTTGCTGCAATAAAAATGACTGAAGTAAGACGAGATGACTTAAAACTTATTTGATAAAACAGATGTTGACAAAGTTTTTCTTTGGAAATGTAATATGCAGTTGAAAAAAATGTAATAATAAAATGAAATATATGTTGTTGCAACACTCAGTATATTGAAAAATGTTTAAAATCACATTTATATTGTATCGTGACTTAAGAGTTGTTATATTATCGCATCATTGGGCCTCTAATGATTCTTACTCCTTATTGAAAGATGATAGATGGATGAATGGGATGTTCTTACCCTCCTCCTCATGGGAGTAGACTTCTCTCCACAGCAGTCTGTGTTTGAGGTCATCTTTTGGGCCGTACAGGTAGGTGTTCAACCCCCAACTCTGCATCCTGGCACAGACAGACATGGGGGCGGTAACATGTGTTACTGAAGGTTTAAGTAATTTCACTGGTAAATCTGTGAATCTGTAACAAGAAGAAAAATTAGAGACGGTCCTTGTCAACCTCTTTCAATCGGTGCTTGATGTAAGCACTTTTTGACCGCCAAAATATGTGCTTTTTTGTTTGAGTGTGAGCACTTTATTGTGCATCTTTATTCTGAAAATCACTTTTCAGCTGATTTTTAAATACAGTCGATTACTTTGTATATTCATTGCATTCATTTCATATCGCTTTTTCCACAGTTTGATGCCACAGCTTTAGACGGGTGAGACAGGAGCCCTGGAGATTGAAAGGAGGAGCAGAGAGAGGGAGGTGAGGACAGACGGAAGAGGATAAAAAAAAAACAGAAAAACAACAAGCTGCAAGAAACAGATCCGCTGTATCGATCGTGGGGCTCCATGTTACAGTTACAGGAAATGACCTCCTGAATTATAAATAGAGCATAGTACTAGGAATGAAACAGTAGCTGCATCACACACACAATAACACGAATACTGCTCTCTTTCTCTGTCTGTCTCTCTCTCTCTCTCTCTCTCTCTTTCTCTCTCTGGACAGAAACCAGCTCTCATCGTCCTTGTCATTTGTGGGTGGACTATGTTCTCGCTCCCTGCTTGATTTCCTGGACAGATGGTATGTAAGTCGCCTCCACAAAGATGCAACCTACCTCCCTCAAACACACAATCAGATACACACACATTTCCATACTGTACACACATGCGCCGGCCTAATGTGCCGGACTTATGCAACACTCATTGTATGAATTTTGCTTGCACCCCACACTTGAGTCTAACAAAAGCTGCTCTAAAAATAAATCTGGAACCCACACGCTCGAGCTGCCGAAGACCAATTCAGCCTCAGAGTCAAGCAAGTATCATCTGACTATCAATAGAAGTTCAAAGTTACAGATGTATGTTTAATTACAAATATTATACAGTTTATTACACCGTGAATAGGAGCAGAAGCAGTGTGCTTTATTGAGTTGGTGTGCATATTTAAGAGCAGATGAAAGCAGAGAGCAGAGGGAACAACTTATCTCCGGGGATGGAGACGGCTGTCACTATTGGTTGTTGAACTTCAAAACTGTGTCACAGCTCCCAACAGGGATTTATGTCGCTTCACTCATTTGTAAGATCAGTGTGCCATCAACAATTAATTGGTCCCCTACTAACTGCGAGGTATACACAGGGGGTAATATAAATGTACATGAAAAGGGAATGGCAGAGCCTTCATTAGTGAATTCATTGAAACACTGTAGGTCCCACTATAACTGTGGTCATATTTTAGTTTTTACAATCTCAGAACACATCTGCTATCAGTCTGACGACAGCTTAGCCTCTGGAGGCAAGCGCTAATATTTCTGGGGCTCTGGAGTTGCAAGCAGATATCCGGATAACAGATATCAGGGCCAAGACTTCCTCTTCCGTGTCATGTTGTTTGCAGTCTGATTGGCAAATTGAGATGCAGTAATGGAGTTGAGAGATGACGTCTACAGCTCTGCATATGAATGAAGTAGGGCTGTCAAATGACTCATTTTTTTAATCACGATTAATCACATAATTTCAATGGTTAATTGCAATTAATCACATTTTTTAATCACGTTCTCACTTCCATTAGTTTGTGTTACAAAACAGTTAGAAAGTCCATAATGACAAGGCAAAGCAATTCTTACCAGACTGTCTTGGTTTGGAATCAAAAAACTGCACGGGACTATCATAAAGTGGCCATGTGTGTAAAGGGGAGACTTGAGGTTACCCACAGAACTCGTTTTCATTCAGATATCAAATCAAGAGACTCGACTGTGAAATGACCATGCCGTGTTTTCCATCACCAAAATTATTTTTGGGTTAGGGTTGACAAGCTAGCATGACATGGATGGTACCATTGGACTCATTTGGTCTTCTCATTTCATATGATACCATCACTCATATATACACCATACATATCAAATAAAGATGAAATTTAATCAAGATAAGTTACTGTAGTTCCCCTAATGGCCACTTGAGGCTGGCTCCCAAAGGGAGTAAATCCCCAAAGTCCCCCATGTTAAAATGCCCAACTTTACAGCACAAATTAACATGTTTACAGCCTGGTACAAAAACAGTTTTGGTCTCTATAGCGAATAAAAACAATCATGACAACTGTACGTGGGCTGAATATTTATATAACTCGTCCATTTACATTATATTAAGGCTAAAAGTGACACATAATTAAGGATGGGTCCACTTTGAGTAACAGGCTGTATTGATGGCGTAGCTGCTGTCTGTGAGTCAGATCCAACCCTCGCTCCTCCACAGCTTCCCTCTCTCGTCCATATATGGTCACCTCTGTCTCAAAAACACCAAAAATGGCTGTCCACAAACCAATGGGTGACTGTGGCTACATCCATTATTTTATACAGTCTCTTAAAAAAACCAAAATCCAATCGACAATCGAATTGTCAGACAATAGCCGATTTGTTCTGAGATTACATTTCAACCAATGTCCTGTTACGTTTTTAATCTTAACATGAATTGTTACCAGGATGCAGCTAAAGCATGCTCAAACATAACTGGTTACTCGTATTCAGACTAAAAACAAAAACTAGATTGCTTATGATACCAAAATCTTGTCCTGTTGCGATTCTGAATTCATATTTAGATATATGTTGATGGATATTATGATTATTATGAATAGGCTACTGATCCCCCAAAGCCATTATGACTGTGTTTTTCCCTTTATTACGCTTTAGTAATCTCCTGTAGTTGACTGTCATTAAAATGCTGTGAGCTGATCCAAGCTGAAAGCGCTTGTGTGTCTTCGTGAGTTGATGTAACTGTTGTGGCAGTCTCAATAAGGAGCTGCCTTGGTATTGTTTAGTCAAGATTCAGAGGGACTTGGCTCATGAGCTTGCTGACTTGATTTGGCTTATGGTCTCTTGGAGCACTACACTGTATGGAATATTTGATTATCTCGGATGCTGATTTTATCTGGTTTAAATGGCTTTTGTTGACAAATTTTACATTGTCATGATGGTTGCAGAAGAGAGCCTATTGCTGCACTACAATGGTATGAGTGGATAACATCTAAAGAGTGGTTGTGCTGAGCAGCTCCCTGGTGTGAAGGTCTCTGTGTGGAAAAAAAGATGCTGCTAAATAAAGAACCACGGTCACAGCAAAACCTTCCCTCTGTAAAGGCTAAGAGGATGATAAAAATATACTGATTCTTCTCTATGAGGCAGCAGAGTCTGCCAGAGTTTTCATTCAATACAATGCTTTTATTGTAGAGTTTTAGTGAGTCATGGTCCTCTAAACTTGTTGGATGTTTTTAAATGGACAGACTGCGAGATACTGAACATTAAAAAGCCTGGTGCTACAGCTCTAGAGGCTTTACTTGATAGCCAATCTGACCCTAGAAATAAAAATTACAGATACAGACATGTAGTCCTGATGATGACTCTAGAGGAAATGTTAAAGGGACAGTTCACTCCCAAATCAAAAATCAATATTTTCCATCTTAAATGTAGTGCTATTTATCTGTCTAAATAGTTTTGATGTGAGCTGCTGAGTGTTGGAGATATAGGTCGTGGAGAGCAGTGAGGGAACTCAGCTTTTGGTGCTTAAAACGCTATATAGTTTTATTATATTGGAGAAAAAGCAGACATCTTTAGGGCCGATATCTCCAACACTCAGCAACTCACACCTAAACGATCCAGACTGATAAATAGCACTACAGGTCTGTAACAAACGTTCATGATACTTACACATTTTGTTCAGCAAGATAATCTTCACACATGAACGCCTCTTTTTGGATTTCTGAAGCCAAATGCAGTCGCCAGAAGTGAAAAGCTATTGCAAGGCTAAAACAAAGTACACTATGTTTGTGTTGCCACTGCACTGAGGCTGCAAAGCCATGTTCTGCGCAGTTAAGGGTAATGACATTATGTACTCTCATTTAGCCACTTTTTTTAAGCTTTCAAGTTTGCGATTAGCTATTAACTGATGATTTCATGTCATAGAACAAAACGTTTAAGTCTTTAAAGCTTGTGTTAACCACAGACATTATTTCAGGCTTCTAACGAAAAACAGAGGGAACCGGAGGTGCTAAAACGTTAACAAATTTCTGGGTTTTAGGACTCATTACTGGGGTTCTCCACAACAAAATGCAGTATCTACCCCTCACTCTCCCCCTCCTGTCATCCATGGCAGAGCCTCAGGACTGAGGATGAGCCTACCCTTTGCAACAGAGTCATTCTGCACCAGTGATTTCTCTCACGTCTGCCTGGCGCTGATATAGAGGCGTGCGACTGCATTCAGCCCACAGGCGTCAGGTCAGTGGCTCCTGAGCTCACGCTATTTATGTGAAGAGCAGCCACAGGAAAAAAACATCCCCTCTGACCAGGTTGACAAGACATATGCATGGACACCTGTGCTCACATACAGTGGTGACAGACTTACCACTGAAAAAGAACCTTCCTCTGGTCCATAGTCCAAGGCCTCCCATAGAAACCTGCAGGGGCAAAATAATGTTAGCCCAATTTCCCACTGTTTTATATTAAAACACACATATGCATGGTCACTGAATATCCACAATATCATACCATGGGGCACTTAAGCTCTACTATTTTTTTCGTTCCGAATTCTGTTGCAATTAATCACAAACTGGACAGTGATCAGCTCCTGGACACAGTAGATACACACATAGAAAGCGATGCAAGGCCCCCATACTTGGTCACATCCCCTCTGTGTTTGGCAGAGGCATAATTCATCTCCAGCTCCACTCTCCATCACATTTTCTATTTTTAGAAACGAGAGCATCTTCAGTGTCCCTCTGCCTCCTTTGTGTTTTTTGAACGTGTGTGTGCGCGCCAATGTGTGTTTGTACAGTAAGTGGGTCATAGTGAGAAGTAAATCTCATCCACTAAATATCCAGACTGCTTCTTTCTCCTGTACGCACACTGAGGAGTGTGTTCTTCAGTCTGCATGTGTACGACGTGTGTGTGTCCTGCAGAGAGCTCCCCACCAAGCCAAACCTAATTATTAACTCTGTTGGATGCCACCACATGGGAGTGGGAAACAAACAGGTTCTAGAGGTTGCAAATAGGGTTTGTGTCTGTGTGTGTGTGTGTGTGTGTGTGTGTGTGTGTGTGTGTGTGTGTGCTATTGCTGCAATATTGCAATATGAATAACCACAGTAAAAACACCCCAAAGGACCGTGAAACTCGATTTTCTGAGAATCATATGGCACTAAAGTTGAGACTGTGAACAAACAGACCGGTGCTGAACAATTTAATTAAAACAAATTTAATAATAAACAATTATTTAAGTCATTTTATGAAAAACATATGCCAAAGCATTTGCTGGTTCCACCTTCTCAAATGTGGAGATTTGCTGCTTTTATACATTTTCTCTCAGTGTTACTTAGATATTTTGAGTTTTTGTACTGTTGGTGGTTTTTCATTATTGTTTGGTATTTCATAGATTTAATTAATCAAATAATTAGCAATAAAACAGACAGTATATACAACGATGACTGACACATTTGCTCTTCGTGCATATCGATCTTTTCTCACCTTTGCCAACAGTTTTGAAAGGCACCTTTCTGTCCACTTGTGATCACACGAAATCACAACCATTTCCATGACAACTACTCAACACAATATGTAAGGCTACAAATTTTCACATTGAATATTTTTATTAGTTGTGCAGTCATCTGGTTTATCGCCTGCTCCTCACTATTCAAGGTTGTTATTGTGTTTTGGAGGGAGAAAAAATAGAAATCCTTCAAATTTCAATAAACAGAAAACAATATTTTTGTTTTCTTGCCAGGATCTGTTCTTGGAGCATGAAATTAGATACATATTTGTAACATATTTTCTCTGTATTGTGTGTGTGGTTGTCATCTCTTGCAAATATCAATTTCCTCTTTTTCACCATTGTCTTTAGTAATTAGACTGCATCCTGCTTTGCCATTTATGTTATTAGTATCTGCACTGCTTGTGTTGTGTTTTTCCCCTCCTGCTCTTTATTATTGTCCTCATCATAATTATCCACATTACTTTCAACATCATCTTCATTTTTGGCACGTTTTAAATTGTCCTCTTCTACAAAATTTTCTTCCATTCAGTCATCATCATTATCACTAATGTTCTTCATCGCATTTTCTTTCACTGCATCTCCACTACTGTGATGCCATCCCAACAGTATCATCCCAGTCTCATGACCACATCTCAGTCTTCACCTCCACCATCACTGTCAATATCACCACTATATATTAGCACCAACCATCATGCTGAGTATTTCCTTTCTTTAGGCTGCAGCCCTGGAACCAGACATTACTGAATCCTTTTCACCGCCTGCTCTTTGATCTCCACTCCAAGCCTGACTGATCACCACATCATCTAATGAAGACCTTTACATCCCTCCATACGTTCATATTACCACTCCCACGCCCCCTCCGCCTACAGTAAATCAATGCTCAAATGTAGGTCAAACGGTGGTCGTTCAGAATCGTCTCCCCTAGGTAAGAAAAAAAAAATCACATGATCTTACAGGAGGTCAGTTATGAAGTCGGCCGCTCTCTTACCTTCCACCACCCCACAAAGAAACTGCTTCTTCTCCTCCATCCTGTCCTCCATCCTGTCCTCCGCTTCCAGTCGTCCCCGAACGAGCGAGGGAGGACGAGATGCTCTCCCCGTCTGTTAGCTTAGATACCGGGGATATTCTTCATGCTGCTCCTCGATCTGCCTCCTCCTCCTCCTCCTCCTCCTCCTCTCCCCTCGCCTTCTCTCTACAACGCTCGTGTTCTCGTGCTGCGTTCAGGTACTCGGCGGAAAATCCTGCTTTCACGTAAAGCGCTTAAAAGACACACAAAAAAACAAAACAAAAAAAAAACAGAAAATGTGCCTGAGCCTGCAATAGAAGTTGTTTGTTGATTTTATTCGGCGAAATTGTAAGTTTATCCTATTATTAAGTTTACTGGTAAAGCTATTGCAATATGAACGTGTCTTAATGTTTTACAGCTGTTAAATATTACTTTACATTAGGTTAACATTTGATCATTTAAAAAAAATAATAAAGGACTGATCGTTATTTATGAGATGAGGGTGGGAGAGGAACTGGGGAGCAACTTATGTTTTTTTAATTAGTACTTTGAGGTACGTTCCAAATGTAAAGTACTTTGCAAATTAAATTTATTGTTATTATTATTGTTATTGTTATTGTTATTATTATTATTATTATTAGTAGTAGTAGTAGTAGTAGTAGTAGTGGTAGTGATGTGGCTTAGGGGAGAGACATTTATGTGAAATACCCTCAGAATTACCCCAAATCACACTCTGTATCATAGTGAAAAACTGTGAAAATGCTTATTTATGGTGCAGGCAGGGTCATGAATTTTTTTCTTAGGTCCCCTAGGGAGGCTCGGGGAAAAATATTTGTAGTTCCAGAGATGATCATGGTGTAAAAAAAGAAAAAAGAAAAAGAAATAAAAACAAAACAAACACACCCTAGCCACCCCCTTCTCTGACAAATCAATTACAGTCCCCTAACTTAATTTGTATAACTAACTAGCATTGGTGCCATCAAAACAAATAGAATAGGCTTATGCTGAAATAAAGAGACAACAGTATAATAGCAATAATATAAAAAAATAAGGCTTCACAATTAAATTGAGTAAGCTGTCTAAATAGGGCAGAACCTTAATTGGCTAATAGTCTAAATCACAAAGCAAATAAGTGCAATTACTGCTTTGTCCTTTGATTTGTGATATTCAATACATATTCATTAATTTCATGTGCATATAAAAAAACAATAAGAAAGAAAAATGCAGGGCAATAGACAATTTTCAGACATTTGACCATAAAAAGAAAGCATAGGTGTGTTTAGTGACGTTAATAAATAACGGCCGTGTTCCATTTAGGTGTCTTGCTGTCAGGACCTTGGTATTGTGTGGGCTGCCTCACTTGTTTGGGTTATTCCTACACGTAATGGAACACAGCCGGTATCAATCAGTTACACCTGTGTTTTTCTATTTTGGCCAAAAACAGGCAGATGGACACAACCCTGGTGGAAGTTAACTCATGTCAATGTCAAAGTCCAATACTGCTGAAGTTCTGTTTGAGGCTGAGAAATGTGAGTCTAAGGCTTTACAAACTCCTAAAGAACTATTTTGGTGTTTAGCTTCATGTCTCATAAGTAAATGTAAGCTAACGTCGACGCTAAGTTAATGCTAACTTAGAGCTAGCTTAGCTTATTTGCTAACTTGTTTAGTACTGTGAAGTAGCGTTAGGGTGCAACTTAAGTAGGTTTATTTCTGCAACTAGTAAGCTCCCTTTTAGTGTAGCAAGGTTACATTAAATACTCTTTTCATTAAGAAATTACAATATAGTTTTGTAAAGAAATAAAAAAAGATAAAAAATATTTTGTCTTTTTTTTCAACAAAAACAAACAACAGCGTTATACATACACGTTCAACATAAATCCAATATCGCACAGTCATCCATATAGTTCATTCATGGAGTAAATGTGACGAGCTATAATAGGCTCTGTGCTTAAAAAGTGTATGAAAAAATGCAACATCTTGATGATTTTTTCACTGGTGCAACTGTCTCATTTCCCCCATGTAATAAAATCGCCGATTTACTCACTTACATTTCTGTTTGTCGTTTCAGCGTTTTTTTTTCTCATAATTTATTTTATTCCGGTGGCCCTGAAGGCAGCATGTGCCTCCAGTCTCCAGTCCGCACATGCGCACTGTCCTCCTGTAAGCAAGATGAGCAAGGTGTGTGTTTTTGTGTTTGTGGGTGCAAGTGAGTGATTAGCTTTTTTAATCACTTTCAATGACCATTTCATTACAGCCTCATTTGTAATATTTGAATTATTTGGTGATTTTTGAGATGTAGGGAATGTGCGAATGGGATGGCTTAATTGATCTAGATTTGTGCTTTGGATGCTTAAAAAATACTACTATATGCAAAATACTTTGGTTCTTTACAGTTTCATAATCTATCAGGTTTAAAGGTGCAAAACTATGTTTCTTACTGGATTATTTGGCTAATGTGCTGTATCACTGTCTGCCATTTGTAATATATTACACTGAAACACTTGTTTATTTACATTAGTACTGATTTGTTATACATGTGTGTGTAATGTCTTTGAAGCCTAACAATTACATTTACCCTTAAATATGTGTATAACACCTTTTTACGTTAACTGTGGTATCATTGTGAATTATTAGGCTACTGTATAAATCTGACTCTGAGCACCCCTTGGTGGAATTAAAATAAATTGCACCGATGCCACATCAGAGGGTGACCTGATAAGAGATCATTCCTCACAGTGGAGACTTGGTCAAAGAATCCATAAATAAAAGGTGCAAATTTTCATGAAAACACAAAATTAGCTTGAAAATGTATTTTAATCTATGCACTGGATTACAATGATATTATGCTGGACGCTGCCTACAGTTTGTATCTGGTTAGGATTTGTACAACATAATACTTAAAAGCAGACCGAAAAAAATGTTAGATATAAAACATTATTTACACACAATAAATTAATGTTAAAGTGATTTAATTATGTTTTTACCCCGAATGTTTGGCTTATAAGGGCTGTGGTAGTTTACTGATTCTGTCGTATGCCAGTGCTCGGGGCAGGGCAGAAATGTTAATAATGAAATGTACTTAGGTTCTCACAAGAGCCCATAGTGACTGTGAGCCCACAGTCACCAAACTTTTGCATTCACTTACTTTATAAAGATGAAAACTCAAACCAGAAAAATGGTGATTGAGCTCACTGACTTTCAAGCAGACTAAACGGTTTACCTTATGCTACATAAACTACATAAACCTGTTTTTCTGCCTCCAAGTCATGACGTGATGAGCATTTAGGCAGATCATGTATGTATGTATGTATGAAAGAAGGAAACAAGCGTCACACACTCTGGCTCTATATGCATTTGTCCTTTATTCATATGAGTTTTTCAAGATCAACAATCATTTATGTATGAATAGCATTCAAGATATGAAGTAATGCATCCTGTAAGTTACCTTGTAATACCACCAAGAATGTGGTGTAACTGGGTATTTCCCTAATGGAAAGGTACATAATGTTTACCTGAAACATAAGCAGGATGTACTGTATATGAACATATGTTTACTTTTTTGTTACATGATTAGAGACACTGTTATTGAGATTTCTACAACCTTTTATTTGAACCATATAGCATGTTTGTAGATGGCATGCAAACACAATGACAAATGCAAAATACAGTGTACCAATGGTTTATAACAAAACATTACATCAACTAGAAACCTGGTATCATTAGCATTAGTTCAGTAGAGGACATGCCTGGATGCTTTTTGTGTATGGTCCTGATTTTGTATTTCTCCAGTAATTCTCCACCCTTTAATCCTTTATGAATTTAATGGGAAAGATCCTCGGTATCAGTATTTGAATTGATTTTATAAAGTTCCCGAATAGCTCTTACAGTAAACAGTGCCACTTTTATATGAATTGCTTTTGTGTCCCTAAAATAAGTAATCTACAGAACTTGTTCTGTGCTCCTACTGCTATTTAATGCAGAGAACTCAACCCCAAAATATGTATTTATTCCCTTATTATAATTAGGTGCTGCCATTCATTCATTTTACTGAGATCTACTATGGGATTTGTTTGACTGGTGTACCTTGCTCTGCTTTTGGCCTTCTCATCTACCGTTTTGGCTTTCATGTGTCCATCTATCTTTATCCTATCCTTGTGTGTGTCTATTCTTGTGTGTGTCAGCAGCTTCTAGCCAGTGTAGCTAAGCTGCAGGAGAAGTTGGCCCACATGAAGCATAAGTCCATGCTGTCACAGGCCAGCTTGCTCTCTGAGGAAAAGGGCTCCAGCAGCCTTGCCAACAACACAAACAGGGTGAGTACAGAACAGACAGGGGAAGTGGAAAACACATCACAAAAAGGGACATCACACAGAGTGTTGTGCACAGTCTTGCTGGCTCGCATTGGGCTGGCTCATCACTTTTTGGATGATCTAGCAAAACCATATCCTAAAAAGTTGTTTCTCATTAAACTTTGCCCAAACCCCCAATTTAAACTTGCAGGAGACCTCATAGATACTGTTTTTTTTCATTTACTAAGCTTTAGAAATAAAATTGCCAACTTCTCAATTGAATCAAACCAGTCATAATTCAATTTAGGTTTTTATACTCTGCACTCAGAGCACAGGCTCAGATGGTCACAGAGCTCGCTTAGGTGTGCATTGCTACTTCCTGCAAAGCCATGCCCATCTAGGTTAAATGCCATGTATTTTAGCGAGTCCCATCAAGACAACACTAGGAAGCCTGGTGGCTTGTTGCTCTTACAGACTATTGTTCAGTGAGGTGGTTACTGATTTGTTATACATGTATGTGGAATGTGTTTGTAGCTTAATAATTACATTTACCATTGAATGTGTGTCTAACATCTGTTCATTTTCTTTGGTATCATTGTGAATTATTAGAGTACTGTATGAATCTGACTCTGAGCACCCCATGCTAGAATATAAATAAATTACATGAGTGCCACATCATAGGGTGACCTGATAGCAGAATGGAAACCAGGGGTCTCATTTGTAACCATGTGCATACGAACAAATCAAGACTTGAAAGAAGCGTGCACCACTTCCCATACAAAAATTGTGATCTATAAAATCAAACTTGACTGGAGAATGTCCACACCTATGCAGAATCTCTGACCAATGTGTATGGACATTGTGGACACAGGGGAAAATTGGCGGCTGAGATGGTGAAGTGATGAATCAATGCCAGATTGTAGAAATTAAATGTGATAGGAGTCATTGTACATATAGTGATGTCTCTCACATTCAGTTTCACTTATTACATATATCACATGCTACTTGTGTGAGCCATAGTTTTCCATAAGCACCTCTATTGTAAAAAAATTCTAAGCCAACATGAAACTCCATCAATATTTCAAATCAGTATTTCATCAGCATCGTCTCATCATCACATCCCCCGACAATTTGCACACACACTCTTCTTTCTTCAGTCACCTTATATGCATCTTTACCACCTGCACGTATGGACTGACACAGTAAATTAAGTTTGGAAATAAAGTAAGTGACAGCTATTGCACATTCATTACACTCTATATCCGTATTTTGAGTCCTAATCTGCAGGCCAAGATCACCATAACAAACTTAAATAAATAAATACATTTTGTTCACCTACCAAACTTTAATCTTAAAATTATATGTCAGGGTGAGAAATACCACTGATTATCATGATCATGTTGGAGAAGTGAGGAACAATCAGTCTGATTGCTATAAACTGTGGTGACCCTCTGTTGTTGGCCTTATTCACCGCAAAGAGACATTGATCAGCGAGCTCATATCTGTACATCAAGATTCATGTGGTGCTTTATGGTTGAATATGGGCATAAAGATATAAGGCTGATCCATGTGCGGACAACTCCAAGTTGATTTGGGATTTATAAAAGGAAACTGTGCGCTGGCAGTTGTACATACGCTTTTATAAATTCAATATTTTTGGCACACACCATCTTTGGCTTTTGTCATTTATAAATCCTAAAGCACTGTTTTATAAATGAGACCCCTGGTCAGTGAAACAGCCAAAAATAGGGGCAGGTTTTCACAAATACTCTTGCAGGATGAAGCAGAGACGATGACAATCAATTGCACTTGAGGTATGAGGAGAGCCAAGAGTGAGTTATCGTACACTATTGTATTATCGTTACTATGTTTACATTGCCTAGTTTACTATGTGGAAGTTCAAGAAAGTTCTGCATCCATTTATACCATGAAGAAAAACCAGTGAAGTGGTGGTTGAGTTCACTGACCTTTTTGAATATTTGCTTTCTGCTACATAAACCTGTTTGCTCCCTTCAAGTGGTGACTTCAGAGCATGTAAGCCCTAAAGTTGTGTATGGAAAGTATGGAAGCAGGAAACAGTTGTTGCATGTGCATTTGTCTTTTCAGATCATATCAGATTCAGATGACATTTTGGCCTTCTTCAAGATCAACAATCATCTATGTGTGAATAGGATTAAAGGCATGAAGGTATGCATCCCACAAGTTATTGCCATGACAGTTGCTTTCAAGACACCACATTCTTCTACTTAATAGAAGAATGTGGTATAACTGGGTCATTTCCCCGATGTGAAGGTACAGAATGTTTACCTGACACAGAAACAGGGTGTGGTGTATATGAACATACGTTTGCCTTTTTGTCACATGTTTAGTGACACTCAGAATTCTACAATGTTTTATTTATGCTTAATAGCTGGTTATGTTAATGGCATATATACACAATTATAACTGCTAAACATGGTATAATAATCAGCCATAAACAAAAGGGCACAGAAAGAAAACACATCAAAACAAGGGCCTCCCTAAAAACTTCGTATTTTACCTGGTAACAATGCATTATATCCAGAGTGTTGTGAGCCTGATTCATGGTCTAGTCTGCTCGCATTGGGTCATCTCCTCACTTTTAGGATAAACTAGCTAAACTATATCCTAAAAATATGTTTATTGACCTAATCTTTGCCTTAAACTGAAATCTAAACCTGAAGACCTCACGCCTCACTGTAACTTCAAACACAGAAGATTTTTTAGTTTTGTAATCATCGATTTACAAAGATACACTTAGATTTCCCCTCATTATACTGCTGGAATGCTTCTAATTATAATTGTACATATTGTCAAATGACTTTAAGTTAACAGCTGAAAAATTCTCAAATTGACCATCACAACATTATAATGGAAAAAAATACAATTAAATAGTGCTAGAATACTGTATAACAGCATTTAGATGGATTCAATTTTCAGATGGGGGGGGGGGCTGTATTCTGATATTAATGTAGTAACTGGCATCCTGCCCAGCCCAAGCAGGCTCACAAGGCAGACTATGAAACTCCATGTGTTAGACCGAATAAACACAAATTAGTGGAGAACATGAATGATATGTACTGTATCCCCTCTCGTTAATTATTCAGTCTAGTTTGCCAAGTTTCCAAGCTTTAGAAATCAGACAGGACCACTGAGAGGAACGTCTCATTTTGATCGAAACAAAATAATTCAGGACTTTAGTTCTGCGTTCATACTCTGTAGAAGGGCGCAGCAGATAAATCATTAAGACAACACTGGGATGCAGAGTGGTTTGTTAACCTGATGGACATGATGTTGAAGCCCCTCAAGCTTTAGAAAAACCGGATCTGGCTGATCTCGACCTCTTGCCTGCCGCTTTATAGTTCTCACATTGTCAGAAGCAGTGGTGCTATAAAAATCACCTTAAAACCAAAAAAGCTAATGTACTGGAAAAACTGTAGTTCCAGTCCTAACCACAGGAGGCAGTAGAGTGTCACAGAAACAGCACAGCGCTGTATGTTAGTATCACATTTTCTTTACTGCATTTTATTTCACCTCACTCATTCAGTATTGTGTTATTGACAGTTAAGAGACTGAAATACTTAACTCTGGTTTTCTATACTTTTCATGCAGTTGCCTTAGTGGGTACAGTTTAATGTAGAGGTTATATTGTAAAGATAGATTCACAGTTACAGATAATGCTATAAACAGTATGTCCCATCACATTATGAAGCGCTACTAAAACCACAAAAATATGAGTATGCGTTAAAACTGAAAGTGTATACTATACAGTCATAGTGACTCTGTCTCACACAGAATAAAGACAATATCATTAAACTGTGAAAATACAAAAATAGAGATTCCATTACAGAGCTGCTCCTAAAATTAATGTAGTGTTGTTTTCACAAAGCCTCCATTTGGTCCTGTTTGCAGTGTGACGGAGGGACAGGGGGAAATCCCATGACATGTGTGGGCAATCGCTTCCTCTAAGTGTAACACTCTTAACATCAGGAGGGAGGTGAACGGCAGGTTAATCATTGCATCCAAAAGTCATTTTAACCATTTCAGACCAAATTGGGTTTAGGGAAGCAGGAAATTGTGCTAAACTGAGTTCTGTAAGACTCATATCAGGTTTAAAGTTAGTCACTTTTATTCATTTAGGGGGAGACTGATGGTGGGACAACTGTAAAATAATTGAATGTAACAACATATCAGAATGAAAGTTATTTTCTTATTGTATTTAGTCCAAAAAGCATAACAAATGTGCAAAATGAATCAACACAATGTATGATTCAATATAGCATTCTTCTTTAGAAAAATGTGATGGGTTTAATTCAAAAAGTGTTGATGTGTTAATTTTCCAATGAAAATGCTCATTAAAAGTTACAGAGTATGCTCAAAATACAGAAAATATAGGTCAACCACTGACATAAATGAGGTTCAGTGTGAATACCTTTATCCATGAGATCAGTTATTGTACAAGACAAAAGACAGTGTTCTGTGGAGCATGAGACGGGAGGATGAGCACAAAGAGGATGGGTATGGCAAGAACAGTGAAAAGAGTAAATTGTCAGGTTTAGTTTTACTTCCTGCTTCCTCCCCAAAGGTTGTCTTTGTTATAGCAGCTGAGCACTGAACTTCAGACAAGTACTTAGCTTCTGTGCAAGCAGCAGACACAGTACACAGAGCAGGGAAGTCCTGTATTTTATGTTGGAAGAGGTTCAAAAGGAAATGGTGAGTAGAGTCAATAACTGCTCCATATTCTGCAGGGAAATTTATTGTGCATCTTGTTTCCACATGTATCTATTGTGATGAGATGAAGGAAGTTTGTTTACACATTTTAGAGGTAAATAATTAACTATGTATCTCTTCTGATGCATTTTTCAAAGGTTTGACTTATGGATTATGGGCTGATCGTCTGTGTGCTCACAGGTTTGTGCCTCTTGTTTGATTATTCTGATTTTATTGTCTTTGTAAAGTAATAATTCTTACTTCAGCAGTCTTCAGTAAGTACTGCACATAGATATATCTGCATTGGGTGAAACTGAGACAAAGTGGGCAACCTATAAGACAGAAAATGCATAAAATGATGACAACTGTTTGATGTTTGTTAACTCATCACTTAATTTGTATAATAGATGTAAGGTTTTTTGAGATAGAAATTCTGAGTACAGAAAATGTTTCTTAAGGGGTTACTGGATTTTGGCTCATTTTCCAGTAAAGTCAATTTTATAGCCAGATATCAAAAATCATAAATATGCCTTCAGGGGTTTTACAGTCTGTATAGCAATCGACACTCACTGTCATCAGACCCTTGATTTGTATTTTAAAAATTCTCTTCGAAAATAAAATTAATAAACTAAAAGAGCAATCAAATAGAGGTCCCTTTTCCCAGGACGGGCATACAGGCTATATATGTTGTGTGTACAAAACAGACAAACAGACGATCTGGGAGGGCATTGAGCAACTGCAGACAGCATCAAACAACAGTCATTAATGTAGATGATGGTACAGAGGTCAAAGAACAGATCAGTGAGCAGATAGCCTCCTCAATGGAGTCTAGCGCATTGTCAGGTCATTATTTACACTCACTCTCACCTGGTAGTTGAACTGGATCTTCTTTTTTCATGTCAGTGATGAACAGTGAACACTCCTCTGGTGAGACAGACTGAAAGTTGATCTGACTCGAGCTGACTGACAAATTGTTAAGTCATTAAGTCCAGCATGGCTGTTTCGTTCAGGTTCAGTGAAGCATTCATTTTTTTCCATGTGTTTCCATCCTGCATGGTTTGTCTATCCTGTATGTTGGGCAGAGAGGGTTATTTTTTCACAGTGTATAAATATTAAACTAGAAATAACAGAGTAACTTAGACAGGTATAAATGTACATTGATGATAATAAAGTTTATTTATATAGCACTTTACAAACATAAAAACAAAATACAAAGTGCAATTACGGGATTGTAATAAGTCCATTGCCGCTAAAAATGGAACCAAAGAAAAGACATTAATAAAAATGTGAGAGTAAGCGAATTAATGAAAGCATAAAACAAATAAAAAAGCAACAAAAATCAGCCTCTAATTAAGTTATTTTATAATTATCACTGTATGAACATTGAGAAAAACATACCAACTCCTTATAAAGTGCTCTTTACAACTCCTGTCAAACTGCTTGCAGATTAAGAGTTAGTGAAAAATCTCATCAATGAGGAAGGAGCTCTGTAAAACCCTGCAGTAATGTTGAACCCACCTGAAGCATAATCGCTCTCTACATTCACTGTCAAAAAACAGTCTACATACTGTATTTAAAAAAGCAATTAGTGAAATAATATGCTTTGTTTTAGGAGCACTGGTCAGTGTTGCCTCTGCCCAAACTCGTCAGTACCACTTTGTGAGCACGCCGCTGAACTGGACTGAAGCCCAGAGCTACTGCAGACAGGTCTACACTGACCTGGCCACCGCAGAAGACACTGCTGACATCAGTGCCATTCTGAGCACCACATCAAACTACACAGGCAAGCTTTCAATACTGAAATCATATACTTCTGAAGAACTTTATTTGCGCAAGCATATAATAAAATTGCAGTATTGTTTACACACATAGTAAACACACTGTATACGTATGTGTGTATATATGTATTTATGTGTGTGCATTGGCACCAAGCACCCGGGTCCATATGCATCACTGAAGTGGCAGTAATGGCAGTAGTTCAGTGTAATATTGCCGTTAAACAACAGTTACCAACAAAATGAAAAACAGAATAAGAAATAAACACTTTTGGCTAATGTTATCTCTGTTTTTCAGAGAAGTACATGGGGTCTGACTAATCACTGGAAAAAAAACAACATGTTGTTGTTTAAAAACAACATTGTCATTGTGGTCACAAAACTGTCTGCTCTCCAACTTACTGCACACAAGGGAGGTGCACACCTGTACTAACAGGGCGCTCTCGCAGCAATCTAACAGCACAACAAATGATATTCATTGAAAGAAAGATGACCACTCAGATTACCTGGTTGGATCTACTTTTTACATAATTAACATTTGAAAATATTTGTTAATTACAGGTTGTTGTTGTTGTTGTTGTTGTTGTTGTTTTTAAATATTGATTTTTTTTTTTCAACAGGCAAGGCTTGGATAGGTCTTAACCATGATTTGGTAAGCAGCTGGAGATGGTCCCTGAGTAACAGTAGCTTCTACAGCGAAGGAGAGACAGAATTTAGAAATTGGCATGAGGGCTCGCCTGTCAATATCAGAGCAGAACAGCAATGTGTGCAGGTTTTCTCATTCTCTGGCACCTGGGGAGTAATTGAGTGCTCCCAGCGACTTCGCTTTGTGTGCTACAACGGTGAGTATTCTTAGTGCATAGGAATATATGAAGAAAGGCCCAAATAGATTCTCTACATCATATTTCCAGAAACATCTCGCCACTTTTATGTATTTGTTATGCAGAGGTGACATAAGCAATTTGTAATTGTACTGAATCCATACTTAGTGTTGAGTTTGTCACAATGTTGTTTATAACTTATCTTCATCCCTATATTTCCAGGTACAGTAAATGGCGAACCGTCCTTTGTTGTGATCAACACAACTCACAGTTGGAAAGTAGCTCAGAGCTTCTGCAGGGAGAATTATGTCGATCTAGCCAGGTACTGTATGCTTTAATGAAGATCCCAGGACATTGAGCATCTGCACTGAACCAACTACTTAAAGGTCTATCCTGTAGGCTTTAGTGGTATCTAGCAGTGAGGTTGCAGAACTTAAACTTTTACCGTGTGCCAGCAAAAAAACACGAATGGCTTCATCTCAAGCCAGTGTTTAATTTATCCATTCTGGTACACTGTATAACTCACTCAGTGTGTAGATATAAATGGCTCATTCTAAGGTAACCAAAAATACCACTACTCTTCTTTTCAGGTAATTATACACTAATGAAAACATAGTTATGAATTTTATATACCACTTCTGCCAATAGATTCCCCTAAATCCTACACACTGGACCTTTTAGTTTTGATCTGTTGTGTTTATGAAATCAGGCTTATTTATTATTGTGATATGTGATTAAAATCCCATAAAATTTTTTAATAGCTTATTTTTTTCTGTTGATATCTGTCATGTTGTTTTATCTTGTCCTTAGTTTACTTTTAATCCCTTTCTTCCTGCAACTGTTCTTTTGTTATTATTTGCTGTTACTTTTCCAGGAAGTTATATATTTTTTATCCTTAATTTTATGACTGTGAGGCATACAGTCTAAGTAGTTTTAGCTAAATGTAGTTGAACAGCGAATCCTTAATTATCCTCAATTTATCACATAAGGCAGCATATTATATTTGCAAACAATGCATTGCAGTGAACTTTTTTTGTAATGTAATGTTGTACCTCTTGAATTGTGATCATATATGCTGTTTCTCTCTAGCGTACGGAATGATGCAGAGAGTGAAATCATCAGAGGTATGAGCATGGCTGGTAGCTTTTTGTGGATTGGTCTGCACCGTGAAAAGCTGTGGTCTGATAGGAGCTTCTCACAGTTTCGATACTGGGCCGCTGGGCAGCCAGATTCAAGAGCAGGGGGATGTGTCACCACAGCGTTCAACCACTCTGGGAGGTGGTCAGATGATGACTGCTTCATCAGCCTCCCATTCATCTGTTACAAAACAAGTAATGCATATTTCTGCTCACATACTATAGGTTCATTGTTGGATTAAGGCACTATACCATACACACACACACACACACACACACACACACATATATATATATATATATATATATATATATATATATATATATATATATATATATCCATTTTTGATGGTGTTTAGCCTTTCAAAGTCATTTTAACAGTAGTCACAATCACTTTGCCCATTTAAGTATTGTAGCGACGCACACATTTCCCATCATGCTTTGTGCTGGACTGAGTATGGTTTATGGTTAAGTTTGCTGTTTTATGTTCCAAAATGCAAATGTCACTTTTTGTCATTATGAAAGAGTCTGTTCAGAACATGTTGGTTTATGTTGGTTATTGTCATCTTTGTGTTTAAAGTTTACACAATTAACTGGCCGTTAAACTTCAAAATGACAGCTGTATTTTGTTTAGAGGGAAATGAAACCTCTGTCATCATATAAGGATTCTCATCCATCTGAACTGTTACTTGTCCCCAGTTGCTTTAACAATTATACAGAGTTTGCAAGTCAAATATTTTAGCTCAGCCTTTGACATGTCTTACTCAAGATATCAATGCTATAAACATTACAAGAATGGATGCAAGATGAGGACTACTGTGAGCATTTGTTAGATAATTGGCTTATAAAATAACAAAACTCATTCTTCTCATTCTCTTCCAACTATTAATCTCAACTAAGCCCGCTGTATAAGTCACAAGTAATAACACAATGATCCATTTTAAAGCAGTTTTCTTGCCTTCCGTATTTTGCTCCTGTTACAATAGTGCCATGGAAATGGCAAAGTAATATTTTTAGTGATGTGGAACGTGTGATGTCGTGCTAACTTGAGTAAATTCTAAATGTTTTTGTGTTTTGTGACTTCTGGTTAGAAGTTACTGTATGATTTGGAATAGTCTATACAGACATACAGATTTCTGTCTTATAAGTTGTACTTTTTTTCACAGTTCCACCCAATGCAGAAAGCTTCAGATCAGTAGGACAGGATGAGACTACTATCACTCTTCAGTGGAATAAAGTGAACAACAACATCAGCTTTATTCTCCAGTTTAATGGTACAGAGATATTCATCCCTGCACCAGATGGACATGGACCAGTAACTCACTCAGTCTCATCTCTCACTGCTGGAACTAAATACACATTCACTCTCTTCTCTGTGATTGACAACATCAGAAGCAGTGGAGTAAACATTAGTGCAGTTACTGGTAAGATATGTCACTATATTTGTGTGCAGTGTCTCTTCAGCTTGTCTTCATCTGCATGTAATTGCACCAGTGGAAAACTAAGATGTAGATGCTGGGTGCACTGAAGCTTATTTAACTCAACACTATTTTGGCCCAAACAGTGAAACTCTTTTTAAATCCTGAATGATAATCTTTAAAACTCATCTGACAAGATTATTCATCACCTGCTGAGTTCATTTCTGTTGTCAAAATGTGATAGGTATGGCTATAAAATGTGACCTCTGGATCCAGAAAAAACATCATTAGTAATGCAAAGAATTTTTTGACTTGTTTTGTCTCTTACTGACAGCAAGTTTTTATTCACGTGGGGATGCAAAATGGACCACCTTAAACAGCTAGAGGGAACATTTGCAGTTTTACTGGCAGTCCGTTATTAATTTTTTTTTCACTGCTCCTTTTCCTTCTCAGCGCCTCCAAACGGAAAAATCTTCCGATCAGAAGGACAAGATGAGTCCACTCCTCTGACAATGTGATTCTTCATTCATTGTAGAGTACATCTCTGTTGTCAGATAAAGTGTATTGCATATAACTATACAGGACAACGTGAGATCTGGATCCAGAAAAGCATTTTTAGAAATATGAAGAACTGTTTGGCTTGTATTGTCTCTTGCACTGAGCAAGCTTTTATTTATGTGGGGATGCAAGATGTAGCATCTTTAACAGCCACACGAGACATTGTAACATTTACCGGCGGCAATCATTTCTGAAATACTGTTCGCACTGCTCTTTCTCTGTCTCAGCTCCTCCAAATGCAGAAAGCTTCAGATCAGCAGGACAAGATGAGACCAGTATCACTCTGCAGTGGAATAAAGTGAACAACAATGTCAACTTTATTCTCCAGTTTAATGGTACAGAAATATTCATCCCTGCACCAGATGGAAGTGGACCAGTAACCCAAGCAGTCTCATCTCTCACTGCTGGAACTAAATACACTTTCACGCTCTTCTCTGTGTTTGAGAACGTCAGAAGCAGTGGACGAAACATCACTGCAGTCACTGGTAAGATCCTGGGGCTGTTACTGGTAAGACATATCTTCAAAGAACCATCATTTTCTTATCAGTGCTCAGGTGTAAAATCAGTACTTGCTGTCTGTAATATTCACTACATGAACTTGTGCACAACATGTGCTGCATTTTCATGGTCATTTAAAACAGCCTGATGGAACATTTGCCATTTTTCTGACAGTCCTTTATTACTAATTATTCTCACTGCTTCATTGTCATCTCAGCTTCCCTGTTTTTGACTGGCAGTTTTATTTTAAAAAGTCTTAAAACTTATCTTTTGTGTCTCAGCTCCTGTAAATGCAGAAAGCTTCAGATCAGCAGGACAGGATGAGACCAGTATCACTCTGCAGTGGAATCAAGTGGACAACATCAGCTTTATTCTCCAGTTTAATGGTACAGAAGTATTCATCACTGCACCAGATGGAGATGGACCAGTTACCCACAAAGTCTCATCTCTCACTGCTGGAACTAAATACACATTCACTCTCTTCTCTGTGTTTGAGGACATCAGAAGCAGTGGACTAAACATTACTGCAGTCACTGGTAAGACACTGACTTCATCACTTTGCAGCTTAGTAACTCAGCACAACTGTTGCGCTTTCCTGTCTCACATAGTAAAAATTCATTTTAATGTTGGGGTGCAAAATGGACCTTCTTTAATGGCCAGATGAAACTCTTGCAATTTTCCCAACGGTCCTTTATTTAAATATTCAATGCGTAATTTTTGACAGGCGGTTTTATGCTAAAAAATATTAAAACTTAATTCTCTTTTGTGTCTCAGCTCCTCCAAATGCAGAAAGTTTCAGATTATCAGGACAAGATGAGACCAGTATCACTCTGCAGTGGAATCGAGTGAACCACATTGTCAGCTTTATTCTCCACTTTAATGGATCAGATATATACTTCACAGCATCAGATGGAGACGGACTAATAATTCAGTCATTCTCACCTCTCACTCCTGGAACTAAATACACATTCACCCTCTTCTCTGTGTTTGAGAACGTCAAAAGCAGTGGACGAAACATCACTGCAGTCACTGGTAAGATCCTGGGGACTTTATTACTTTGCAGTGTAGTAACACAGCACGACTGTAACACCACAATATATTCAATTGGCAGAATTTTCACTCACTGAATCAACCTCCTGCTTTAATTTGGTTTATTGTCTTACACAATTAAATCATATATGTACCCAGGAAGATAAATTTTTAGTGTCCTTTAAGATTCAACAGTCATTTTATTTTTGAGTATATATCTGGTCTCAAGTGCTATTTAATCGGGTTTGAGTCCTCTATGAAATGTGATGATTATATTCGCAAACAGAATTCTTTTGAACACAAAAACATTTTGCACTTTAATTTTTTTCATCGTGAAAACTGATTTTGATGTCGATGCAGGATGGACCTTCTTTAACACTTAAATGGGAAATTGGCACTTTTACTGGCAGTCAACTGTACTTAAATTTTCTCACTGTTCATTTGCTTTCTCAGCTCCTCTAAATGCAGAAAGCTTCAGATCAGCAGGACAAAGTGAGACCAGTATCACTCTGCAGTGGAATCAAGTAAACAACAATGTCAACTTTACTCTCCAGTTTAATGGTACAGAAATATTCATACCTGCACCAGATGGAGGTGGACCAGTAGCTTACGCAGTCTCATCTCTCACTGCTGGAACTAAATACACATTCACTCTCTTCTCTGTGTTTGAGGACATCAGAAGCAGTGGACTAAACATTACTGCAGTCACTGGTAAGACACTGACTTCATCACTTTGCAGCTTAGTAACTCAGCACAACTGTTGCACTTTTCTGTCTCACATAGTAAAAATTCATTTTAATGTTGGGGTGCAAAATGGACCTTCTTTAATGGCCAAATGAAACTCTTGCAATTTTCCCAACGGCCCTTTATTTAAATATTCTCAATGCTTTATTTTTGACAGGCAGTTTTATGCTAAAAAATATTAAAACTCAATTCTCTTTTGTGTCTCAGCTCCTCCAAATGCAGAAAGTTTCAGATTATCAGGACAAGATGAGACCAGTATCACTCTGCAGTGGAATCGAGTGAACCACATTGTCAGCTTTATTCTCCACTTTAATGGATCAGATATATACTTCACAGCATCAGATGGGGACGGACTAATAATTCAGTCATTCTCACCTCTCACTCCTGGAACTAAATACACATTCACCCTCTTCTCTGTGTTTGAGAACGTCAAAAGCAGTGGACTAAACATCACTGCAGTCACTGGTAAGATCCTGGGGACTTTATTACTTTGCAGTGTAGTAACACAGCACGACTGTAACACCACAATATATTCAATTGGCAGAATTTTCACTCACTGAATCAACCTCCTGCTTTAATTTGGTTTATTGTCTTACACATTTAATGATATATGTACCCAGGAAGATAAAATTTTAGTGTCCTTTAAGATTCAACAGTCATTTTATTTTTGAGTATATATCTGGTCTCAAGTGCTATTTAATCGGGTTTGAGTCCTCTATGAAATGTGATGATTATATTCGCAAACAGAATTCTTTTGAACACAAAAACATTTTGCACTTTAATTTTTTTCATTGTGAAAACTGATTTTGATGTCAATGCAGGATGGACCTTCTTTAACACTTAAATGGGAAATTGGCACTTTTACTGGCAGTCAACTGTACTTAAATTTTCTCACTGTTCATTTGCTTTCTCAGCTCCTCTAAATGCAGAAAGCTTCAGATCAGCAGGACAAAGTGAGACCAGTATCACTCTGCAGTGGAATCAAGTAAACAACAATGTCAACTTTACTCTCCAGTTTAATGGTACAGAAATATTCATACCTGCACCAGATGGAGGTGGACCAGTAGCTTACGCAGTCTCATCTCTCACTGCTGGAACTAAATACACATTCACTCTCTTCTCTGTGTTTGAGGACATCAGAAGCAGTGGACTAAACATTACTGCAGTCACTGGTAAGACACTGACTTCATCACTTTGCAGCTTAGTAACTCAGCACAACTGTTGCACTTTTCTGTCTCACATAGTAAAAATTCATTTTAATGTTGGGGTGCAAAATGGACCTTCTTTAATGGCCAAATGAAACTCTTGCAATTTTCCCAACGGCCCTTTATTTAAATATTCTCAATGCTTTATTTTTGACAGGCAGTTTTATGCTAAAAAATATTAAAACTCAATTCTCTTTTGTGTCTCAGCTCCTCCAAATGCAGAAAGTTTCAGATTATCAGGACAAGATGAGACCAGTATCACTCTGCAGTGGAATCGAGTGAACCACATTGTCAGCTTTATTCTCCACTTTAATGGATCAGATATATACTTCACAGCATCAGATGGAGACGGACTAATAATTCAGTCATTCTCACCTCTCACTCCTGGAACTAAATACACATTCACCCTCTTCTCTGTGTTTGAGAACGTCAAAAGCAGTGGACGAAACATCACTGCAGTCACTGGTAAGATCCTGGGGACTTTATTACTTTGCAGTGTAGTAACACAGCACGACTGTAACACCACAATATATTCAATTGGCAGAATTTTCACTCACTGAATCAACCTCCTGCTTTAATTTGGTTTATTGTCTTACACATTTAATGATATATGTACCCAGGAAGATAAAATTTTAGTGTCCTTTAAGATTCAACAGTCATTTTATTTTTGAGTATATATCTGGTCTCAAGTGCTATTTAATCGGGTTTGAGTCCTCTATGAAATGTGATGATTATATTCGCAAACAGAATTCTTTTGAACACAAAAACATTTTACACTTTAATTTTTTTCATCGTGAAAACTGATTTTGATGTCGATGCAGGGTGGACCTTCTTTAACACTTAAATGGGAAATTGGCACTTTTACTGGCAGTCAACTGTACTTAAATTTTCTCACTGTTCATTTGCTTTCTCAGCTCCTCTAAATGCAGAAAGTTTCAGATCAGCAGGACAAAGTGAGACCAGTATCACTCTGCAGTGGAATAAAGTGAACAACAATGTCAACTTTACTCTAGAGTTTGATGGAACAGCGATAAATATCACTGCACCAGATGGAGATGGACCAGTAGCTTACACAGTCTCATCTCTCACTGCTGGAACTAAATACACATTCACTCTCTTCTCTGTGATTGAGAACGTCAGAAGCAGTGGACTAAACATTACCACAGTCACTGGTAAGACACTGATATTATTACTTTGCAGCTTAGTAACTCAGCATGACTGTAACACCAGAATATTTTTGATGGTTATAATATTCACTCACCAAATCTGCATCTAAATTAAAGTTTATGTATTCTCCTACACAGCCAAATGTTTTATTTACCCAGGAAGATCATATTTTAGTCTGCTTTAAGATTAGTCGTTTTAATTTGGACACATATCTGGTTTCAAGATAGACTATTTTTAACACTTTAGTTAGAAATCAACACTTTGAATGGAAGTCAATTTTAAATAAATTTTCTCACTGCTTATTTGCTTTCTCAGCTCCCCCAAATGCAGAAATCTTCAGATCAGCAGGACAAAATGAGACCAGTATCACTCTGCAGTGGAATCAAGTGAACAACATTGCCGACTTTATTCTCCAGTTTAACGGTACAGAAATATTCATACCTGCACCAGATGGAGGTGGACCAGTAGCTTACGCAGTCTCATCTCTCACTGCTGGAACTACATATGCGTTCACTCTCTTCTCTGTGTTTGAGAACATCAGAAGCAGTGGAGTAAACATTACTGCAGTCACTGGTAAGATAATTGACTTCTTGAATAATTACTCTGAATCTGTATCTGGAATAAATGTTGGCATTGTGCATTTCTGCAAACCACATATATGTGGTAAATAGAAACTATCATTTTAACAATACTGTAGTTGATGTCTGGTTAGGTGTAGACACAAAAACCACCAGGTTTTGGTCAGGAAAATATCATGTGTTGTCCTAAAATACCCTCTTTTGTTAGCCCAATCTTGGTTTGAATTTTATTGATATCAGTACCTGAAAAGCATATGTTTTACATTGCGGCATAACTGACATGCAGGGAAAGGTAGCTAAAAAAAAATAAAAACAACATTTGGTGGTTAGAAAGCCCCTGGAAATGCAACAGTGACACACTAAAAAACAACAGTTGGTCTGCAGCTTGGCATGCATTTGCCTGGGTGACCTAACCATTATACCCTCCTCTTCCAGATGACAGAGTTAGCTCATTTATTAGGTCACTTTGAATATGTTAATATTGATGCCTTCTGTCTGAAATGTGCAAATATGACTTCTGGTACAATGCAACATTTTCCTCTGGCAACTGCACTGGTATTCTCTTACAAAGATTACATTTGAGAGTCCTTTTTAAGTTCCAATAGTCATTTTGTTTTTGAGTAGATATCTGGTCCGAGCTACAATGTGATAATTGGATTCACAGAGTTCTATCTTTCATTTTCGGGTGGGGATGCAAAATGAACCATCTTTACCAGACTACCAGAGAGGACATGGACACTTTAGTGGCTATGAGTTGTTATTACGTTTTCTCACTGTTCTTTTTCTGTCTCAGCTCCTCCAAAACCTGGAAACTTCAGATCAGCAGGACAAGATGAGACCAGTATCACTCTGCAGTGGAATAAAGTGAACAACAATGTCAGCTTTCTTCTCCAGTATAATGGTATAGAAATATACATTACTCCACCAGATGAAGATGGACCAGTAACTTACACAGCCTCATCTCTCACTGCTCGAACTACATACACTTTCACTCTCTTCTCTGTGTTCGAGAGCGTCAGAAGCAGAGGAGTACATATTGTTGCAGTCACTGGTAAGACATGTCACTTGATTAACTTGTTTTTTAACCAAGTATAACACTGTTGTTCTTTCATTACCATATAGTTTTATGACACTATACTTTGAATGTTTGGTGTACTGCAGAAAGATTTTTTGGCAAACTATTGGTTTACAAGATTATTTTCTACCTTACTACCTAATGACCGTAACGTAACATCAGCAAAATCAGTTTATCCAGCAGTAGCTTAAACTGAACAAAATGTGATTGTGAAATGTAATTTGTTTTCACTTTCCAATATGGGGAGGTACCTCAGCTGTTAATAATACTGACCAGCAGCCATTGTAGTTATCTTTAACAAAATATCAATTCTTTTTCATATTTCTTTCCATGTAAACAACACATCTTGCCAAAATCGGATGACTCTGCTTCCCACAACAAAAGGGCCTTGTAAGTGGAAGCATTTGTGTAATTTTGTCATTTGTGTCTGTCATTATTTATTATATATGAAGATCCACAGTTGCTCATACAGGAATATTATATATATATATATATATATATATATATATATATATATATATATATATATAATATTATATTGTACAAGCTGATGTAAGAGTAGTATTGCGGTTAATTTAAAAATCTTAAAATTTACGAAAAACTTAGCTATATTAATGAAATACATTATCTGTTTTTATCACAATGTGTATTATTTTATGTAACATCTTTTGCATTTCTGTCAACAGTTCATATTATTGGAATGAACGTCAGATTACAGTCAGTTATTGAGCTGTCAAAATCGGACATAGAGAATACATTGAAGGAGGTGAGAGCTGAATTTATCCAGCGTCAGGATGTTATATTCAGTTATTTCAAATTATTAATAAATTATTTTGTTCTTAATGACATTTTTTTCATTCGTTTTCAGCTCCTCATACAAAATGGATTGTCATCAGTGGGGATGTCCGTGAAGGTTCAATCTTTAAAAAAGACCGAAGCCAAGAATCCAATTTAATATCTTACAGTTAGGAAAAGAAAAAGAAGAAATGGCACTTCTTTGTCTACAAAATGGTCTTTATGCTGAACAGCTATGAGAAGGACTTTTTAGATACCTCCAAGTATTATTTCTATCAGAAGTGTATGTACTACCCAACAATTTTCATATTAAACCGTTTTATCAGTTACAACACAAAACAATTTATCAGAGCTTTACCATTTTATACTTCTAATGAGCCATGTGCCAATTGAAGTGAAACTTTGGAATACACTGGTTATAAAACTTTAGCAAAAAAGAAAAATGCAGGAATTCTTTCTTTCTCAAGATTTTTTTCCAGGAACTTTTGATAGCTCTTTCACCACTGTTGACATTATTTTTAAACTACTACTTATTTCATCACTATTTTACTGAACATCAAGACCTATTTCAAGAGTTGTGCAATTATTTTGGACTCGTGTGTGCAGTTTAGAGGTCACCTGATCCTGGATTTTTATTGTTTTAATGTGAGGTTTTGAAAGAACTTTATACAACTTAATTTTCTGCACTGACAACAGCAGGGATCTCTCCCAAAACAAATCTACTTCCCATGGTTTCTGCAATAGTCCATTTATCTCTGCTAAGACATTGGGTATTCTGTGTTTGTTTGGGGGGTTTTCTGTCAATGTGAAGTATTGTGATTGTTTGTGGATAAACAAACAAAGGGATATTTAATGTTCAAACTGATGGACTTTTTTGTGAAATACAATCATTCTGTATTTGATGCCTTCAACACTCGAAAACTAGGTGGGACAGTGGCAACAAAAGACTAATTTATATATCAAGTAAAAATAGGACAGAATTCTCAAAACTTCAACATCAGTGTTGTTAAAAGAAAAGGTGATGTAACAGTGGTAAACATGCCCCTGTCCCAAATTTTTTGGAACATCGAATTCAGAATGAGTGTATATTTATTAAAAATAAATAAATAAAAATAAATACTATCAGTTTGAACATTACAGAACATGGTAAACATAATCTGTTTCTGTCCATTTGAGATCCAAACGCCAAGGAAAAGTGAAGTGATGAGTGTGACTGAGCTTTATTCATGTACTTCCTTGTTGCTCAGTCCAATAAACAGACAATACAAACACAATACTATTGTACAAGGCAATACAAAGAAAGAAAGAATACAAACCCAGCAGGGCACCTGATCTAGGCATTACTCCTCCCACCCTGGAACAACGGTGGGGTTGAAAAGCTCTGGAGGATAAAAAGGTCCCAGAGGGAGTGGTAACAGCGAAACCAAGAGGACTTTGGCTTCACCACACTGCCAGTGTTTGCCTTTGCTACCTCAGAGGCCACATTGCACATTCAACAAAAAGGTAAGACCAAGACCAAAGACCAAATGATAACATGTTAGTATTTTGATTACCAAGACTTTCAAGACATAAGATGTTTCAGTGATGTTTCTGCTTTGTCTGGTGCCAGGCAGGTTTGATGGAATCGAACAAGCCAGTCAAGCCAGTATTCTGCGGTGTAGTGTGTAGTATTAGAGTGTGGTACATGAGAATATTTGCAGGATGATACCTGTTATTTTGGGGATTGTAATGGGTGTATTCAATCCGTGTTTCAAGCTAAGCGTAGAGAGTGAGAGAGAGGCTGAGTCATGTGCAGCTGAACTTTGGCCAGTGTGCAGCTTTGAATACTTCAAAGTTAATGATAAAGAAGTTCAGGAGTTCATAATGCCTGCAACAAAGACAAGACAACAGCTCTAAAAAACTCTGTGGCCAATATGTTTTATAGATGTCTTTAATTTTTAGGTGATCAACATTGTTACTAAACCACATTTCATCTGTCTCTCTGAATGTAAATGATTAATTTCTTGTTCATATTCAGTTAACAATGGTCTTTCTGTATTTCATAGATCATGGCCTCCCCCAGCGTTCTCCTGTCAGAGGTGCAGTTTCAGTGTTGCATCTGTGAAGAGGTTTTCTCTGAGCCCGTCTCCATCCCATGTGGTCACAGCTTCTGCTTCACCTGCATCACATCACGCTGGGACAACGGCCTTGTCATCAGCTGTCCCAAATGTCAGACAGTCTTTGAAGGCCGCCCAGAGCTTTGTGAAAACTCCTTTGCCAAGGAAATGTCAGAGCAGATCCGAGCAAGAAAGCATAATGGAGTGATGTCAATAGCTGGAAAATGTATATATTGCGATGTGTGTGTGGGAAAGCAAACAAAGGCCCTGAAGTCCTGCCTTGTGTGTCTGACCTCATATTGCGAGAGTCACCTGGAGCCACACCTGAGAGTCGCTACCTTGAAGATCCACAAGCTGATCGAACCTGTGGCAACGCTGGAGAGCCGGATGTGTAAAAGGCACCAAAGGCTCCTGGAGCTGTTCTGTAGGAGTGACCAGAGGTGTGTGTGTGTGCTGTGCACTGAGACTGACCACCGCTGTCACGACACTGTCCCAGTGGAGCGAGAGAGTCAGCAGAAGAAGGTGAGGTCTCAGACCCCCTCATCATTGTGCCATCATCCCATCAAATACATTAGCAGCCATTGATTGAGTTCTGTTTTTTTTATTCCTGCTCTGATGTTCAGGCTCAGATGAAAAGGATTGAGGCTGATGTTCAGCAGATGATCCAGGACAGACTGCAGAAAGTGGAGGAGATCAAACATTCTGTGGAGCTCAGCAAAGTCAGTTTAAATAAAATCATTGAATTATTTTGATGTTTCCTGTTTGGTAATAGGACCATTGTGACAGCAGTTAAAACAGCTTAATGTATAAGAATGTAAGAAAAGAGGCTAAACACATGCATCTTTTCACACAAGCAAAATTTAAATCTAAAAATGAGTAGAAGGTATGAGTGCACATAGCAGAAAAAGTATTCATACTACTCCAATAATAGTCCCAAACCATCTAAAGATAGATATAAATATATCATAATTCTGCCTAGAGTCTATTTGTATCTCGTTACATTAGTGCTTACACATCCAGGTGAAGTATCAATAAGTAAAGCACATATTTGAGGGGAAGGGAGATTTAAACAATGCACTTTTTTTCCAATGTCTGCAGGAAAACTCAAAAAGGGACATAGCTGAAAGCACAGAGGTCCTCTCCGCTCTGGTTCGTTCTTTGGAGAGAAATCAGGTGGAGCTGGTGGAGGTGATCCAGAGGAAGCAGGCAGCAGCAGAGCAGAGGGCGGAGAGGCTCATCACAGAGCTGGAGCTGGAAATCACTGAACTGGAGAGGAGGAGGAGTGAGATGGAGCAGCTTTCTCACACTGAGGACCACCTCCATCTTCTGCAGGTCAGGAGTCGTCTCACATTAAGATATTTGACATTTGATAGTCATACAGTCCTACAGTCACATGTCTGGCCTCCTCTGTTCTCTGCTTTAAAGCTGTCTCTCACTTATTTGACATATTTGTGTCAGAGGTTTCCAGCTTTGAGTTCTCCTCCATCGCTCAAAGCCTGCGCTGAAATCATTGTCCATTCAGACACATGTTTGGGGACTTTAAGGAGAGCAGTGGCCAACATTGAACAGCAGCTTCAATCAGCATTGGAAAAACTTTCCATTCAAGGTCAGCCTCTAAAAAGATTTATAGTCAATCACATCACTACATTCTATGACAAAATATCCTCTTACATGTCATGTACATAAGCGTTTATTTTATTTTCGATCATATGTTCTTATTAACTTACAGAGCATGAGAAGATGCAGCAGTATGCAGGTACAGTTGAACCGTAAAATACTGTCAACAAAACATCTTTCACCATCTGTCACTGTTTTCTCATTTATCTTTTTTTTTCAAACTTTATAGGTTTTTCAGTAAAAAAAAAATAATACAAACAAACCCCACATACCCCACCTTCCCAGGAACTATAACAATTCTAACAACAGTAATAATAGTTATAATATATGTGTGTGTGTGTGTGTGTGTGTGTGTGTGTGTGTGTGTGTGTGTGTGTGTGTGTTCCTTAAAGGATTCCGTTAACCCTTTGAAACCTGAACAAATAAGTCTGATTTCCTTTTAAAAACATGGAAAGAAGATAATGAGCAACTTACTAAATTAGTAAAAGTTTACAATAAATTTACCTGAAAATAAGCGAAAAAGAATAATGATTTTAAAAAAGAAAGTCACCGAAAAAAGGTGCAGAAAATTAAATAATATGTTTTTTTCTCTAACATTATTTGAAATATCTAATTATAATGATTATGAATAGAGTTTTCTAAACATTTTGCTTTTTGATACTTTTATTCATTACGTTTACTTATTTCTTGCATTTTGTGGGACATTTCTTGCCAAGTTTTTTACCTTTTGACCTTTTGTTTTTGAAAAAAATCAAACCAATTTGCTCAAGTTTCAAAGGTTTAAATAGCTCTTGAGAGGCATCTGAACACAGCACAAGAAAACTGATGTTGGACCAGGTTTCATAGGGTTAAATACTGTACCAGTGACTAGACAAAAATGAGGGAACATTAAAAATAAAAAAAAAAATTTAAAAACTGACTGGAAATCTGATGTATTATTTATAATTAAACCTGAACAGGTATGGGTCTGCAAGTACAAATAATTCTCACTTTATTAATCTATTGGGTATTTTTTTATCATAACAATGTAAGCCACAGGATGTTTACAGATACTACTGGTGTACAACTGGACATTACCTGCATTTGTAACACTAAAAAAAATTGATGGAAATGAAAAATGAAAATAAGAAATTAATCTCAGGAAAAAGGGGAAAATGAAATTCCTTATCAACTATGTCTGCATACCAGCTGATGTTCGTCTGGACCCCAGGACAGCCAACCCATGGCTGGTCCTATCTGAGGATCGGAGACAGATCTGGGATGGAGATGTTGAACAGAACCAGGAGGACATACCAGAGCGTTTTGACACGGCACCATGTGTCCTCGCCACCATGGTAAATACAGTTTGTATGTCTGTAGGGATGTTTTGTCTTCCTGCTTCGCTCTGAGAGATAAACATTGACCTGAGCCACTCTTGCTACCCAGGGTTTCACCACAGGGAGGCACTACTGGGAGGTCGAAGTGGTAGACAAAACAGCGTGGGACTTGGGTGTGGCTCGACAGACGGTCAACAGGAAGGGCGTGGTGACACTGAGTCCAGAGGATGGTTATTGGACTGTTTGTTTGAGGAAGGGCAGTGAGTACCACGCATGTGCAGGACAGGCAAAGCTGCTGTGTCTCTCTCAGAGGCCGCAGGTTGTTGGGGTGTTTTTGGATTACGAGGAAGGGACAGTGGCATTCTATGACGCAGAAGTCAAGTCACACATTTATTCCTTTACACAATTTCAGTTCACCGAGGCCATGTTTCCATTTTTTAACCCAGATATGTGTGACAACGGCAGCAACAAATCACCACTTAGCATCCGCCCTGTTAGTGGAGACGTGGATTTAGATGACATCACAATATGATGTGGAATGTGTATTTTATTTTAAACAGCATAAAACTGCTCTCTCTGTTGATACAGAAACTTTTTGATCAGACAATTCATGTTTCATTCATCACTGTTGCACATGGATCATATATTGTTTCTGATACCCTTCTCCTTCTATAAACTGTTATATCTGTTACCTGCTTACCTCTCCTCCTTTTTCTTCTTCCCTTCACGTGTGCGCTCTTAAAAAGTAACACCTTGTGCACTGATCTTAGACCTGCCTCATTCCAATAATACCCATCCCCAGACATTAAAGGCTAACCATAAAACTGACTTCAGACCACGTTTTAGATTGAACAGCCTAAGGGTTGCTAATCAGATTAGCACAGGGATGAGATTAGCTTCAAGGCATATGGAGCATTGAAGCAGACTTCAGGATTGAGTCTTGTGAGGAAACATGATATACACATTTGAGCGCTGTATACACACACAGCGCTGAAAGGAATTTCACTGAATGCATGCACACAAGCACAAAATGATGCACGTAATCATTAAATACTGATGTGAATATCTGAAAGAATACAGGAATTAGGAAACATATCTGTAAAGAGAGCGCTTGGGAAAGAAAGACGGTGTAAGGGATGAAGAGGGATTAAAACTGATATCATCCAAGCACAGGGCGGAGACACACATGCGTTATACTGAACACAAGACTGAAGCAAGAACACACACGTCTTTACTAAAGGTAAAACCTATTTGGATGGCCAACAAACAAAGGTAAGTCAAATCTTTGTTAGTATAGTTTTTAAATGTTGATGTCTGTTATTGTAAGAGAGGATTTCCACTATTTATCATTTATTGTGCAGCAATGTTGTCCTTAAAACAGATAATACATTTAGGAACTGCCACATTTGGCTTTAACTTCATATAGTGAAGCAAACGCTGCCAGAGATGGCAGCTTCTCCAGGCTTGAGTATTTAATACCAGTGTGAGTGTTGAGGTCGTGATTACAAGTGTCACCTAAAAAGTAGATCTTCCACTGAAGGACCTCAATTTCCTGCCTTTTGCCATTAACTAGGTTTAGAAGTATACTTCTCTGTGTGTGTGTTTGTGTGTGTGTGTGTGTGTGTGTGTGTGTGTGTGTGTGTGTGTGTGTGTGTGTCAGTGGAAAGCACTGCCTCCAACAGCTTGGATCTCATTAAGCCCCACACTGCTAGGAAAGGATGTTTTGGAAGGCTCTCTAGTTACAAAACTGTAAATGTAACACGTCATGGTCACAAGATTGAACTTTACTTTTCAGATGTCTGTGCTTTGCTACTGTCCTAAGAACCTTTTAAATATCTTTCTTCAGTCTACATTCCAGTTGGTGACGTCACTTGGACAGAGGCCAGTGAACCAGCAGAGTGGATCAATATGAGAAGTTTGCTGTGACGTTTCAAAGACTGGAGCTCTCTGATTGGCTGAGTCTAAGTGGAGAACTGTCATGTCGCCAGTGTTGGACGAGACAGCTGGGGATCTCCCCGTCAGGGATGTGGGACTGATGAGGGGGGGACTGATGCCGACTGTCCCAGGTTTGTGTGTACCAATAACAGCCAACATAAGAAATTTGCAGGAAAATCAATTTTAGATTCTACCTCTTTCCCTCTTTCACCCTATATTTCCTTCAGAAACTGGAATGGTTTAATCGATTCAAAGTTTATGTGTGTGTGTGTGTGTGTGTGTGTGTGTGTGTGTGTATATACAGTCTAAAACTGTCTGTGTTTTCCTCAGATACTTTACGTGATGTGAAGCCATGGAAGAAGCATCATGTCATGAGGACAAAAGGTAAAACCACTTTACAAAAGTGTCATCCTTTCAGATTTTACATATGCACATTTCAAGGTTATGATTTTAGTAGGTTGCTCATTTATGAATATTTTGACATCCAACCACTTCCCACGTGTATTGGACATCCTGTCACACTTTTCACAGCTGTTACTTGAAAAGAGCCCTCGGAAAACCCCTTAGTATCACTGACCTATTGCCTTTAATATGCATATTTCAAGGTTGTGATTTCAATAGCTCGCTCATTTAAGAATATATTGACATTAAACTAGTTCCCATGCGTCTTAAACATCCTGTCACAACTTTGACAGCTTTTTAAAAAGCCCCTACCAAATCTCTTAGCATAATTATCAGTGACCTACAGTAGCTTTGAAAATGCAAATTTTAAGGTTTTGAGTTCAGTAGCTTGCTCATTTATGAATATATTGACATCAGACCACTTCTTATATGTGTCTGTGACATCCTGTCACAACTTTCACAGCTGTTAGTTTTTGGAAAAGAGCCCCGAGAAAATCCCTAATCATCATTATCAAGTTATCAGGGACTTTTTGCTTCAAATATGCATATTTTGAGATTGTGTTGTCAACAATTTGCTCATTTTTGGATAAACTGACATCAAACCACTTCTCCCGTTTCTTGGTTATCATGTCACAACTTTCACAGCTGTCAGTCTTTTGAAAAGTCCTGAGCAAATCTCTTGTCAATAGCTTGCTCATGTATGAAAATATTGGCATGAAATCAGTCCCTGTGTGTGTGTGACATCCTGTCCCAACTTTTGCAGCTGTTATTTTGTGGAAAAGCCCTTAGCAAATCTTTTAGCATATTATCACGTAAGTCCTTAAATATGCACATTTCAATGTCTTTTTTCCAATAGCTTGCTCATTTATGAGTATATTGACCTCAAACCACTTCTCATGTGTCCATGACATCCTGTGACAATTTTCACAGCTGTTAGTTTTTAATCCATTAGCATATCTCTTCAAATTAGTCATCAATAAATTATCAGTGACCTGTTACCTTAACTCAGATTTCCAGTTGCCTATGCATGGAACACACTAAGAAAGTGCTTTTATATTTTTCACCTCTTTCCTCTTCTCTGTTTGTTTCTCTCTTCAGCAGATCCTCAGCGCCTGTTTCGGTTTCCCAGAGAGCACCTGGAGGACCTGTGTCTCAGACTCCAAGAAGAAAACAGTCTGCTAAGACAACACACTCGCACACAGGAGCAGAGGTTACGCAGGTAACAGAACAATGACACAGTCCTGAATGACTGAACCTAACACCAGACATTTGGGCAGAATCGGTAACGTCAAAGTCATCTCTGTTATAGCCCTAAGATGTGATTTTAAAAGATACATGATAAAGACAAGTTCCCTGATCCCTGATATGAATTGCCCTCCTCTTTCTTGCCTCAGGATGTCCACCAGACTGATGCGTCTCCGTCAGACCCGTCCTGGGTCCGGTGCAGTGAAGGAGAGAGATATGGAGGACACCATACAGGAGCTGGAAGCCCGAGTGGCTATGCTGGAGAGCCAGAAAGTGGTTCTGCAGAACAAACTGAGCCTGGCCAGGCAGCACGTTATGGACCTCGGGGGACGCACACCATATAGGTTCAGTAAAGGTGAATATGTGTAATATATTACATATTCATGTAGGACAAGGTGACTGCTGCCGCCTCTTTTACCTTTGACCTTATTCCCTTTTTCCTTTCTCCTCTTCTTTTCAGGTAAAAGTATGGAAGTGGAGGGCGGAGTCAGGAGGGCAGCCCAGACTGCCCCGCCTCGCTACGGATCCACGCTGGAAGACACCAGGGCAGAGATGGAGAGATTGTAAGTGTGTAAGCAGATATAAGTGGCTGTTTTCTTACCTCTCCTCATATCATCATCGTTACTCTAATACCCTCTCTTTCTCCTCCATCCGCCCTCCATATGTCTCCCTCCCAGCCGGTCCAGTGTGACAGAGCAGGTGAGGGCTGCAGAGCTGGAGCTGACAGCGCAGGCGCTCAGAGACACGCTGAGAGAGAAAGAGAAAGAGATCGAGGGAACAGTGAGAGAGATGAGGAAGCAACAGGCTGACAGACACAGGTGACTACAGCACACACAGCTATTCATTTTTCTAATGCTAATATTACAGCTACTTCAGAAGTTTGTGGATGGCTGCATTGTAATTTAATCAAAGAAAAAAAATATTTGAGTCAATTTCTGTGTGCTTTCCCAGAATTAAATTGAAAAAATAAAGATACTGTAAAAAGTGTTTAGCCATTCACAAGAGGAGAAGCATATCTGACTTTACTTCCAATTTTATTTTTAATTTTTCTCCCTGTCTGCTATTGCAGTGTAGCTACTAAAACTGCTAGATCTGCATATAAAACAACCACGTCAATAAAAATAATAAATCCTGTTGTTATCTCTGCGTCAGAATAATTATTAAAGAGAACGTGGATCTGATCCGTCTACAAAAGCAGCTCACAGACAAGAGCACCGCCCTGAGAGTCACCCAGGAGAAGTTCAACAACCTGCAAGAGGTTATATGACCTTATTTGTCTATAAATCATTTTGTCTTTTGTTATTTTATGATATTTTGATGATGTCATCTCAAGACTTTGGGTCTAGTACTACTGTAAGATCACTAATTGGTGCTCAAAAGATCTTTCTTTTTGTCTTTCTTCCTTCCAGGCATATGAGAACCAGCTGGAGGAGGTAAATGTCCTGTTACTCAAAAAGCTTTATGAATACTTCAAACTAAAAGTCTAAAAGGTTTAGTAATATTAATTTTGAGTGTGTCATGTGTACAACACAGGGTCAGAGGTCACTTAGGGAAAGCCAGGGAGCTCTGTTGGAGAAAGTGGAGGAGCTGACTGAACAGCTGAAGCAGGAGAGGCAGAAAGTGCTGGCACTGGAGGGACAACTTACCTCCACTACACTGTCTCTACAGACCTTAGACAAGGTACCTCATCTGTAGCTGCACGTATTAATCCTTAGTAAGAAAGACCATAAGAGATCATATAACAGGATGTCAGTTTTAAAAATTAATTAATTATTTCTTTTTCAGCTACAGGAGCGGATATTGGACCTGGAAGGAGAGAGGGATCTAATAAAAGAAAACTATGACACTCTGCTAGAGAGGTGGGAGTTAAAGTCTTGTTGGCCGTCCAAAACAAGATGTTATTGAGCGCATTAACCAGGAAGCTTGAAGGATGATTCTGGCAACTGAGTTGTATAATATGTACAGGATACCATGCAGGAGCAGCAGAACATGACTTAAGATCAGGTTTATGTCCATACGAAAAGAATTTTTATTTCTACATTTGACAATGACTTCTGAAAGTCATTTTGTGTGTATTCTCCTTGTATGTTTATTTTTTAACTATTTTCCTTTGTAGAACATTATCTGTACAAAGCAACCATGATGGCAAGGTGGAACAACATAGGGAAGTAAACCAGAGGAGGGAGGAACAGGGAGAAATCATTAGCAGCATGGACATGCAGAGGCTGGAGGACATGCTGCAAGCAGAGAGGGGGCAGAGAGGCATGCTGGAGCTGGAGATGGAGAAACTAAGACGAGAGAAGGAGATATTGGAGGAGCAGAGGGAGCGAGAAAGAGGTAAGAGTCTCAGCAAGGAATGGATTTGGAGTTGCATTTCATTTTATGTGTTCGCACTCAAGAAGACCATAATACCTGAAACACCTGAAGCCACAACTTGTCCAGTGCTGAAGCAAACAGACTCTCCAGCAAAAAAACAAAACAGTACACTGATTAACAATCCCATTTATCTTCGTGTGCATCCATTTTGTGTAGAGTTTTCTGTTACGGCAAGTGACAAACAAGAGCATCTGGAACAGGAGGTTCTCCGGTACAGAGAGCAGGTTTCTGCTCTGCAGGACAGACTGGACTCTGTCACCAAGGTCAGAGAAGAAGATTAATGTACTGCTGAACAGCTGTCCTAATTTAATACATATCCTGACACACTTTTCATCTTCTCTCTTCCAGGAGTTCGACATGAGTGTCGAGGATCTCAGTGAAACTCTCATACAGATCAAGGTTTGCACACTTTTTTCTTACTCTCTGTTGAGACTTCTTTTAAAGACTTAATTAATCGATTTATAACCTTGTTGCATGCTTTCCCTTTAACTACAGGCATTTAGGATGCAGCAGGAGAGCAGGGCGGGATTACAATTCCTCCGGGCTGATGGGACGGTGGAGGATTCACCCCATGAGCTGGCAAACATCCAGGCATCGCATGCTGAGACTGTCCTGGAACTACAGAAAACCAGAAACCTTTTACTACTGGAGCACCATATCAGTAAAGACCTGCAGGTACACACACACCCATACTTAATACATTTTTCACACACATGTACACAAACTGTGATTCTCAGCTCGTTTAAAGAGTAATCAAACCACCTAACCAATTTTTTCAGTTGAGAAACAATACATGTAGGTATTTAGTAGTGTTGTTGATTGATTCAGGTCCAACTCTTGACATTTGAGTGCAAAGTATTTTAGTAGTAGTAATTTTACATATTGTGTATAAATATTCATTAGTGACTGCCCTTGAAAGGTTGAAACCTGGCTATTGCAAGTGAATTTTGATATTAGCTGATCCTGGTAGCAGGAACCCCCTGTCTCCATCCCATTGCAGCCCTCTAACCAACCGACCACTCTGAGTGTCTACCGCGAGCAGGGAGGTGCTGTGGATTGATATGCGGCACAATTAGGTGACTGGCCATGATTAGCCCCCCTCCCAACCCTACCCTTTTTCACACTCCAGGGAGGAGGCACTCAAGCCAAAAGTGGGGGGTTTAGTTACGCTTTAAATTTTCCTCCTGACATTTTAACTTGTCTTGAATCTAACTCTGTTTCCATCCCAAGGAAGAGTTGAACACAGTCAACCAGAGGATGGGGAGAGAGCGGGAGGAGGGCAGGAGGAGGATGGCAGAAAAAGACAAACTTTTATCAAAAAGAGCTCTTCAGATTAACGCTTTACAAGGTTTGAATAACAATAGTCATTTTTGTAGTAACAGCAAGAAGCCAATATAAAACATGTCTGAAGTTAGCATAAGCAGCTAAAACATGTTTTTAACTTTCAGAATTTCTTTTTTTACATTTGTGTCCTAAAGCTCAGTTAAAAGAGTTAGCATACAGCCCCAGGAACTACAAACGGACCATACCAATCCAGTACACATGGCCAGCTGGAGACCAGGAGGTGGTACAGCTCATTGAGGACGACCTGTCTTTTTCTCAGCTGAAGGCTGGGGAGTCACTGTTGGAGATCCACCTCAAGGTTAAAAAAAATCAGTTGTTGTACCTGAATTTAGTGGGTTTTTTTTTATTAAAGTTTTCCATGAAGCTAAAATCTGTTTGTTTTTTTTTTGTTTGTTTTGTTTGGGTTTTTTTTTTTTGCATGTCCAGGGTGCCACCTTTACCCCAGCAGGGCTTCGTACTATGGGTGGCATCAGTCATGAAGACATCGTAACCTTCTGCACCTACAGCCTCTTGGACTTTGAGGTCCACTCCACTCCTCTGGTGTCAGGCAGCCAACCCAACTATGGCTTCACGTCCCGCTATGCTCTGACAGCTCGAGATCTGGGCAGGCTGGGAGGTCAGGGGTCAAGGGTCAGAGTGGAGCTCCACCAGGCGTTAGGAGGGGTCCAGTTTGTGACGCATGGATGTGGGCAGATGTCCCTCATGGGTGCTATGGAGAGGAGGGAAGAGCGTGTCGGTGGAAGTATCAATATTACAGGTGAGTAATATTGTTCAAAGAAAAAGTAATAAAGTAGTTGTGATGTTTTTTTGTCCTGCATACGAAGTGTTAACTTGCAGTTATTGCCAATATTAAGATGTTCCTAACCTTACTAGATAAATTACCCTTTAATTATTTGTTGACATGTCAATTTGTCATGTTCTTGTTTATTACGTAATGCACCCTGAAGGGTAATATCCATTAATTTGATAATTTAGTATCAACCCATGCCTAATAGTGTGTCTCTGTCTTTCTAAGGGTCCGAAGGTGCACTTGTTGGTGTTGTGGATTTTTGGGTGCGTTTGTTTAATCCTACTGAGCCCATAGACACTGTGCCAGAGAGAGGAGCTGACTGGAGAACGGCAACACAGAGGAGGCCTGTGCAGATCGCTCTTGGCTGGCAAGACACTAGTCATGAGGTAAGGAGGGGGATGTTTTTTTCACTTACCTCGAGTGGTGTGTCGCAGGGGTGGAGCCAGACGTTGTAAATTTCGGGGGCTCGGACGCCCCAGTAGCTCACTGTATAGAGTGCATGACGTTAAAGCTTTTTTTCCAACAACTTTCTACTCAAAATAGTCTGTAAGAAAACTGTTTACAGTTTGGATTAGCCAGTGTAACAGGGATATGTTTTTTAGAAAAAGAATCCTCCTAAATGCAATTTTTTGATGCTGTTTGCAGGAGTTACATGACTACGGTGGAGGGATCCCTAATGAGTTGGTGGTTATGTTGGAGCGATGTGTGGGACTTAATTCTCGCTGGCCTGGACTGCTTCCTGATGCCTACCTGACATACAGATTCTACGACCTGCCGCCTCACGTCTCTCAGACAATACAGGCCACCTCTGACCCAGTGTTCAGGGATACCACCAGCTACCCACTAGCAGTCACAGCCGATGTCTTACACTACCTGAGGTATGATAGCCTGGAAACAGAAAAAAAAGTGTTACATTTTCAAGGTTTTTTTAAAATTTTTAAAATAATTTTATTTATACAAATTTTCAATAAAACAATATTCCAACAAGTAAATAGATTGAACAGGATAAAAAAATGAAAAAGAAACCAACCCAAAAACAAAGAGACAATAAAGAAACAGACTGCCAGCACTCACTCATAACAAAGGAAAGAAAATGTACATACACAGATGTCAAATTATTGAAGTGATGACCCAGAATGTCCATTGATCAATCAAGGGTCAGAAATGAAGACCGAGAGACCAAAACCAAAGGAGATCCAGGCAGACCCACTGCAAGCAATAACAATAGCAATAACAAAGTCCCAGGGTGTGAATCCAAAGCAAAGTACAGTACAAAACAGACCAAGATAATTGATTCCCGCATTGTGGTCTCTCCCTCCTGATATGTTCTGTGAAAGGGCAAGGTTTTTTTTTTACAGTTTGGGTTTATCAGCAGCTAAGTTAACACTTAAGTCCTATTGATGTTTACCCTGTAGAACTTAAGAAAGTTCATTTAAATTTTCTAATTCTTACAAAGTTTGTGCTTTAGATAGTCGTCATCTTTGCAAGATATTCAGAACAACTGCCCTCCTGTTTTGCTCAGGTCCAGCAGTTTGTGGGTGTATGTGTTTGATGACAGTGATGATCAGATACCACCAGCCTATCTGGCAAAGAGCCCCATCCCGCTGCGAGCCCTGGCTACAGGCCGGGAGATCAGAGGTGAGGGCAAGAGAGAAGTAAAGCTATTATGTTATTCATCTGCGTCTCTTACTAGAAGCATTGATTTAAATGAAGGTAGAAGCCAACCCTGTGACATGTCAAAAGCTAAACTACCGCAAAAGCAGTTTGACATGTTTTTTTTGTTTTTCTCTCTGCCCTGCCAGGTGATTATGTCCTGAGGGATCCAGCTGGTGGACCTCGGGGCATGGTCCGGGTCTTTATAAAATGGAAGTACCCCTTCCAGCCATCGGCGGACACTGCGCTGGGTAGACCTGGAAGACAGGACAGAGAAATGGAAAGCAGTGAGAGGGAGGAGAGGAGGAGAGAGGAGGCTGAAGCTTCACAGCGGCCCATAGCCAAGCCCAGAGTGAAGGTGATATTTATGCTAGTGTATCAAAAGGTTTGGGAACTACCAGTGGTGGAAGAAGTATTCCGATACTTAATTTAAGTAAAAGTACTAATACCACACTGTAAAAATACTCCACTACAAGTAAATAGTCTACATTTAAAACCTTGCTTAAGTGTTTTCACCAAAATGTACTTAAACAATTTCAATTGTACTGTAAAATATTCCTGCTGCATTAAAATATATAATTTATTTTACTGCTGTAGCTGTTTAAGGTTGCACTGATTTTAACGTCTTTTTCTATACTGTTGGGTCGTTTGATGTACAGCAATCCATCATGTTCAATGAAATAATCATATGTTTGTCAGGTCGCTGTCCTGTGAGAACTATGTATCTCTCAAAGAGTAGAAGAATAAAGTTAGATAAAAGGAAATACTCAAGTAAAGTACGTCAGATTTTTATTTAAGTGCAGTACTTAGTAAATGTACCTGCTTAAATGCCACCACTGGGAATTATCAGTAACACTCTGGGGAACTGTACATGTATCTCATGTGCATTTCTTTACAAACAAGAGTGAATGATCTGATAAAAAGCAATGACAACAATTAGCCTGTCTAATGTGTGTTCAGCTAACTAACATAATGCTGTAGGACTTCTGGGCAAAGAAGTGCTCAAAAATCAATGTATAAGTGCTAAAATGTATAATATGTTCAAAGACATATTCCTGTCAGTAGCTTAATACTTGTTCTTCTGTGGCTTTACCACAGACTCAGCAACTGGAGCCGAGAGAAACCAAAGCAGTGCAAAAAGAGTCTAAAGCTTTGGTAAGGTTTTACTTCACAACTGATGTTTGTGTCTTCATGATAATTCATACATAAAAACTATTTTGTTTACTATTGTATGTGTCTGTTTACAGCCTCGGCCTCCGCCTGTTAAACAGAAAATCTTACATCACAAGCAACCCATCTCTGTGAAACCACCAACCACACACAGGAAGAGATCCACCAAGAGGCCACCTGACCTTTACCTGGGCACACCCCATCTGACCCCCGAGCCAAGGCTGACCACGCCCTCTCATGTGTCAACAAGAAAGTAAGTTGCAGGTTTTCTTTGTGCTTTTCTTCTAAAAAGCACATTATTATCTTATTATAGAGCTTGATGATTTTAACATTTTTAAAAGTTTTTGTGGAGGGAAAACAGTAATTTACTATAGAATTTAATTGTTTAATCAATGATTTAATCTAATTTCAGATCTTCACCCACCATGTCATCGAGGAGAAGCTCTGTCAGCTCTGCCAGGACTCAGGTACAAATTCTTTCTCTCTCTTAACAGGCCTTAAAACAATTGTTGTTTACACATGAAAAAATATGTCTTTATTCAGACAAGAATATTCAGAATAAGAGGATTTTGGCTCATATCTAATTTCGTCTTCTCAGGACCTTCCCTCTATGGATCAGGTGTCAATGGATGAAGAGGAGGAGGAAGAGGAGAGGAGTGAGAGTGGTAACTATTCTTATACACACAATAGGCTTAAACACCTGTATTGAGGTTCTTTCAGTAATTTCAAGGCAAACTACCATTGTTGAAATATGCAAAAAAAAAAAGTATAAGCACAGATTATTAGGGGGACACAGGAGAAATGTCCCCCTTAACATATGACATATAACACTGTGACATATAACATACATGTCAGCAGTGCTTTCTAAACAATAACATGTTATTAACAATCATGGCTATTCTCATCTTCTGCTCAGACAGTAAGGAGCTCCCAAATATAATTGTTTCCTAGTTTGCAGACATTTATAGATGGTGTTGTCCTCTTTGAGATAGCCGTAAACTGCTTCAAACTGTTTTTTAAGTCTCCTAGAGTGAGCCGCACGCAGAACACATCATCAAAACGTCACCAGTCCCGCCCTTCCCACTGTCCTCTGTTTCAGCACTGTTTTACCTCCCATGGCTGCGGTAACTTATCTACAGAACGGAGAGGCGGCATAACGGCCCAGCACTCCCACCTTGAACAGGCAGTGGAGGGCTAATGTCTCCGGTGAAGTAGTTAGTGGATGAATGCAACCACTAAAGCAATGGTTGCACTCTGCCATAAAACGGAGTGTGTAGCAACAGTGTGTGTTTGGGACAGGATATATTATCACCTTTTCTCCATAATTTGATCCAGAAAAGGCACAATTTGGTGCATTACAAATCACCAGAATTTAGGGAAAAAAGTGTTTGATGCCAGAATTTCTTGGGGAAGGACCCCCTACTTAATATGTGTCCCCTCAGATCTTGAAACAAAACCTACACCCTTGAAAAAAAAGGATTATGTAGGAACCACACTGACCTCAATTTTTTTACAGAATGGAGACCTGGAACAGATATGAAGCTGCCACATGCTGACTGGGATGTCAGATGACAGGAAAGGTTTTCCTTGAGGGCTTTCTGCCAGACAAGATTCATGGTTATGGTTGGGGGAAAAAATCTTGGTTTAGATTAAAATGAATAGATTTCTGTTAGAAAGCCTTTAGGCAAACTTCTCCTATGTGCACGCCTTCATTTTCAGCCTAGCCAGTGGAATTAAAATTGAAATAAATCCAGTTGTTCTAATATTATTTTTACTTACTATACAGCTGCTGCAGGAGACAGTGAAACCTCAGGGTCATCAGAGTCAAGTTCCTCACAAAGCGACATCATCATCATTCCACCAAAACGGAAAATGAGGAAGGTATGAACGAGTGTGAGTGAGAGAAAATGTATGAATCAAAAAGGGAAGATTTTAGCATCATATTTATATCTGTGGATCTGGTATAAGTTTGTCCTTTTGTTTTAACTGAGCCGGTCAGATGTTATGATTCAAATAGTTTTTTTTATGTTTCAGGGAGACAAACTGAGAGTGGAGATTCTGTCCCTAATGTTGGAACCGTCCTCAAGTGTAGCGCTGGACAAGTCAGTGCAGCGTGTTTATGTGGAATACCGGCTGCTGGGCGTCCCGATGGAGACGACAGAAACACCCATGTCCCTCCGCAAACCCACTAAGGGAGAGGAGATTCACTACAACTTTACACGAGGTGAGAGCAGGTGAGCTTTGCACATGTTTCTGCAAAAGTTTGAATTATTTTCTAATCCCCAAATCTCTGTTTGTCTCTCTCAGTGATCTATGTGGATGGTTCACAGTCGGCTCCACTGAGACACTATCTTTACACCATGTTAGAGGGCACCGACCCCAACCAGGGAAGGTATTGTCAGCACTGTTTTTGTGTCATTTTACACATTAACCCTTTGAAACCTGGGAAAACTGGCTTGATTTCTCCTAAAAATCCATGAAGAAGACAATGAACAACTTGAGAAGAAGTGATGCAGAAATTATCTAGGAATTAGTGGAAAGTATAAATGCTTTAGCTGAACATTAGCACTGGACATTTTCCCCTAGTATTTTAAAAAAATCTCTGCAGTTTGCACAACATTTCTTTCCAAGATGCTTCTTTTCCTTTTTTCCAACTATTTCGAAAGAAATCAAATCAATTCGCCACGGTTTTAATACTTGCAAAGGAGTCTGAACGCAGCACAAGAGAAGTCACGTCAAGCCAGGTTTTAAAGGATTAAAGAATGGGTGAATGCATCAGTTCATGTCCTTAGACCCAAACCACAAAACTGAAGCATGTATGTGTGTGTGTCTCGGCAAGGTTAAAGTTCACAGTAGTCAGTGAGCCGATGGACGACGATGAGGAGTGTGTGGACGTCGGACACGCCTTCCTGGACCTGCAGGAGCTGCTCCTCACTGGAAATGATGTCAGCGAGCAACAAATTGACGGTAGGTGTTGCATTTGTGCTATACTTTGATACTAAGACCCTTGAAATGCCTTTGTGTAATGTTATGTACATTTCTGGAGAATGCTTTCTATCCCAGGATTTGTATTTGTGGATAATGTGTGAGTTTTCTCACAGTTTGTCCGTCTCTGTGTTTCTGTGTCCTCCAGTTGTGAGTGTGGATGAAGACAAGGAGGTGATTGGAAATCTGAAAGTGTCTCTGGAAGCAGCCAAAGCTCTGACTGGGATCTACCAGGAGTTTCAACAGAAAAAAGAGAGCAAGAAAGAAGATGAGAGTGATGGAGAAGAGGAAGAAGAAGAAGAGGAGGAGAAGGAAAAAGATGAACAAGAGGAAGAGAAGAAAAAAGATGAGATACCAGTGTTAGATTATGATGATGATAGTGACTTTTGAAAGCAATTAGTATGAGATGAACTGAGAGCTTGTTTTCTGTATTAAGCAGTCTTGTTTAACTGTTTGTAGCCCCTAAAACTATGTAAAAAGAGTCATATTTTGAAAGGCATTTGAGGCTGTTTTTTTAAGTTTATAGTTTTTTTTTATTATAAATGTGATGTCCAGGTCCTTCAGTCCTAGATTATCCAGGACACGTTTATCATGTATCAGGATCACAGTATCTTTTCTATTAGACCATTTTCTTGGGTGACATGAAACAATAGATTTTTACACTCTAAGAGCTTACTTTACTTTTCAGTAAAGGTATTGTCCTTGAAAGGGCCCCACTGCTAGTGTGGTATTAATGTGATGCCGATCAGGAATTTATTATTTCAGGGGTGTCCAAACTAACGAATTAGATAATGTAAAAATACCAGGGGGCCAACTGCCTCTTGCATCGCGTGGGTTATTTAAAAAAACAAAACAAAAAAATGTACAAATGATACAGACACAACTGTTGAATCATTCAGTGAAAAACAATATGCTGTCTTTGCTGTAGGGCTCTGTAATAGCAAGAATCTAGTAATATGATATATACCACGACACAGGTTTAAATTCAATATAATTTGATATACTGCAATACTGTAAGCAAGGCAAGATATTGTGGTATTTTTTTATACCTAATTTTAAGGAAAATTTTCATAAAGGCCATTTCACCATATGCACACAATTTGAGTATAAAAATGTGTACTTTTTTAATGCAATCAGAAAAGTAAGATCTGTATTTATGTTTAACACTTTGGGAATATGTTGTTAGGTTGGAATGGCAGAGTCATGTGACTGAAGACAGATAACAGCACTGATATCTAGCAGTCGAGGGTTTAAACACAACACATGTAAACTATCACTTTAAAAAAATGACTGTAGATTCTCAACACCATCACAAAAAATAAAACTGTGATACTGAAGTGTATTGATGTTTTCTTACAACCCTACTTTGCTGTGGCCATGTCTGCTACCTGGTGATGATCCTACCATCATGAAGTGAATGCAAAAAAATGCAAAGTGATCTTGCTCTATTAACGTAGATATATGGGGCCACGTATAGTATATTTTGTACAACATGCCGAGGGCCATTTAAAATTGCCAATACTGGCCCCTGACATCACATCTAAAATTGTTGGGTTAGCTCTTTCATTTGTGTTTAAGCAACGTGGTCCAAGTTTGTGTTATTCCATCATAGGAGTACTGGTTGGTCTCTGGGCATTTATTTGAGATTTAAAGAAACTTGATGGTAGGGATAATAAAATAAGACACACAAGTAAATGTATTACCATCTATTACATTTAAACATATATTTTTTTAATTTAAAAAAAGAATATGAGTAATTCATTATATAAAGATAGAATACAAACACTGGCAAATCTCATTTTCTTACTTTTTCTCAAATTGGAACGTTTATTATGCTTTCAAAGGAAAACTTAACTATCATAATTGCTATTTCTTTAGAATTGTATTAGTTCATAATTTGATTAATACTAAAAAAAAAAACCCAAAAGGCAATCAAACTACAATTCACTGGATCTCGCTTTATCGCGAGACTGTGATTTTAGGCGTGAGCCAAAACCAAACTGTAATTTCCGATACGTCACCTAAGGGTCACCTGTCGCCCGAACTAAGGGAAGAGTGAAAACGGTCATTTTTAGACTTTGAATGCTACAATTTACAAAAAACGTGAGTTTCTCATAAAGTTTGAAGCTAAGGACCAGTTATTGAGGCCACTTCGGGTTTGGCTCCTGGGACTAAAACGTCCGGAATCTGACGGTTTACTTCTCGGTAAAGTTGTGCTAACGTTTGCTGAAAAAACCCCAACAGTTAACGGCGCCAGCAGCAACGTTGTCATTAGCAGCTAGCTTAGCAACAACTTGTCACGGATTTGTCCTCAAATTCAACAATGGTAAGTTAACGTTATTTTAACCTCAATGTCTATGTAATTCAACCTTATGCTAGCTGTTAAGCCTGAGGCAGCTTTATTAGTAACTATGCTAAGTTATTTTGCTATCAAAAGTGTGAATTACAAACACTGCTCATTGTGGCTAAGAAAATTCTATGACTTGATAAACGGATGTCCACCATCTCGTTTCGTGAGTTAATGTCCCTGCTTTGGACATGTTTGTTTGGTTTTGTAATTGACAGAAGGAGACCATGAAGCCTGTTAGTCACCAGCAGGCCTGCCAGTTGCTCCACAACAAATTTGTTGTGGTGTTAGGAGACTCCAGTGAGTAACTCTGGTCTATTATATCCACTTTCTCGTTTTCAAAGCTTGGGAAGAAATGTGTTTCTTTTACAAAAGCCATTTTAACCCTTAGGGGTGGTTCATTCTTGATTTCTTGATCATTTTGGCTGTGTTTGTGCACAAGGCATACATTTTGGCTAGACTGTATATTTTTGTCTCTATATGTTAACTCAAACATAACATACAAACGCCTATTCATAGAAAATAGAAAATTGTATTTGTATTATATTTTTATGGCCTGATTTGAAAAGCACATTTTGTGTTGGTGCGCGGGAACAGGAACTAGTCGAAAAGAGGTATGAGAGTACTCATGCATACTCACACAGTACATTTTACTATAACAGGTCTTTGTCTAGGTGTAGTTGCTATTTACAGTTATTTACAGTTCCAAAATTAACTGCAGTCCATTGTGTATTTAAAGAAAAACTCTATGAGAATGAATATATTGAAAAAATAACAACTAACTAACTGAGAAAAGGGGATGGCTATGGGTTAGAACAGAGGTCAAGGATTTAATTCCCAGTCTAGCCAGATTAAGATAAGAAGAGAGAGGTCAGGTAAAGGTAAAATTTGGGGGTCAGAAACTTTGACACTAAATACTACGAGTCAGTTTAAATTTTTTATGGCCGTTAATCTGATATGTCTTGAGTATTGATATGCAGGGTAAACCAGCTATTTTACTTCTATTATAAATAAGATTTTTTTTGTCTTCCATCTGCTCCCTTTTCAGTCATGGGATGTGTATTATGAATCTAAATCTGATTGTTGTGGATTTACATGACCAGAACAAATTAAAAATTAAATGAAAATTTAGGGACAGACGGTGACAAGAAAGTCACAAATGTAATAGGAGTGTTGATGTGTCATAACAGAATATTAATCTGGAGAAAAAGGATTTACTCCTGTTGTGATCATGGGTCTATTTTGCTGTTTGGTTAGGTTAAGGGAAAAGATTGCGTGCGCCTGTTTTTCTACACTGCTATTTTTAATGCTCTCTGTGTCTCACCCTCAGTTCAGAGGTCTGTGTACAAGGACCTTGTTCTGCTGTTGCAGAAAGACAAATATCTCTCCTTAAAACAACTCAAAAGCAAGGCAAGTGATGTGTAACACTCTTACATTCATATACTGTCTGGTTTACATACTGATAATGTACTGACAGATAAACATGAAGAAATTTGCCTGACATGCAAATTTTTGTTTACTGTTGTAATTTTTATTGTCTGTATTCTCAAAATTTTGACAATCTATAATCACATTTCTGTAGTCTCTCCTCCCATTTGTTGCTATCGTCCTTACTGTCTCACATTTGTCTCCTTCAGGGTGAAAAAAGCTTTGAACAGGACTGCCTGGTGGAGGGGGGTAGTTTGAGTCCGTTGCACAATGGAACAGGGTACAGAGAGGTTCGCCAGTTTCAGTCTGCTCACCACCTCATCCGCTTCTACTTTGTGACGCGCATCTTTTCTCGTTACATGGAGAGCGTCCTGGCCGATTTCCGCCACGGCTTGAAACCAGATGTAGTCATTCTCAACTCCTGTGTCTGGGATATTTCAAGGTAGGTGCAGGACAATCCGCACCAGTACCAGTAATACTCAATACCTTACTGTGCTGTTAATGTAAACATCTGCCTAGGTCATTAAAGGGGTCGTTGTACTGTAGTCTAAGGTGGTGAGTTGGGCTGGGAGTGAAACCTGTGCTCAGGAGTTCATGATTGATACAAATCATGTTTTACTTTAAAAACACAGTGAAATGGAAAAACATAATTTTGCTTATCCTGCATCTCTATGTTAGCTGCTGTCTCTTTGTGTGTATGAACGACAAGGCAAAACAGATTTTTGAAAATATTTATACAGGAATGCATGATATTGGATATTTTGCCTATATAGAACATGCTCATAACTTATTTGGCTGATAACTGGTATTGATATATTTTCACTGTCTAATTTAAGCAGTCATCAATTCTCTTCTGTAGTGGAATTAACATAACATTAGATATTCTCTTACGGTGAGGGCCCACCAGCAGATGGAGGCATAACATACAATACTTTTCAGTGTATGTAATATTTATTTAATGTGCAAAATAAGAAAAAAATACTTCAACCAAGGGTTGATTTGTGTTCACTCAAAAAATAAACAAATTAAATATGGGTTTGTCATATTTGCAGGAAATCAGCGTGTTGGCCAATTCCAATATTTCATTTTAAGGACAATGTTGGCCTAAACTAATGAGGTGCAGATATTATCGTGCATCCCTATTTGTAAATAAAAATCCCTGTCTTTCTTCATCTAAGACTACACTTTACATTTATCTAACCATGTTATTTGGTTCAAGCAGCTAATTCAGCCCAAGCAAATGAATAGGCTGAAGGTATGTGTCTGGATTAGCAAAATCTGTGATTGAACAGTTGTGATTGTCATCCTTGATCAATTTCCCTCACGCGATTAATAAAGAATTTCTATTCTATTCTATTCAAGACCCACAGGGAGAAATCAAATTTTTGTGATTGGCAGAAGTTTATGCAGCGCTGCAATGATTCTGATGTGTGTATTTATGTTCTTTTGTGTCACAGCTCATGAAAACAATGATTGAAATTAAACTGAATTATTAGACTGCAAATCAAAATTATAAATAAATAAATAAGAGGTAGTGAAAGGATGAAAAGGAGGCAGTAATGATTTGGGGTTTAACACTAGGGGCTCACAGTCACACACTTTTTAATTGACTTAATTAACTGAAAAAGTAGATGGAGTCAGATACAAGCACAGCGGTTTTTAATCAGGCTGTGCATGCACGTTACCGTGGTTACCAAATGATCTGCATAAATATCTTTTAGAGTTTACAAAGACCTTTGGCAAACAAAGTAAAGCAGAAATACAAAAATGGAAAGCCAAACAGCCCCCAGTGAACACAAACTAGAAGAAACGAGGGCAGAGTTAGGAAAAAATTAAACCACAGGACAAATAATCCAAGATGCAGGACACTTAATGTCAATATAGAATAATACAAAGTAACAGACTTAAAACAACATCGGAAACAGTTAAAGCAGTAAACCCACAAAAAGACGAAATAAAAAGAAGTGGCATAACATGGCATTTTATGGATCAGCTATAAGAGGGCAAACACTTTTCACGTTCAGCAGATGGATTTATTAGTCGTTTAGCTTTTGAAGTCATGCTAAAACCACATCTCTGCTATTATAAAATCCTGTGGTTGTTTTGTTTGCTTTTATACTGCAAACAAACTGCACCAGAGTCTGCTTAGAAGCATAATAAACACCTTTAAAAGCAGCCTCAGCTGGGTTGTTTGGTCTGCACCAGGGTTCAATTGAAAGCTTTCACAACAGCCCAAACGATGCATAGTAACTGGGCAAATGGACCTGAGTTTGTTTTTAACCAAACCAAATGGGTTAGGCGTGAAGGCACTTTAAGTCACGGTAACATCTCAGTGATCAGATTTTGCCCATAATGTTGTGAGTTTGAGATAGCAGTGTCAGAGGACAAAGCACTGCTTTGTTTGAGTGTAAAATGGTTTTCCTGATGCTGTTCACTGGTGTAAGGTGTCACTGAATCTCTGTTGATTAGTTTGTGCATAGTGGATTTGTTCTTCATTGCTCTCTCTGTATCTGTGTTGGGTTTTGTAGATACAACTCCACATGGCTGAGTGACTATAAGGAAAACCTTCATAGGTTCTTTGGAGCGATGAGAGAGATTCTGCCAGAGGAAACTCTAGTAATATGGAATCTCACCATGCCCCTGGGAGAGAGGATCAGAGGCGGTTTCCTGATTCCTGAGGTATGTTTTTATCATAACTACACCCGCCCTTCTGCCTCTGATTGGCTCTGACCCCAATATTCTTCTACGCTGAATGCAGGTGGGGGGAAACATAAGGCATGCATGTACATGTGAGCGAATTGCACTCCTCTTCAAGCAACATCACAACCTTAAAACATAACAGCAATATAAAATAAAGAGAACTATTGGTTGTTTTTTTGGTAACGAAAATGGGATTTTTCCCATTTTTTTAAATTTGGTCATAATATTTCTTTTAATTTTTTTGCAGTTTCTATTAAAAAAACTTTTTTTCTTTTTGATTTTTGTAAGGCATGTTTTCATTAAAACTGCCAAAATGACTACATTTATAAGAAACTGTAAAATAAAATTATTTTTGGATTTTTAAAATTTCTGACGGCCCTTGAACACCTCATGTGGGATGCTGAAATAATTTCTGAAAAGTTTGAATCTTACATGTTTGAAAAAAGCTGAAAAGAAAAAAAACATTTTGGGTCCTTGAATAGTCATAGAAAAGTTTTGAAATGTTTTCTGTGACTGTGTGGGAACCCTGGACCGCAGTCCAACCTGTAAAGTCATAGTGAAACTGGAATCATTACGTATACAGGTACCTTTGGAGTTCATACTTCACTTAAGTGGGTTTCATTGCTGAAACTGAAGGAATGTCTTGGTTTGTTGAGACCACGGTAATGTGTAAAAGTAGCTTCATGGTTTTTCCACACTTTGTCTGATGGGAAATAAGAGGCTTATTTTCTCCTGTCTGCTGCTGCTCCAGTCTTAAATCTGTGTCCTCTCGCCCTCCTTCACCTCAGATTGAGCACAAGGCTCCCCAGCTGCGTTATGATGTGATTGATGGCAACTTCTACAGCGGGACTCTGGCTGACGCCTACGGGATGGATGTGCTGGACCTCCACTTCCAGTTCCGCTTCTCTCTGCAGCATCGTACGAAGGACGGAATCCACTGGAACGCCCTCGCCCACCGCAAGATCACCTCTCTGCTGTTACAGCACACCGCAGAGGCTTGGGGTGTTATTATGACCTGTCCCCTGGCTACTATTGGTAAGGAAGAATACCAGTCCACACAAAGATGGAATGTGGTTTAGGCATATTACAGTAATGGGATGGCGCTGTTTTTCCGTACTGCTTCTGTACTCCAGAACACTTCAGATACATACATTACTCCTACAAATTTTAAAGAAATTTGTTTGATAAAATTGGGTTGACATGACATTGTTCTTTTTACTATAGAGCATAATGAGGTTACTGCTCAGCAGCCAGCTAATGGGAATGCTACCAAACATGCAGGTAAGATGATGATGATGATGTGTTGAATTTGACTGAAGGGGGGGCTAGCAGCTAACACAGAGAATTTAGACAGCGGACCAAAGATGGTCACACATTTTTTTTAAATTGCTCTTCTCAGCTCCAGGAAAGTTTTACAAATATAAAACCACCACAGCTCATAAATTCATAATAAAAAGATAAATAATTGACCTTGTTTGCAGTTCAAGGTATCCTTTTAACAGTTTTACAGACGTCTTTTTCATAATATAACTGGCCTTTGGGGAAAATGTTTCCTGTGCCGCAGGGGAGTTTTTTTGGCTGGCCAATGGCCACTTGGGAAAATTTGTTGCAAGGCTGAGCTCCCTCATGCTAACACCATAGACAGCGCTTAAACGATGTCATCGTTGCTGACAGAGTTAAGCGGATACACACACGAAAGCATGGCCAGACCGACTTACCACAACAAGCCAGAGATGCTAGGACACACACAGAGGGAGCATGACTTGAGGACGCCATAGCTCATTTATATCTATACAGAGCTAACAGTGTGTGCCGCATTATTTATTTTCTGAATGTCGCAAACAAAATCTTTAATTATAGCATTGTAGTTTAAAATAATTTTTCCTCTATCTGACATATTTAAAAAAGCATGTTCCAATCCGATTAGTATAATGCCTGAGGCAGAGACCCTGTATACACAACAGTCACACTGTTTTTTGTAGTTTTTTTTCTTTTTTAAGATCTTGTTAAGATGTGCAGCTCTTATCTGTTTGCTGACGTATGTCTTGCTGCTTTCTTAGGAGTTCTACGAGCCTCTAACCACCACTCCCTACCTCCCACCAAGTACTTTTCCAACACGGGTAAGACTTAAAACATCTAAACAGAAAAATTCTTTTGGTTTTTATGTTTTGCGCTGAATATCTATTACGATATCGGTTTGATTTGTAGTCAAAATACTACTTAAGATACTTGATTACCTCAAACCAAATGAATGAGGTCATATTAAAATACTGTAGCTCATCAATGATGCACTGTGATTGCAAAACGTGTCTCGGGCATTTAAAGCATAAACAAGTCAGATTCATGTGAAGTTGGAGTAATTTCAAATGACTGGAACTGAAGTGTTTTCTGCCACCTTTCCCTTTGACAGAGAAACAATATGGTGGCTACTGGGAGGAGTTCCACAGTGATTACATTCCTTTTGGTTTCGATTATGAGAACAACCAAAGAGCTCGCAGACATGGCGGAGCTTACGGACCTGCCCCCCCAACTCTGCTGCCTCTCCCTCCAGACCTCAGACACCAGTTTGCATATGGATGGTCTAGAAATGGTTAGTGTGCAGACTTGTGGCAGTGACCTAACAGATGATGCATGTTTCATCATTCAGACCACACGCACTGTAGTGTAAATTTGAATGTATCTGTGGTTCTTCTGATCTATTCCTGAAAGTGTGTTTGAGCTGCCATGTCCAGAACCTATTAACATGTCCTGTATGTTCTGCAGGTTTCAACTACAGGCCTCCCCACCACTTCCAGCCTTATGACGAGCGCCATCATCAGCAAGTGATGAGGACCCGACACACCAGGCACCACTACGCACCGTACACCCAACACAGGCTGCGTCAGTACAGCCATAACGCCTGCTACTACTGAGGCAAGGAGGTTTTCCAAGACCCACATTTGGTCAAATTCCACTTATTGTTATCTCTGGCCTTGCCTGCAGTACATTGTTTTCATTTTTTGAATTTGTTCTTATGCACCAAAACTAGATTTTAATCTTTATAGTTTTTTCATTTCAAGGCATTCTAATTGTGCACAAAGTTATTTTTCACTTTGGTGAACACTGTGATGGATTTAAGTGTGAAATATTTGTGATTAGAGGTGGTAGAAGAACCAGCTTCAGCTAGTAACCATGTAATCCTGCTACATTTTGATAACTTTGTCAGTGAAACCTTTGGTATAATAAAAGCGTAATAGGCTTTGTTCCTGACATTACTAAACTAAGCTCCAGTTACTGATGATGCAGGGAATATTTGTTTTCTTAAACTAGTCATTACATAAATTGGAGTGTAAAACAGGTGAAAGTCGTTACCTTGGCATAGCTTTACAGAGCTGGCATGTAATTTTCTAATGTATATTCTCTTCAACAGGGACACAACTTGCTCTGCTTGGGGCCAAAAATGACAGGAGGCCAGGGACCAGTAGCACCAGCCCCATACATGTGTCTAGGACTCTTGGACATTTCCAGGATTTTACTACATTAGGACAATTTTAAGATTTAAGGACGTTTATAGGATTTCAGGACATCCGTCTCAGTTGTAGGGAATCCTCCACTGGCACTACTTTTTGACAAATAAGTTCTGTTTTGATGCTGTTTTATGCACTCTGGCACCATATGTATGGTTGAAGCACAAAAACAATTCCCAGTGTGAATAACTTGATTCTTTTTTTGTGAATTAGAAAATGGTTTGAGGCGGGGGACACCTGAAACCCTACTAGGAGCCAGATTTGGCTCTACAATACTGCTCACTGCTCTACGACAACCCAGATCTAGACTCTTACTGCACACATGTAATCTGGCAGTGGACCTTACATTAGACACATTTGTCAGTTTACAGATGACATAAAGGTAAAATATTCATGTCACAGTTGACCTTGACACAAAAAACACTGCTCGGAAGTGAATTGCTTTTATTGTCTGAATTACTACAAATACAAAAGATACAAAGGGAAACTATCAGTTGGTGCAAGTACAGTAAAAATGACTTGTTGCTAGTTTTCCCCTTTCCCCACAGAGTGTTGGTAAAACTTGTGCATACAAACAGTTTGAGTGAAAACCAGACGCCGTCACAATTTTGACATTCAGGAGGCAAATCTATTTGGACTTCATTCAAAACACCAATCAGTTTAACGTTGACATAAAGTCATTGTTGTTGCCTCAGTGTTATTAGTGCTATAGTATTAACTTTGATAGATTGGATACAGCTTCCTGAGAATAGTGGGAAAAAAAGGGATAAATAGAGGAGAATGTTGAAGTAAAGTAGAAGAAGGAATGAGAATACAGGGAAAGCTTTTGTTGTTGTGCTGCCAGTCATGGCTGTGGGCCAATGGCACGCTGTCTTAGGCCATGAGGAGGCGGTGCACTTTCTGCAGCTGCTGCTGTGATAGGACGAGGCGGTGGACTTGTTCCTGTCCATGGGTGCATGGAATAGCAACACGACCAACAAACACTGTTCCCCCCTGTTTCTCTTCCTTGGCCTAGGAATCAACACAGATATTTTATGTGTAATGTGCCTTTTGTTAATAAAGTATTTGATCTTTTGTAGTCAGATTACAAACTTTGTTACATCTTGGACCTGATGGTGTGTGTGCGTATGTGTTTTAGGGTTTTACCTTAACAAAAGAGGAGACAGGGAAGGTGGCGAAGTCAGAGGAAGCTTTCGCTCCAGGCTGATAGGAGACGACATGTTCAGCTACTTCTCCCTGAAACAGAAAAATGTACAAATATTTGGTTTTGTATTTCGGTCAGCTTGCTGACGTGGTGAGGAGAAGTGATATGATTCTGAAGTTGTCACCTGGAGTTTGTCCAGGGCATCCTTGAGGCTCTGCAGTCGAGCTGTCTGCTCCAGCAGCTGTGCACCGGCACTAACTGGAAGACACGCGGGAGAGGAAAAGACAGAAAATGAAGTAGCTCACTCTGATAAAAACAGCAGAGGAGAGTCTAGAAACTAACACACGCACCTGCTGTCTTCCCAGTGATGTCCACCACTTTAACCTCTGAACTCAGCTTCAGCAGGGTTGAGAGCATTTGGTCAGTCCTGCGATAGATTCCTGTGTTCAGTCCCTCTGGTGGCATGGAGCTTTCTTTGGATGCTTGTGGTAATTTGGGAGGGCAGAGTGGAGGCAAGGACGCCAGCTGAGCTCTCATCTTCTCCGCCTGGAAGTAAGTAACATACACTCAATAATATGTCAATATTACTAGACTTTAGGGCTGTACCAAATGTTGTCTTTTTTTAATACCACTGGAATCTAATTCTATAAATAGTATAATACTGATATTTGTGTAGCTTAATCTGTAACTGTCACTGTGCGGAAATACAAGGTATAAACTGAATAGATTTGCAAAAATACTTTGTGCAGCATTTGAATGTTGATTCAGAACTCAAATGTTAACATTATGGATGTAGCTTCGAGCTATACAGTACAGACTTCCTGGATTTGATGCAGCTGGGATAATACCAAAAATGTATAAAACTCACTCCAGCACCAATGTACCTTGAGTCTGTTGTTTTCATTCTTGAGGTGTTTAATGCCAAGCCTCTGAGCTTCAACCTGCTGCCTGAGGAGAGGAGAGTCCACCACCTGTAGCGCTCCTGCCAGGGATGGAGACAGACCTGCTCGAGAGAGACGGGGAGAATGGTGAGGCAAATTCCCTCACTATAACAGCCTGTGCTTCTCCCCAAAACATGGTGTGTAATTTTATGATTCTGTAGTACAATTACACCAAATGCAGGAAAAAGATCTAATAATCAGCTGGTTGGAGGTTGAATTAGAGACCACAGCTTTTATCAAACATAAAATCAACATAACCACACAGTAATTCACCTCCTGCAGATCCCTGAACAATGGAGGCGATTCCAGAGGCAGACGGGGCTCTCAGACCTTCGATCGTCATCTTTGATTGGTTATTAATGCGTTGTTTCAGCTCCGCCTTCTCCGCCTCCAGCTGGTCGATGTCAGCCTGCAGGGCGTCCATCGTCTCCTCAAACTCCCTGAAGGTGAGGAGAGAGAAAGGTTAGGGGAAAAAAAAGAATGCATTTGTTGAAATGCATTTATTTCTTCGGTTTACTTCTTTATCTTTCTTACTTTTCTTTCTTCTTCAGCAGGGCAAGGTTCTCGTCCAGTTTGGTCTGAATCTTCTCCACCCGTTCGTCCGCGTCTTTGGTGGAGGTGTCGAGCTTTTTCTCCAGCAGGCTCAGACGGACATTGGCCTCGCTAAGCTCCTCTCCCTGAGAAAGAGGTACAGCGATTCTTTCCATTTCAAACTGGCAGACGACGCTTCGCTTTGCAAAAATAAGTCAAGTGATTTTTGTTTGCTTAAGTGTGTCACCTTGATCTTGAGGGACTTTTTGAGCTCCTTGATGACCGTTTCTCTGTCTTCTAGTTTAACTCCTAGACCCTCAGCATCAGTCATCTCAGCCCTGACGATGGATGCTCTCATCTCCACTGGAGGAGTCTGAAAAACATGGAGGACATGTCAGAAAGTAAGAACTGGAACAGGGGAGACATGACAAACTGCAGAAATGTGCTTGGATATCAATGTCTGAAATAAGCGATTCATCAATGTTGAAAACGCACGCACACACGCACACACACACACACACACACACACACACACACACACACACACACACACACACACACACACACAAACACACACACACACACACACACACACACACAGAGATACCTTGCCCTGTGGTTTGTCTGCATCATACTCTCCTTCCTGCATGGCAGTGGCCATCTTGTTCATGGTGGCAATGATGGAGGTGCAAGACTGACGCAGAGACTCTGGGCCGTTCAGGCCTTGAGAGCCATACACCTTAAAGAACAGAGTGGGGATTTAGATGCAATAACAAAGCTAGAACGTAAAATCAACGAACTATTAGTCTACTTGTCCCAAAACAACAATACAGGATTCCTACTTGAGTGCTTCAAGTGTCTTCTAATCTATTCCTCATACAGAATACTGACATCATTAATGTATCTGAATCTATAATAATGCAAAAACTCAAGATTAATTAAAACAGGTAATATTGGTCAAAGTCTAGAAAGAGCATCTGTGACTACTGATTCTCAATTAAAACAAAACAAAAAGACCTGAAACTAAAATTGTGAGTCACAAATGTTTAAGTCAAGAATATCTGGCAAAATGTACATTGTTGGGTATTTAACTACCTGCTCCACAGCCTTGCATGCGATATCCTCCAGTTTGAGAGCGTTGAGCCCTTCCTGTTCTGCCAGCGGAGCAACCATCTGAGCTCCGGCTGCAGCCACCTCCTGCAGCACGGCCACCACGCGGGTGTGCTGGCGCCTGCACTCCGTCAGCGTCTCCGATACCTTCAAGATGAGACACAGCATGTGAGTCAAAAAGATACTGTGGATTAATTCTGTTAGTGGGTCAGTGATAATTAGAGTAGTGTAAATAAATCACATTAATGGTAAGACAAAAAGGAAACCTCCAAGTTTCTCTTGTCAAATCCAATTTTAGCACCAGTTTCATTCAGCTGTTTACTGTGTGTGTGTGTGTTTTAACTTGTCTATATGTGTGATTCTGTATCCAATACCTGTGGTCCAAAATTAAGAGCAGCTGGTACTCCAACTACATCTGTTCCAGGCATGCGGCGGCGGATCTTCTTACAGAACTGTTTGATATCAGAGCAGGAAGTATCCAGATCCTTCAGAAGCACAGCGAATCCAGAGCTCTCCTGACCTGCTGTCAGGAACGCCCGCAGACGAGCGACCTCCACTCCCATGCAGTCCAGGGCACTCTGGGTAAACTGAGAGGTGAGAGGGTGGAATTTAAGAAGTCAGAAAATGATTTTGTTACATTTTCATTTCTGTTTTACTATCATATTTTTGTTTTTCTTGTTGGGGAGAGAAAGTGTTCCAAACAACCACATTGTTGGGATTTTTCCTGGATTTCGGTTCGCTCTGTACTGGGAGTAAAACGAAAAGTACACTGCAGATAAAGCTTGAAGCACCTTAATGTGATCAGCCAGTTGCACTGTGCAGTCCTCACTGTGATCTGCCAGATGGACGCTGTACAGTTGCTGGAAGACAAAACAACAATGAGAAACTTTAGGTTGAAAGCCAGATTCCACCAACTTTATACGTTTGATAGTAGCTGTATACCAAATGCTCCTCAGACATCTAAAACAATAGTTTTAGATGCACAATAACAAATCATGTTGATAAATGGATTGGATTTAGGGTGCACATTTAATCCGTACATTTCATTAAGCCTGTGTGTTTAGAGGACAGATACAACTCCAGTAGGTTGTTTTAATATAAAACCACATTCTTTTGTTACCTGATAGTACTTGATGGCCTTAGTCAGAGGTTCCACCTGAACAGTCTCATCCAGCTGGTCTTTATGCAGCAGGTCGATGAAATAATCCAGAGAGCGCTCATGGAAGCTCATTTCAGTGTAGAGGGTACCCATGCGCTTAAAAATCTCAACGCTGCACGTACTCAGAGCCCTGGAACCAGTGCAGGGAGGAGGGAAAAGAACAAACAGGACCAATTTTATTCAGTTTACAAAACAAATGCAATCACTCTTCTGGAGAAATATCATATTTTGTTATTTGTTTAAAAAAAATGAAAAAATCTGGCAGCCTGGACACAACTCATCAAAATTCTCTGATAATACAGTTTTATTGCTGACACATATGTGATGATGCTGCAGTACATACTGCTCATATTTGTGCAGAGTGGCCTGCAGCAGATAGAGGGAGTAGACCAGTCCTGAGGCGAAACTACGCTGTTCTCCTGGAGGCCCTCTAAGCCCTGTCCCCTGGGCCAAGTTCCCATTCAAGTCAAACTTCTCCTGGGCCTGTTTACTGATCAGCTCAGCCTAACAGATGAAGGACACACATGCAGAATTATAGAAACAAACAAAGCACAACAAAATGACTTAATATTGGTTAAGATTTGACAACAAGATACTTGTACACCTCTTCATACCTTGCAGATGAGCCTGGGGATAAGCAGAAGCACCAGAATACAGTCGTGATCTCCACCGTGACGCAGGAAGGAGTCCGGCATGAAGGAGGTGAGGAGGGATACCTGTCTGTTTGACTGAGCCACTTCCATTTTCCTCAGCTCCATCTCAATGGCCTACAGATTATATGCAAATGTCATCAAAGGTGTAAAAGGAGTCAACTCATTACTCCTGGCAGAATAACACATGAAGTTAACCTACCTTGGCATAAGCCTTGGTCTCTGCAAACTTAATCTTGAAGTCAAATAGCTCAGCAGGAGGTTGTTGAACTTGTTCAGCATTTGCATTTTGCTGGCTGATCAGCTCTCTGTTGGTCTCCTGATGCACAGGGAGAAGAACATACAGTGTCAGAGGTCTCTGTCCTATGATTATGTCAGAAGTCTTTATTTCCTTGAGCATGTGTGTTTCCCTGCTCTTCACCCACCTGCAGGCTGGTGGTGAGATCTCTGTATTTGCTGATGGTCTGCTGGTAATCAGCTACAGTCTCCTGTGCAGCCTCCACCCTTTTCTCAGCCTCTCTGACCTTTGCTGCACTCAGGTCCACCTGCTCCCTCAGCTCCATTTCTGTCTCGCGGGCGTTCTCCTGCAGCTCGTCATTCATCTCATTGATGGCCTCCTATTGTGGTGGAAAAAAAGTTCCAGGTCAGTAATAAATATCAACCTTTTATTAATTTTCTGGTTATGCAGTTGTACACACCAAATCAGTGACGGTTTCTCTCAGCTCTCTGACTTTCTCTTCCAGGTCGAGGTTCCTCTCAGTCAGAGTCTCCACCATCTCCTCTGACCCCAGAGCAGCATCCACCTGGTACAGAGCGCACACACGCGCGCACACACACACGCAAGCAAGCATATATGTACAGTTAAATTCTGACATGGCGAACAAACAAGAGCAATCCTTGTTTCTTTTATAGGTGCATTATAAGTACCTGAGCCTAAACATTTTGGTCATTAACTGTATTTGACTTGGTTTCTTTATATTCACCATAGTGGAACCTCCAAAAAGCAGCATCAGAGATTCATAAAAAATATTTTCTCTCCATAATCTTATTTCCATGTCTTTTCCCACATCTCGCTGACTTTACCTGCTCCTTCAGTTCATCGATAGTAGCCTCAGCCTGCTTGACCTCAGCCTGCAGCTTTTCCTTCTGAGTCCTCAGGGTCTCCAGCTCAGTGCTCTTCTTCTCCATCTGCTTCTGCAGCTTCATGTGCTCCTGCTTCTCTGAAGTAGACAGGTCGCGCATTCTGAGGAGGAAAAGGGAATTTAAAACATGTTTTATTAAACCAAAATGTTGAGAGCGAAAACTGCAAATCCCCATTCCAAGCCTTGTCTTCATGGACATTTACCAAGTTTCAACAAATGCTTTTTTAAAAATGTAAACTTTAATCAAAATTAGTTTTTTGGTTTTTTTTTTAGACATTTGACTGACCGAACCAACGCCTCCTTTAGCCTGCCATTCTGCTCCTCCAGTTGTTTGACATGGTAACTTGAGGCTGCTCCATCTGAGCCTGCAAGAGAAAAATAAGGCAACAGAATGAGGGAAAGCAGTGCATAAATGAAAAAGAATTAGGAAAAGACACAGATATGATGAAAAGGCCTTTGTATTTTTTGTGAATAGAGTACGAACCTTTCTCTGAAATCTCATGTCTAAGGATCTCCAGGTCCATGGAGAGCTCCTCCACCTTCTCTTTCAGCGTGTCCACCTCCACTTGCAGTGACTCTGCCCGCTCTTCAGCCATCTCTTTGTCCAGTGTGGCCATCTCGATAGCGTCGGCCGTGTCTGACATCTCTTCCATGTAGCGGTCCTTGGCCTCCTGCGCCTCACGGGCTTCCTGGGAAGAGGGGGTACAAGGTAAAAGATAAAAAAGAGTCCTGTATGATGACAGTGGAGCTGCTTCTGTCACACAGCCTTAATTTCATATTAATCAAAATATCTAGTAAACATCAATAATGCTTTAATTCAGCTTAATTAAAAGTTATTATACTTTATTTCTCTGCGTACCTTCTTTGCCTCTTTGAGTTGTTTCTGCAGCTCAGCCTGCTGCTCCTGCATTTTGGTCTTCCACTCCTGAAGCTGCTCCAGCTGGATCTTGTGTTTCTCAAGCTCCTTCAGCTTGGCCTTGTCCTCTGTCCGCTTCATCTTCAGCGTTTCCAGCTTCTCTTCCAGGTCCTTCACCTGAGCTCGCATTGATTCCTCCTCCTGAAAAGGATGGACAGGTGGAGGGGAGAAGCCAGAGGACAGTTTATATGGAGGATTAACTGGAGTTCATTCATGTCCCAAGATTTTAGTTTAAGGCAGTAAAGACAAATAAGAACATTGTCCCACCACCAAAAGACAAGAACAGCGTGACGGATAGAAATTTAGCTGCCCCAGATTAATTTCCAATAATTTCATCAATTAATTGACTCAGTATTCAAGAACACTTAAGAGTAATAAAGAGATTAATTAATTCCCTTCAAACACAATGGTGTAATTGAGTATTTCAGTGTCTCGGAAAGTTAAACCATGCATTATCACCACATAATTCACCGTGAGGACATTATAAAACCAAGTATTGAGGTGTGCTGAGGGTCATTTTGCCCTTTCGTGTTATGAGTTTGTTAGTAAACTCATGCTGGGTATCATCAGCATGCATGTAGCCATGAGAAAACTCTACCTGCTTGGAAATGGCAGGTTCCACCTGGTCAAACAATAACATGGATGAAATGGAACAAGCTCATTAACATGACGAACATGATGGGAAATAGAAACTAAATGACAGAGATGTGATACACATGGAAATGTGGATACACTGTAAAAATTTGTCGATCTTTAGAAAAGCACTTCGATCTTTTGTGCTGTTGATATCATCGCGAATTCCACATTAAAATATGAAACTGGACATTTTTTGACAGACTTTATCTGCATTTTTTCTGTTGTGCTGACACTAAAATGAACCTTTGTTATTTTCAGTGACCCACCTTGCTCGGAGTAGCCGGGACCGGGGCTGCCACTGCTGCAGGCGACCCGCTGGGCTGAGGCACAACAGGAGCCCCCAGGGCACCCTGGTGGGAGGACAGACCCGCCTCACTGACATCACCAGAGAGAGAGGACGGCAGACTCTCACGAGACGCCTGTGCACCAAGGAAGGTATGTGATGGAGAGTAGCGAGAAGGAGAAGATGTGGGATGAAATAGAGTGAGGAAGGGGAGATGTTGAGTATTTGAATGTGACCAAACAATTTAATTAACAAAAGAGTGTCTTCCACACACAACTTTGAACCCAGTTGAACATCCAGTTTTACATGCTTTCCCACTGAATTCATATTTTATGATAGCATCTGCGCTAAAAGACAACAATCTTCCTGACTTCATGCGTCTCTAAGACCAAACATTTCACCTCCCAGTGTCCCTCACAAGGGATTTCCAAGTTCAGAGACCACTTTTATCTGATGAATCCCAGCACCCGTGCACCAAAGGCCAACAAATCACCACTCCCAGTGACGTAACGGGTGAGGTACCCTGATGTAACACAGCATACCGTGCGTGATAGGCTGTAGCGTCCAGAAGGACGTACCAAGAGGGAGGGGAGGGAGGTGGCAGGCGTGAGACGACTTGGAGCGCTCCACTGCCACAGTGTGATCATAGAGACTGTGTTAGTAAAACTCTGCTTCAAAGTTAGCTTGATGTTACAATATGAAACCTTGTGTTACTGTGTTCTTATTCATACCCATAACAGTTACCAAGTAAGTTATACAGCAGTCCTTTTTTATGTTCATACTGTATCACTTTTGTAGTACAGAGAAGTACAACCAGCTTTTGAAAGTAAATGAATAAAACACTATGCTTTATATCACAAGATAAAACCATCACACAAAGCTTACAGTCATGAGACACTCAATTAATTACATTATTTATCAATTTTTATGAATAAATGAAATATACCTTTAGCACAAATTACACTATACTAACATCAATTGAACAGTCTCTTACACTCTGTAAATAAATAGGTGTTAACATTTATGGTATTTCCTCAAGTGAAAATCAGCTACCAGTAACCACACCTCCAAATAGTCCAACTGAGCAGCCAAGATGAGTCGACTACTATAGTGAAAGCTTTCTAATGTTATTTACCAAAACCTGCCATGTAGGTGAAATTACCAAAGAATATTAAAAATATGCAACTGAAGAGTCTCTCATACTAGGAATGGGAGAAAAAGTTGATATAGCATAGTATCCCAATATTGTATTGATACACGAATGCAAAGTATACATTTTATCATTATTATTAAATTATTTATATTGCAAATACAAATAAAACTTTTGGCAGTCTCCTAGAATAATGAAATCGGTTACTTTTTGAGTCTACAGATAGATACATTTTGTTGCAATAAATATGATAAGAGAAATCGACAGACTGTCAACTTTAACTTAATAGATTAAACATGTTGAGAAAGTTTTCCTTTGGGGAAATAATTTGCAGTTGGAGAAAAGTTAAGTTAAATCGCATTATATCACCATCTTTTTACAATACTCAACATATCGCAAAATGTTTAAAATTACAATAATATAGTATCTTTATAATATTGTATAGTAGGGCCTTTAGAGATTCCCGTCCTTTATCATTGATAATAAAGCTAATGTAGTTTCTCTGCTGTAGTGTATGTATCAGAATGAGTGTGCACTTCATTTCATACAACACAAAAATGCGCGACCTTTGCAAATATTTCAAACATTTGAAGCTGTGCCTTTGATTAAACATGCCAAGCACCCACAAAAAGCTGAAGCATTAAAATTAAAACAAAAAAATCTGAATCAGCTGCTGTTTTAAATCATTCTGCTTTCCTCCCCTGTCTGCTGTAGACAAGCTCACCTTTGCAGAGCGGCGGGTAGCGGACTGGAGGAGAGGAGGTGAGTTGCAAAGAGAGGGATGGGCACACACACGCACGCGCACACACACACACACACACACAAATATACACACACACGTCCAGTGTTGAAGCAAGATCAGAGATTAGCAGCACATAAGAAGCATACCCACTGTTAGATCATATCCATTGATCAAAGCTTTGACGGTTGCATGCACCAGTTAACACCATTTTTTTTAAAAAAGATTATTCTTGATGAGTCAAGCCACAGAAGCAGAATCAAAATGTGAACTCATGCAACAGTGGCAGAATGTCACTGAATTGTGAGGTCAAGAGGAATGACAAAGACATTAACTTAAAACTGTCCAAATTTTCCTTTTAAATGTGGATGCTGGATGTCTTCACCAAAATAAAAAAGTAAATAAAATAAGCAAAGAAGATCAGGTGTACAAAATGCAGCAACGGAGAACCGAGAGAAAATACAGTGAAAATGACATCAATCAGTGATGTGACATGTCTTTATGTCCCGTGCAATTTTCAACATGTAAAAGGGAAAAATAAAAACAAAAGATGAGTTGCCAGTTAGTGTGATTAAAAACAACCAAGGCAAAAGCAAAGGTGTGGAATTTAAATATTTCTACCTTCTTAACGTTCACAGGAAGCTGCAAAGGTATTCAAAAACACAAAAATGAAAGGCTGAACCCCTTTCACATTGTACAGAGAAGAGTGAGGAACTTTTGGGGACACTTTCTGTATGAAGCACCTCTGGTCATAAAAACAAAGAACAAGTGAGGTCTGATTCATCTTGTTCAAAACATTTAAGCCAACATAACTGCTCTGGAAAAGGCAGGCATTTATTTAAGTGTAAGTCATTGCATGAAAAAGAGTGAACATCAGGACAAGCCGTATTTCTTAATTTTACTGTCCATAGAAAGAATCACACAGGAATCCAACCATCTTTAAAGCAAAGTTGTGGAAAAAACACAATATTACTAAACTGACAAAGACAGAAAAAAGCAGAGAGGTGCACGTAAAGGTTGCATACCTGCTTGGTTGTTCTGGGAGTCTCGGGAATGTCTGGAGGAAACAAAGAATCATTATCTACTTTTACAAGTATGTATTTTTTAAACGTATGAATTTCAAACACAGTTCACGCTCACCTTTTTGTTTTGGTATCTTTGCAGCGCCTGACTCAGGAGTATCCGGTGAGGTGGCGCTGGAGCCGTCGTCCACCACCTGGATCTGTACAAAGTGTCAGAGAAACAAAGGACAACATAGACATGAAAACAGGGTGGGAACAAACATCAACTGTAATCACAAATTCAGGAAAAGGAAAAAAAAAAAGATCCTGGAACATGTGACATGAAGGCATTCATCCTAAAATCACAACACACTGATGTCACTAACCTGGGACTGTCTGACAAATATCCCATGGTTTTCCTCACAGGTGAAGTAGCGTTTACCCTGCACAGTGCCGTCGTTCTTGCCTTTGGCCTCATCCAGAATGACGCCCACCCATTTCCCAGAGGCAAAGAGGGTGGCGCCGATGTAGGCGACAGTACCACGCTGACCCTTCCCTGTCACCTCTACTATAGAGCCAATCTAGGAGAGGAGGAGCCCAAACAAGAGACTGTGAGTCAGTACACAATAGTTGATGATTATTTGTTTATTTCCATCAGTTTCTTTCATTTTATTGTGCCTGTATTGAAAAGTGACTGACCTTTGGAGGTTTACCACTCTCCACTGTTCCTGCGCTGCTCATTTTGCTGATCAGTGGGCTGGTCAGCTGGAGGGTTTGGGGAATACAGATGGAAGAAAGTCGGGCGAAAGATGAGGAAACGTGGCACAGAGAGAAAGTAAAGGAAGGTTTGTTAAGAGTGGGAATGAGGGGTAAGGTGGCAGAAATGCAGAGATAGTGAAGAAGGAAGGTGAGGTCATTACATAACAAAGAACTTATTGTTTAAATTTCTAAATTCTTTAGGTATGGGAGCTTTTTTTATCCTCATCTTGTTTAAATAGACTTATCTTACTGTGGAGTATGTATGACATGTTATTTTCAATACTAGCAACCAGATTTGCAAAAAAACTGAACAGTATTATTTTATTTGCCTTCCAATAATGCACCATAGTTCTCCATGCTCAAGCGATTAAGAATTTAGGTTTTTTAAAAATATTCAATGACAAAGTCTTGAGGCAACAAAGCACAGCAAGCCTCATGCACACAGTCATATGCCCTGAACCTCAACAGATTTCCCCAAGTCATATCCTTGCTCTGCTCAAACAAAGATGCCCATTCAAGACAAACTAGGACAGCAGGAGAGTTCGGTCTTTTATGGAGCTGTAAAGACACATGAATTCAAGCTGCCTTACGTATTTAAACCACAGGGCAGAAAACTGGATAGGAAAGATTATCAGAGCCTTATGATAGAAGCAGAGACGCAGCAAGATAGTTGAAGAATCCTCTAGATTAAAAAGTATTTAACATTAATGGGAACAAACACTTGCCTGTAGGTTAAATATATGGACAGAGGCTTCATCCTCTCTACAGGATATCTAGAGTTAACCAAATTCTATTCTTGGGTGTTTTTTTCTTTGTATGAGGACCCAATATGCAACAAAGTGAATCCTGCATCCACTGTATGGTAAGTGTCACAAATGACCTTTTACAAATGTATCAGTTATAAAATAATGATTCAAAGCATTAATCAAAAGTAACCCTGATGCACTAAATTACTCAATATTGAGTGTCCATGTTACTCACCCGGGGGGTGTAAGAATGTCGCCTGTTCATAGCCATTATAGCAAGTTAAGATGGTTTCACCTCCAATGCAAAGATAAAGCTAAAAGTGCTAGTTTTTCTCTGCTATCACATCCCTTCCTCTCCCACAAAGAGGACAGGACAATACAAGACTGTGATCGGAGGGAGGGATCCTGTGGTCCATCACAAAACGTCACAGCTGATTTGAACTGAGAAAGGGAGGGTGATATCTAGCTGTTGTATCTTCTCACAGGAAAAACACATGGATGCTAGCTTGATACTTTGCATGGAGGCACTAATCAGTTTACTGTCCTATAGTCATATAGCTAAAGTGAATTATATAACAGTCAGGTTAGATTTCTTTCAGACATAGTATTTTTGTATTTCATAAGTCATCTTTAACCAACTACCATGCTAACAATGAGCTCGATTAATTCGTCAATTGGTTACCAAATAACAAACGGAGGCTAACTTGAGCTAATATTTCTTCAATTAGTAACGCTGCGGTTGTTTGGAGGGTGTTACGTTAATTTAATGGTTTGGGGTTTTTTTATGTCATAACACCAATATATAAGACGTGAATGCCACAAGTGCAGTAAATACGCAATACAATAAAAGCAGCTGCTTTACGACAGAAAGGGAGTGGACAAAGTGCGATGGGGAGAAATGTCATGAAAGACAATCAAGCTAATGCTATTCGCTTTAATTTTATTTAATTTTTAGCTTGCGTTACATTCAAAATAGAAATAACGGCCATACACAAAATGCCTTTGACTTATTTTGCCATGTAGGTTCAGTTATACAGCAGACTTTAGATGAAAATTGGCTATATTAGCTTTAGCTTAACGTTCAAACCCAGTTTAGCAAGCAGGCTAAAGTCAGAAAGACAAGATGCGATGCTAACACGGTATACTTTTATTTTGTGATTTAGCTTACCTGGCATACACAGAGATTCCTGTCTTAGATGTAACTCCTTCAGGTTTTCATGCAGATGAACAATAATCCTCTGTTGTTATTTTGTGGCTACCTAGCTTGGGAATTCCGGTAGTCTTTTCCGGTTTTTGACAGGTCACTTCCGGTGGCCTGACAGCCACGAAAGACGAGAGGAAAAGTGGAAATTAGCGCCTCTGGTGCCTGCACTCGCCCCTTATTACAAGCTTTATTTTACTCCACCGTTAAGTTAGAGCCCCTGCAGGATCAAAAAAAAAAAAAAATCAATAAATACCTTAATGAATAATTACGGCACTAAATTAAAAAAAAGAGTTAGATGTATAAATAAATACAGAAAGGCAGGAAGCAAGAGTTATAAAAAGAGACAAAATAAGAAATAAATAAATGATTAATTAATTAATTAGTGCAGAGCTTAGAACCTCCTATATCATTAACATAAAGACAAAGAAATGCAGAAATAAATCAATGTAGTTGTACAAAAGTGTAAACTCAAAATCAAGACATTTGTTTGGTCAAATTAACACCTTCTATTTATTTATGCATTGCTATATTTTTATAACATTTATTTATTTATTTGGTCTTGTTTTTATTTTTATATCTATTTGCGTATTTATTCTTGGGTTAATTTATTAATGTATTTACTGATGTGGTATTCATTCATTTATTTATTTATGTATTCCCTTGTATATCTAGTTTTATTTCTGTATTTATTTATTTATATAGTCCTGTATTTATGTATAGATTTATTCATTGGTGATTTATTTTTTCTCCCTGCAAATCTAGAAGGGTGTGGCCTCTCCTTCTTTTGTCCATTTACTGTGTCTTTAAAAGGTCCTCTTGGTAGTTTACCAAAAAGAGGTTTGGACTGAGATCAGCGCGATAGTCTTGATAAGTTTTCACAGTTTTACAGCTTCATGCACAATAATATATTAAAAATAGCACACCACGGAAAATGTTTCTGACTTTAGAGACCCCAAGCAATTCAGCAGTAGTTGGCATATTGAAATTTTAATACAAATATGAGCAAAAGTTGTGATTAAAGCAAGATAGCTGATGAGAGCCAAGGGTAAAAGAAACACAATACAATGCTTTATCACTGTCGTCCTTGTTTTGAAGTAAAACTTCACCCACAAAATGACCATTTGTAAATAAATTCGTTTTTGTCATTTTACCTTGCATTTGTAAAGAAAAATGTGTTTTTCTCGCATGCGTCAATGGAAACTGTAAATGTATTGATTTAATTATTGATTGAAGGCCACCTTTAACTACAGCAAAACTACATCAAAACATCAGCTTATGAACTTTTACACACCAGGTATAGTACAATCTAAATTTCATTTATCCAGTCATATGCTCAGTACTTCCCAAACACATGCATTTCGCTAAAAACAAAACTTGGTATACAAGTTTGGCTTTGAAGGGAGCAAAGATAAGTTTCACTTTCAGTTCATTGTAAATAGGTTTTGTTTTTTGCTTTGTCTTTCTTTTTTCGTTTTGCAAAATGCATGTGTTTGAAAAAGTAATGAGCATCTGACCAGACAAATAAATGTGGATATTTTGTTTTTGTCAAATATAAAAAAACAAGCAAATGGTTAATAGAAAAATAAAACATACATTAGAAATATTATTTAGAAAGATAATAATTAGGTATAGTTATTAAAGTACTGCAATAATTAGTCAATGCATTTAGTAGTGGACTTGCAAAAATGTATTACAAACTACTTTGATTAATTATTTAAGCAATTTCTCTCAAGCATAAATATTGACCGCTCTCTGATTCTCACTTCTCAAATGTGATTTGTTACTCATCTACTGCTCTTAGACCCCTGCCTTGTTTTGCGGCCCCGGGATGAATGCGTTGACATGTAATTAGCCAGAAGCCTGCGCTCAGCCGACCAATCAGGTGGCGGAGGAGAGGCAGTGCCTGGACCGGCTGGCAGACACCCGAGGACAGTGCTTCGGCCGCAGCTCAGCCCTGTGGCGGTGACAGCACTGACAGCGACCGGACCCGCTCCTGACTTCACCATCCCTTCTGTTTAGAGCAAGGTAGAAAGTTTTTTATAGCTTTTATCCAGACTTAAATGGACTTGTAAAATACTCGGTTCCGACGAAGTTTTGCCGGGTGTTGTTATTTTGTCTCTTTCGATACTCCCGGCTGGGATGACTCGAAAGCTCTCAAGCTAGCAAAGATACAAACATATACTTCCGGTGCTTACTTTCAAAATAATGGCTTGTGTGACTGGTGTGCGAGTTAAACACATGGTTAAAGACTATGCGAAGATGCTCAGTAGTTTTACTATGAAGGCAACATTTGCGTGCTTCCGGTCTTTTGATAGCATCATGTAGCTAGCTTGACGAGCTGCCGGCGGTTGCAGCAGGATTTAACTCGATATTACGCGCTGTTTTGTTGCCTGAGCTGACTATACACTGGATGTGGTATATTTTACCGGCTTGTTTTACCCTGCCTGGAATATTAAATGGAGTTTTGTTCAGAAAGTAAAAAAGGACAAGGCAACTTAATCCAAATAGTTTGGTCCCGATGGAGGGTGTGGAGTTGAAGTGTGACGAGTTACGTCATTCATAGTTTCTCTGTCCCGTCTGCTGACTGCGCTGCAAAATGTGGCCATAATCAACAAGTGGCCCAAACTCATCTAATGCTCAAATATTTGAGCATATATGAGTCTGACAAGTTCATTTGACTTGTTTTCTGTGCAGTTTTTTTTAAACCTTTTTCTTCATAGTAGGCCTATTATGTATGCTCAGTAAGGAATAGCCTATATATTTATGAACTCTGCAATTCAGCAAATACACTTTTTAGAGAAAAATCTAGAAACGATGTTACAATGTTATTATACATATGGACGTCATTCTGAAAACAGTATTAATACGACATAAACAATTGATGACATGGACTCATCCTGCGGTGTGTATATTCCTGCGATTGCACTGAGCAGCAGCAGTGAAAAGTATTTCTGAAATTTCAACAATGTAACAATTTCAGAGTGCGATTAAAGGTGGGGCACTTGTTTTTAGAAGCTACAGTGTTACACTTGTGAACAGACCTCTGAGCGTTAAGTTGAAGCTGCTGCTTGTTGAGGGTGTGTCTCCACGTCCGCAAGATTTTACTATCAGAATTTTTGTTTAAATATTGAGATGTAGCCTTTATTACACTTCCTACGAGGATCACAGTGGCTCAGGGTTGTACTTTGAAGACTTTTGTAACTTCCTCAGGGCAGTTTGGTTTGGCTGCAGACAAGCTGAAAATGGATAGTGTGTTTCTGCAGGGAGATGGAATGTAAGAGTCTGTACACCGGGGGAAATTAATAACACATTGAACCCTAACGTCCTGCACCAAAATGTCTGTATAGCAATAGTTTGTAACTTTTTTTAAAAAATACCAATAAATACCTGCATATTAGACAGAGAATAAGAATGGGAAGTTGGCTTTCCTCTCCCTTGACAAAATGGATGTGGTAGAAGCTGGTTTTGGTCATATACTATGACTAATATGTCAAAAAACAAATGCCACTGTGACTGCACATAGAATGTGTAATATGTGTGAAATACACTGTTTACTTTAATAAACACTTTAATAAAAACTGGCCTAACCAGTCAGCCATTGGCACATGATATGAACAGGATGCAACTGAGCATGCAGACTATTGCAAGTTTGAATGAGCTTGCATCATCATCATCATCATCATCATCATCATCATCATCATCATCGTTAGCTGTCACTCTCAGATTTACTTCCTGCCATAAATTGTTAATTGAAAAGAGTTTGTCATTATGTCATAACCATAGTGCTATGTGTTGGTCCTGCTGAATTCTTTTTAGATGGCAGTTGTGGAGCCTTTTCCATTTCCACCTTTCAACTATTTCTGCATCAGTTTTGTTTATTTACTTACTTATTTATTTATTAGTGGCTTATTTTTCAGATGGCTGACGTGGAGCTGGTGAAGAAGATGCTGCGGGCTGTCCTCCAGGCCAACAAAGGCGGAGTGTCACTGTCCCGTCTGCAATCAGAGTACAAAGAGCTGACCGGGGAGCAGATACCATACAAACAGATGGGACACAACCACCTGGATGCACTGCTAGCCAGCATGCCCTCTGTAGTCCGCACAGAGCGCAGCCGTTCTGGAGAGGTGTGTGTGTGTGTGTGTGTGTGTGTGTGTGTGTGTGTGTGTTGCAGAATGGATTGAAGGAGAGATATGTACACAAACTGAGCCATGATTTGATAAAAACTAATTATTCCACCTTTTGCTGAAATATATCATCAATCTGAGCATGAGTGATGACTTAGTAGGAGCAAGGAGTATTGCAAGGCAAACTATATATTTCACCGGTGCCAAAAACACTTGTCTAGCCTCCATTTTGAAAAGAAAAAAAGCACATCATATAACCTGAAAGGATTTAATTCAGATGAAATTCAGAGACTGTTGACGGCAAGTTATTTATCAGTGGGTTGTTACATTAAGAGCTACTTTCTCTCTCTCTCTGCAGATGGTGTGTTTTGCCTCAGGAGCCAGTGAGACAGCCCATATAGCTAAGGTGGTGGCTCGTCAGCGCAGCTCCAAGAAGACAGGCCGACCCCACCTGGTCAACACTCAGATGAGGGTCAAACCGGCTGCTCCGCTTGTCCTCAATGGTAAGATTTTTGACCGCCATTTTGTGGTATTTTCAAGCATTAACACAGATACACAGCTCTTATTTTCCTTAGCTGATCACAAAACTAATCCTCAATTCTATGTCTTAATTGAATTTCATTCAAGCATTCTTTGGCGTGCAAAGCTTCAGGCTTATCACTGAACTATTTTGGTCTCACCTAAAGTTCAAGCCAAATCAATTTATGGAGAGTTTGAAAAACATCACATGTTGCATTTGTGCACATGGGACAGTTTCTCTATAAGAGACAGCAAGCTAATACATTCAGGAATTAAGGGAGAGACCAGGTTGTCAAGGCAATGATTTTGGATCTAACAGCTTTTCCATTGTAGTATTCAACAAACTATTATCCAGTTTCACAAGCTGCACATACCACCTGTAATCCTATAGGCTTTCCTTTTTGTCCGTTTATTTCTGGAGAACACAAATTTAGCTCTATCCAATCCCACAGATGTTTATTGGGTCACAAGGTGGCTTAAATCAGTTAGGTACTAGACTGAATGGCATTACAGTAACTACTAAATTATGAGGAGAACACATGCAACATCCACTTCATAATTATCTTAAAGCTTATTTGAGATGGTTACAAATGCTGAGTATTTGAAAGCTTGTAATTTTACTTTTGATCCTAAAAGGTCCACAGCAGAAGTAGACCCAATCAGTAATCCGCCTTTTTTATTAAAGGAGTGCAAATAAATGTAGACATTAAAGAGATAAAATCCTAAACAGTCGACTTGCTCAGTGGCTCTGTGATCAGCACTGTAGCACTTTAGCTGAACTGCAAGACAAGCTGGTGTTGGGTGTCTTGTGTGTGCTGGAGCATTGTGTGTTTGCGCACTGGAATAGAACAATGCATGTTTATAAAGGACTTGAATGTTCTCCAAATGTGCATGAATGTGGCAGCACTATTCAAAACATGTTTGACAGCATAGCAAAGAGAACTCTGGATTGATATCAGCACTGAGATACAGTGCATGTAATTTGACACAAAATGCCCAATGACCTCATAATATCAGTCCTGTTATCATATGATGTTTTTTTTTAAGCAATGAAATAATGTTAAAATCTTAACCGTCAGTTACCTGTTATCAGTTCCTTTTTTTGTTTGTTTGTTGTCAAAATGTTTGGATTGCCATCTTTTTTTTTTGAGTGGGTTTAAAAGCTACTAAAGTGATCCAGCAATTCAGAGGAAGACAAGAGGACATGATAATTTGCTATAGTCAGTGTGTTATGCCTGCATGCTGTGAGTGCTCATGCCCACTGGCTGTTAGCATTCACTTTCAGGGCTGTATTTAGGACTTCCCTGAGAAAAAATTGAAATGTCAGGACATAAAATAGTCTTTTTTTTGTTGTATTTATTTATTTTAATTTCTAAAATGTTCCAAAAATGTTATGTTCCAACCTGATAAATGTGGTTTCAAACCCCTCTCCGTGCTGCCAGTAATAAATTCAAGAAATTTGATATATATGTACAGACAAATATATATACAGTACATACAGAGTTCCCCGGTAGTGAGTGAGTCCTAAAACCTGGAAATAAATTTGCATTTCAGCTACTCTGATTCCCTCATCTCAGTGTCAGCATTTGTTTGTTTTTATTTGGTTTTTGTTTTCATACAGTACCTGAAATAAGGTCTGTGGTTAACACAAGCTTAGGAGACTTTCACATTTTATTCTGCAACATAAAATATGTCAGTAAATATCCCACTTGTTAACTCTGAAGCTTTCATGTATTTGAAAAAAGGCAGTTGCTAACAAGTGGCTATATGAGACAAAAGAATGTCATCACATTGCTTTACAGCCTTGTTGTGGTGGCAATGTTAAATCGTGTAACCGTAATGTAGTTCGTTTCTAGCCTAATGTTAGCTTTTTACTTCTGGCAATTGCTTTTAGGCATCAGGAATCCTAAAGGGGTGTTCATTTGTGAAGATTATCTTGTCATAATGTTTGTTTGCCACAGAGCTTATTTTCTTTTCGAGATTTTTTTAATAAGGGAACCACAGCGTTGCTAACATCTGCATCAGCCCACAGAATAACGTCATCCCTGGGGCACTCTACACTCTGTAAACTAAATGACCAGAGGTATGGATTTGGCAAGTGGGCCACTGACTGCATATCTTCGCTGTAGAAAATCCCTCCTGTCTGCATATTGATGATGAAAGAGGTGCTTTGCTCATACCTTTTCTAAACACATTTTTACAAAACATATTAGACAAAATATTAGACTCAGCTTAACTAATTCAGTCCCAGTAAGCTGCAGCCGGGAAAACCCCATTTAGAAACCATAACAGCAACTTCTTGAATATTTCCAAACCTTTTCCAGACTCCTCTTGGGGCTGCTGCTATAGTGCAGCAGTGTTGCAGCAATGGAAAACTAGAAAGTGTTCAGTGCCTGTATCAGTACTGTGACAATGCAACGTTAGCAAATGCTTTCTTTGGTGCAGCCCGACACTTTGTGGATAAATGACTGTCCTGTTTTAACTGTTGCTCTGTGAAACCCAGCGGTTCCTAAGGCAGGAAAAATGTCACACTCAAGCAGACAGATGCAAATTTTTTCAGGTTGCACAGGTGTGTCAGGTTAATATGTGTACAAAGAGCTCACATATATTTTTACAGTATATTCACACACAGCTCTGAACCTTTATTCGACTTTTTCAGACTTTATATGCTCTACAAACACTCATAAAAACTACCATACCAGCACATACGCAAATATGCAATCTCACAAACCCCTACACACATGAACACATCCAGACACATGCACAGAAATGCCTTTTTAGCACATACACCTCCACTAGACTGTGATGCTGCAGAGCATTCTCAGAGAGCCAGAGGAGGAAGTGGGAGGTGGTAGTGCAGGGAGGAGAGGGAGAAGAGGAGAGAGGAGGCAGAGAGAGAGCGAGAGAGAGAGAGTGTCGGAGGAAAAGACAAGCAGAGGGATGGTGAAGTGGGAAGAAGGGAGGGGGTGGACAGATGACAGGGAAGGGGGGAGTCAATGAGAGGCAGACAGTGGGGTGGGGTGTTGAGATTTGAGGCTAATGCAGCCTATAGCGGCTGAGACTCAGCTGCAAGCGGAGAGCAGCTGACTCAACCTCTTCATCTCTCTCATTCTCTGCTTCACCACCTCACCAGGATATTAATATTCAGGCAAAGACAGACCAGGGACTGTGTGTCCATGCTGGTGAGGTGACGCGGCGTCTGCTTCGAGTGTGTGTGCTTGTTCTGTCTATATTTGCATGTGGATTTAAGCTTGCGCCGACGTGTGTGCTGAGTTTCTATAATATGTAAGCATCTGGAAGTTGTATTGATTCATTAATTGGTTGATTGGTTAACCGATTAACTGTCAGAAGCTCATTGGGTTTAAGCAGCATTTCCACAAAGAGAAAAGAATAGGATGTAGAAATCGAGGTTGCTTATTGATGACTTTTGAAGACGTGGGCTGATGAAGCTGCTTTTTGTGTTTTGTCATTGGAAAGATTTAATGAGATTCAGCAGGAACAATGAGGATGACAAAGCAGGAGAAAGTTCTAGATGATGCTGAGGGGAAAAAGAGATAAAGAAAAGAGTGAAGATTAAAGAGGAAACAGGAGGAGTAGGAGGGAGAACTGAAAAGAAAGGAGTGTGAGTGGAAATGACTAAGGGTTATGCTCAACAGGGTGCGTTGGTGATGTCACTCAGCAGGAATGTGATGTCATGCTGGTCATGTTGTGGTTGAATGATGTAACATGAAAGTGATGAGGGGGAGATGTTAGGATCATTGCACTCTGGCTTTTGGGCTTTTTACTGAACATGCAGTTACTGTCAAAGATTGCAGTTAGTGATGATGTCACCAGACTTGAACTGAGGAGATAATTGTTAAGAAAAATTAAGCATTTTATTAATCATCCAATTAAAAGGATTGAAGGAGTTTTCCACAAAAAACATAACACAGAATCATTTATTCATTATTTACTTATTAAAAGTATATAGCATATGTATTTAGTGTTTGGCATATTATATAGTATGTTTTTCTTCACAGCAGAGCCCCACTTCATATTTACACAGGTATTCACCTTAATTTGTAACCAGTATCCTGATATTCACTCCTCTATAACTATTGATAGCAATCAGTGTAAAATAAAATCAAACTAGGTATATTTAGAAGGTTGCTAATATATATATTTGAAGTGTATTAGTATGTTTAAATGAGATACATCTATTGTTAAATATCTTTTGAAAAAAACACTTACTTGCTTTGCTGTTGAGAGTTAGATGAGAAGATCAACACCACTCTATTGAGCAGCTAAAACCAGGTGTTGTTTCTCTTAATTCAATCATCATCTTATCTTTATTTAAGACGTTGGAAATCAGTTGAGTCAGACCTTAAATTTTAATTATGCAGAGCATGAGCAAGGACATATCATTTTTGTAAGTTGAGAACAATATGGGACCTAACACAGAACCCTGCGAAACACCTGAAGTAATATTTATATCACCCATATTTACACATTGTAATCATTGAGAGGGGTGTTTTTCAAACTAATACAGGACAGATTCCTTGAACATAATAAACGTGCAACAGTACTGAATGCTTTAGACAAGTTTATAAACAGAGCAGCACGTGACATTTTGAGTACCAGGCTAGTGCAATGTTATTATATCAGACGATGCAAAAAGGGTACTGTGCATATGCCTAAATTTCTCATGAAAACTGGAAACAAGGGGTAACAGCAAGCCTGGCTTTCTCCAGAATTCAAAAATATGCATGCAGTCAGAAAGGTCAGTAATAACCATCTTAAATTGCTTAATCTGAACATAAACAGTGTTGTAAAAATGACATGTAGTTTACAGGAATGTATGTGCTGTAGCTTATAAGTTAATCATTGAGCTTTAGCTGGTGCTACATGTTTTCCCCCTGCTTCCAGTATCTGTGCTATGCTATGCTATGCTAAGCTAAGCTAAGATAAGCTAATCGACTCCCTGCTCAGTGGGGAATGCAGTGAAATGGGAGTAGTATCAGTCTTCTCATCTAACTGTTGAATCAAATAGGTATATTTCCTTGACCTTTCCTACCCATTTATGACAAAATACAATTGGGAACTTACACAGGCAAATCCATGAATATGGACACAGGAGAGTTTTCTCAACTTCTTGAAATGATGTCATTTTAATTTGTCACATTGTGTTGTTGCTGCCTTCTGGCCCACTGACTGGAGCTATGATGTTACTCACCCCACCTACTGTGATATTGAGCTATCTGTGACACTGTGCCCTCCAGACAGAAGCACTCCTCGGTCTTAGCGTCAAGTTTAGCTGAGTCAGTGTATGTGTGTGCGTGCGTGTGTGTGTGTGTGTGTGTGTGATGTACAGTTTTACGTCTCTTGTTTGCTTTGTCTTTTTCTGCGCAGCCAAACCTCAAACCTCTCTGAGGCAACCGAACCATCGCGGCCGAGGCGGGGGCAGAGGAGGAGGTGGCGGCCGAGGGGCGGGACATGGAGACTTCAGACAGGCGAGGGACATGAGGGATGGCCAGTCAGAGGGCAAGACTGGGGCGCATCCGAACAAGATGTCCAATCAGAACACACCCAACAGGAAAGGGAACCAACCTACAGAGAAGTGAGTGAGGGGAATGGGTAGGAGCTAATTATATGTAAGCAGTTGGACATAGTTAATTTTGGGGTTCCCATGTTCATGCAAAACCTAGAAAATTCATGGAATTTCACAATCATATTTTCCAAGCCTGGAAAAGTCATGAAATTAGTAAAATCATTTAAGTTTTGCAAAAGTCATGGAATTGTTTTATTGTTTAATGAAATAGTCACAGTAATATTCGGTGAATAACTGTCCACATAATGTAACAGAACAGCAGATTTGCTTTCTGTGGCTGTTGACCAAAACAAAGCGCTAATTACTGTCAGTGTCGGAGGTTTTGCTTACATACGATGTTGGGAAAAAATGCCCAGTAAGTAGGGCAAGATTTTCTTAATTGTGGGTTATTGAAAAGTCACCAAAAAGATTTTAAATTTTGTCCATGAAAATGTGTGGGAACCCTTTATTTACTTCAAATAAGGTTATTACTTGAGATGATTTGATGTCGTCAATTTTGTGGTGTAAAGACAAAAACACATTTTTTGCTCCAACAAAACATTGATTTTGCATTCAAGATCTCATTTCTTGAAGGCCTTTAGCGTGAAAAGACTACTTCAGCTTACATCTCGATGCTGAAGCCTGGTCTTCACATATTTGTGGGATTTTATAGCACAATAATATGTGGAAGTCACTAACCAGGCTTCCACAGTGCTGAGGGAATCCAAGAAGAGGAATGTGCAAATGACCATGTGCTCAGAGAAGCTAGATCTCATGCCAGTTTCCTGTAGATTTACTCTGCAGGGCAACATGCTTTAGAAAATTCGAACTGGCTGAGACAATTTTAAAAAATACCTTTGGGGTCATTTAAAGAGTGTTCCTGCAGATCCTTAAAAAGCCTTAAAAGGCATTGAATTCATTAATCAAAAGATAAGGCCTGAATTGGTAATAAAATGTCTTAAATCTCAAAAATGCAAAGACATAGGAAGTAGGATTTCAGAAGTGTTTTTCTTCTTATATTACATTGTAAAATATCAAAAAAAGTGGTAAAATCCCTCCTTTTTCTTGCATCAACGTCACCCCATCAGGAGAGTGGAACTAACAACCAGGCAGAAGATCCAATGTCTGCTTGCTAGCTGTCACTGTACCCTGAACTACATAACATAGATCCAAGAAACATTGCATATTTAACCAAAATTTCGCTGTAAAGTAAACCAGTAAAGGCAATGCATACCAGGCTCTGCACAATGGGAATTGAGGCAAAGAGAGAAACACAAAACTTGCCAACAAACAGCAGATAATTCTGGTCTACCCCTGTCTCCGCTACGAGACAAAACAAGTCACATTTTATGTTATAATAAACACTGGGGCAAAATACTCCCAACTGTTGAGTAATTGTTGGCAGTTTGTGTTTTTTTTTGTCTTAAATTTAATTCTGAGTGGAATTAAAAAAAGTCGTAAAAGGTCTTACATCTAACTTGCCTTTAGCTGTAGGAACCTTGTTTGAAGATATTTTAGAGTGATGAATAACATGTCTTTAACCAGTTTCTTATATTTTTCTTGTCACTCTCCACCATGCAGTCCAGACTGCAGCCAGAATGCAATGAAAATCAATCATGTCACCAATTCTGTCTCTCTCTTCCTTTTTCCCTCTCTGTCTGTCTGCCCCCCCTCCTCTCCTCCCACCTGTGTGGTCTGAGCTGAATCAGAATAGGCTGCTGGTGAATGGGGGCTGGTTGAACTCTGGTTGGTTTCTGAGTGCAAACAGCCTCCCTGCTGCTGCTTATTCAGCACTGGGCTGATGATGTGCTCTCTAGATTATTCTACTTCTCTCTCTCTCTCTCTCTCTCTCTCTCTCTCTCTCTCTCTCTCTCTCTCTCTCTCTCTCTCTCTCTCTCTCTCTCTCTCTCTCTGTCTGACTGTCTCTGTCTGCATCTTTCCTCTCTTCACTTCTTTCTGCCTCTCTTCTCTTTGCCTCCTCATCTACATGTTTGTAAGTTGTTCACCTCACTCCCCACATTTCTTCCTTCAATTTCATCCCTCTCTATTGCTAAATGACCCAAATCTATTTTTTCATTTCCAAAATTCAGTACATATTCAAGGGCGCTTTAGCTTCAGATTCACTATGACCTAGACTGAGTGAAAAACCAGATTCATTGTTATTGAAGAAGTCACCTAGAAGCATTGCGAGATATTATCTCTCTGCATTGCTTAAACCGTGAACCAAGATTAATCCAGCTCATTGACTGGCTCTCTTCACTTCCATCCATCCACGGCTCCGTTCGTCCGTCCACTGTAAAAACAACTGACATCAGTCCTCTGTTGGTGTCACCACGGGTGTCCAGTGTGTTGCTGGCCCTCCGCAGCACAATGGGGCAGGAGGGTGGGAAGCCTGGTGCGTTGGCAGGGGACACGAGCCCGGAGCAGGGGGGACGTGAGCCCTTTCTAATCCCCGCTCTATTCTCTGGTAGATTAACGCTTCTAAACCGACACAGAGTGAATCAGCACATCTCTCTGTATTCCTCTAGATCTTCCATTGGACAGTGCGTTGGCAAGCCAGCGTTATCATCATTTGTGTGTGCGAGTGTGTGTGCTTGCAGGTATACTATGGGATGCCTGGCAGTACAAGTGGTACATTCAGCAAACAAATCAGGAAAAAAAACAACATATTAGAGTTTTAATAAATATTTTTATCAAAACACATGAGAAATGGGCCGAGAAGGCTAGTCCGTTCCTTGATGGGAGAGTTTTGTGTATGTTCAGGCAAATGCTTACTCCGCTTGGGGAGAGAAAGTATGAGGGTGAGGTTGTGTGGCAGGCTGGGCGACTCTTTGGGTGACTTTTGAATCCTGGTGTTCAAGTTACACTCTCCTTTCTCATAAATTTGTACAGTGATGACAAAATGAAAATCAAAGTTCAGTCTTAAGACTAATAGGCTCCAGACAAAAGTTTAACCACAATCTTGAACTTGGATTAGAAACAATATCATCACAGGGTGCACTGAATAGCTGTTTGGAGGCTATACTTTACTTTGAATGTCATCCCTTCTATCTCCCTCTTTCACACTAAGCTGTCCCATCACACATTGGCAAAAGCCAAAAAATGAATAAATAAAAAGGAAAGTATTTGACAATTATTTAAATTTTTTAAAGATAAGTTTCAGTATTTTTTTTAAGATAAAATGTCACAGATTTGATAGATGCTTACCTGATAATTAACTGAATAGGTTTTGATTTTTGGACTGTTGGTTAGATAAAGCATATTATTTCAGTGTTTTCCTCAGAATTAGAGTGTATGCTTGGCAGTATCTACACATACAATTAATCCATGTGTGTGAAGACTAACTGACATTTGTCCTTGAGATTCTGGCATTGAGGATTAAGACTAATAATGTCCATTTTGATTTAATATCTTGTATCCTGCTAATTTGATTTTTATTGCATTACATTACCTTTTGCACTGTCATAGTTGCAATGTTTTATAAGCAATCGATATTGGACCACAAACAGTGGATTTCTCTCTACTGCTATTACTGGATACTTAAACATTTATTCTCCTGGAAAAAAATGACATTATAAAACCAATTTTGGTCATTTGCTTCTCTAATGAAATGATGAAATGAAGCCTGAAACTATGAGTAAAATGATAATTTGTCTCTTAAATCGGTTGTGTGTTTGTGTTCAGGCCAGAGAATTGTCAGTAATGGCTGATGTAGCTGTAATATAATTTAACCACCTCCACAAAGAAAAGCTAATTTAGGTTAGTGGAGTGCACAGACTTCTGACGTTATGCTCTGTGATCTGTGTATGGGGCTTTCAATTCCTTTAAACCTTCTCACAGCCATTTAGGGTCAGGAGGTAAATTGTTCTGCTCTTTTAATTGATTGTTTCCATTATTAGCTGTGTACCAGGATGAGCCAGGAGTTCTGACTGAAGAGGGGACAGACAGGCTGAGTCAGGAGATTTTGGAGGAATCTTTAAACAAAGCAGTTACTGTGCAGCAAGCATGAGAAGGATGGGATGAAGAGGGTGTGGAAGGGCTGGGTAGAAAGAAAAGGCCTACAAGATGAAGTTCACCTATGACTACAAACAGATCAGTATCTGACACAATGTAGAAATCTTTTTATGCATTCTTAGTTTGTCGCTGACTGAAAATGAGGAGTAGCATCTACAGTGCCATGCTGTATCCAGTGTGCTTTATCTCATGACCCATTGTTCTAGACCAACAGAGGATGAGAACAGTTTGATTAATGGGTTGTGTTACTAAGGACAAACCAAAAAAGGACTCTGTTTTGCTCTGAACGTAATCAGGTTATCTAGTTAGACTTTTAGTGCTTCTTGAAGATCTCAGACTGTGCTGTGCCTAATGAGAGATTAAGGATCAGACACGCAGCACAGAACTAGGCCTAGCCAAGCCTGGGGTCCGAAGTGATTATTTTTTCTTTTTGAAATAATGCAAGAAATAATGGATGTAGAATGTTGCAGCTTTTGAAAGTTCAATATTGAGAGAAAAGTTTTGTTTCTGGTCTGTTTTCATCCCAGTTTTCTTCTCTTCCAGGGCTCATAGAGAGTAATGCTCTGTTGTTCTGTTCTCTTGTGTCTAGGTCAGACAAGAGGATGACCCTCCCGTCACGGTTTCAGAAGGAGGTGCATGCTCACCTTTCCAGGAACTCCCAACAGACTGGTCGTAAGTAGGACAGGCTGCTTTTATTACACTAAAAATACATTATGTGTAGCTTTTTGTCCTCTAAATGAATAGAAATGCTGCCCAGACCTGTATAACTTCAGACAGTCGAAGTGCTGCCTAGCTGCTCTAAGCATCACCAGAGGATATTTCAGACTCAGCGAAGCAAAGGACAGTTTTCCAGTGCCATGCTGCGCTATCTTGTAGTGAAGTATCAAATCACGTCATCTTCATGATTTTGTTAACTGTCAGCAAACAAACAGCAGTCTCATCTCAGTTGGTTATCTGAGCTTCCTGATGAGTTTAATCAGCTACGAGGTGTCTGTGTCAGCCTCCTCCTCTGTACCTCCTTCACTAAGAATATGTTTGTTGTCATGTTGCCTGTTTGTAGAAGGGCTATGGTCTATACAGTCTGCACTGAAATGTAATGGACAGCATAGCTTTGAGGCACATATGTTGAAAGCCTTAGCCATTTAAGATGTTTATTTCAGGCCCCTACAGTCAGAGGAGACTGTTAACGTTTGACACTGACTGGTTTAAGAGCCAATGCTTCCTGTCTGGAAAGAGACATCCCTGAGTGAGGAGGAAATGATATTCATGTGAGACTTCTGTTAAGAACATGTGCAAGACCTTCGCCTGAAAGTAAAATAGGGCTCTGTTTAATTATTGTCATTCTAGGAATTCACACTATATTATTGAAGCTGTTGCTACTAAATTTAAAAAGGCTTTGGCAACAGCGGGTACCAGAGGTGGGACCAAATCATTGTTTTGCAAGTCACAAGTAAGTCTCAAGTCTTTACAGTCAAGTCCCCAGAAGAGTCCTAAACTTTGAGTTTGGAGTCCGAAACAAGTTGTGACGTGCTCTTCATCAAGCTAGTGTCATTTTAACAATAGAGTCATTATATAATAAAATTACAAAAGCTTGAATGATTGCTAAATGTTGTATTTATTTGTTAAAAAAAAGTTTTGAAGTTGTTCGGTCTGTAATTTTTAATCTGCACGTTTTATGTACTGCAATTCGTTTAGATTTGCATAGATTTGTACCCAAACAAAAGTACTTTAGGTATTATTTTTTCCAAGTGGCCCTCAGCAGCACGTTAGTTCTTCATTGTTCTCTCCTACAACTTAATTTAAACAAAGTGGCTGATCTTGAGAATTAAGTGTCAACTTGCTGGGAATTAATAATATTAACATTAGTTGATTCAGGAAAAGAAGGGAAATAAATTTATTCATGACCCTTTTAAATAACTTACTTTTTCATTTTGGTGTGTGTGGTAAGGTATCAAGTACTTTCAAGTCAAAAGGCAAGCCTTGCAAGTATTTTTTTAGTTTTATTTTGTCATGTCGACAGACATCAAATTTGTGACTTGAGTCAAACTCAAGTCCAAGTCACATGACTCGAGTCCACACCTCTGGCTAGTACTGATATCCATATTTAGATGAATACTGAATGTCAGTAAGTTTCAAGCACCATGTTTTGGAGGATTTTTCTTGCAGTCTAACAACTTTTGCAGTTAAAGTGCAAGAGGCCGAAGGGGTCAGTTTCACTATGAAGTTTCCTCGTCTGCTTATCTAGCCCATTTAAGTTCCAATTCATCAAAAGACAAATTGAGGAGGAAAAAGCAACCATGACTGAAGATGCCTCACCGTCATTATTCTTTATGATTCAAATCATCCGTCTCTTTCAACAGTGAGTGCTTTTGTTTTTTAGGGAAAGCACCCCATGCGACCCATTTGTTTCAGGGGTAAGAAGATCAAAGCAGTAATTGCCAGCATGTGTACATGTGTAATCTCCCTTTTCCTCTGTTTTTCTTCTCCAGCACCCTTGAATCTGAACGAGAGCTCAGGGAAAGGAAAGCCCTACAACCCTCAGCAGGTCCAGGGCCGCATCAGGGAGATCCTGGGGAAGTACAGTAACGGGTTCTGGGTGTCCAAGCTGCCTCAGATCTACAGAGAGCTGTATAAACAGGACATGCCCACTGAGGCCATCAAAGACCTGGAGACCTGGACGCACATATGCACTGTATGTTATCATTATGTTACTGCAGTTATTGTATATTTTACTATTATAGTTTCTGTTTTCAAATGACTATCTTAAATAATTACTTTTGAAATCAAATACACACTTATTTTCTTAAATATTATTTTTTGCTTGCACAATCTAATTTACATAGGTTATGATGTCATATATTGTGCATGTTATATATAAGAAAATAGTAAATGCTTTCATGATAAGTCCTTTCCATCTATTCTCCTAGGTGGAGAAAACCTGCAGCAGCAACCCATCAGAGCTGCTACTCTACCCTGCCAAGGAACAGACCGCCACATCTTCTCCAAACGCCACCTCTGGCTCTGTCCCACCCTCAAACACCCCTTCAGACAAACCCGTGCAGTCCCCCGCCCAGCAGAGACCCCCCAACACCCATCCGCCTCGCTCTGGTTCTCGCTCTGGTTCTCGCTCCCCTCAGACTCCACCATCGTCCTCATCGTCCCCAGCCCGCCCTCCTCCCCGCCACCTCAGCCCAGACCTGAAGCAGAAACTGGAGGAGCTGCTGGTGAAGTACTCCAACGGCCTGTGGGCCCACGCGCTTCCCAAGCTCTTCCAGGACACCTACAAAGTCAGTAACATTTTGAAACACGCTCATATTAACTAAATTCAGGAGCTAGCTGCACTTTATCATTTATATCCATTTAATTTTATTTATTTAAGTTCAAACTGCCCGGACATGTCCTGGAGAACCTGCACCTCCTTTCCGACATCTGCACCATCGACTACCCGATGCCCGACAACCCCAAGAGGGCCATCTTGTACAGGAGGAACAGCAGTGGAGACGGAGGAGGAGAGGATGAGAACTGTAATAGGAGAAACTCTTCGGCCAGTGAGGAAGAGCTGAGGTTGAGGCAGGAGCTAGGGAGGAGGCTCAGTAACCATGCAGTGCCTTCTCTGCAGATCCCCAAAGAGGAGTACCCCTCTGTGCTTGTGGTGGAGGCCAGCAACACCAATGGAGTTATACTCAGGTACGAAAGAACTGCATGTGCGATGTGCTGTAAGACTCTGCAGTTCATGAATTCCTCACTGTCTGTCTCTGCTCCTCTCTCAGGTACATTGGTGAGGGTTACTCCCAGGCCCAAGAGTCCATGGAGGATGAAATGAGGGAGTTTTACGGCCTGAACCAAAGCAGTCCAGCTCCTCTGGCATCGCCATCCTCAGGCCAGCTGGTTGCCGTCAGGGCGGAGGAGGAGGAGGAGATTCTGAGGGCGCAAGTCTGTGAGGTCACATCCGATAAGGTCAAGGTGAGAAGTCAAGAAAATAATTAAGGACACAGCAATTGACGACGAAAGGTGCTCTGTGAGGCAGAGGATAATTTGCTTAAAGATATACAGGATGACCATTTATTATTTGTGAAAACCAAAAGTTAAACTAAAAGCCAACCTCAATAAAAATAAGAAGAAAACAAGGAAATATAGGCTGAAGGCAGAGGCTCACTTTTGTGATTTTGTGACAAGCGTAACCATTGTTTTTTTGTCGCTGGTTTTTTAGAAAAATCCTACATAGTATATCTATAAAGTCCCCCTCCACTCAAAAATGTGTTTTTGTTATGATTTGAACCCTAAAATGTCTGAGGTTGACAATACTGACTTCTGTCTGTACAAATTTTGTCACTAGAGAGGTGTACACTGAACAAGCTAGAACTGGTACGTCACTAAATGCCAGTCATCGTTGAATATGGGAAACACATCGACGGAGGAACAGACTCGTTTTAGTTTGACTGACTTCCACAATCCTTCCACACGCAGCAGTGTTTGCCAGATCCAGATTTTTTCTGGACAAAAAAAAAATTTATGTATGGGAAAAGTTAGCATGTGAACTCTCTTGAGATATGAGGAAGTATCAGTTTTTTCTGTGGTCTTTGCCTTGTGATCTGTAGGTCTACTATGTGGATCACGGCTTCTCGGAGATGATCAGCAAAACCAAAGTGTTTGAGCTGCACGAGAAGTTTTTCCAACTGCCTTTCCAGGCAACCAAGTGCAAACTGGCAGGTGATTCTGAATTGGGAATGAATGCACTCTACTTTTCTATCTTTCTTGTTTCACCCTCGGATTTTCCTTTTTCCCCATCATGTACTGGCTCCTAGTTAAAATTGATGAAACTGTGTGTATGTGTGTGTGCATGCGTGTGTGTGTACAGGCCTGGAGCCATTCTGTCAGGAGCCTGCTGTGCTGAAGAAGTTTGAGACAATGGCAAGTGGAAAGATCTTATTGGCTGAGATCCTAGAGAGAGGGCAGACCCCTCTTATCGTCCTTTACGACACGTCGCAGGATGATGATGTCAACATCAACGCCGCATGCATGAAAGCCCTGCAGGACAAGACACTAGCCAGCCCGTTACAGGTACAAGAGAGTGTCTGTGTTTGTGTGTGTGTATGTGTGTGTGTGTGTGTGTGTGTGTGTGTGTGTGTGTGTGTCTGTGTCTGTGTACGTACACAGCACACTCTTATCTCTGGCTCTCCTCAGGTGAACAGCGCTTACATGAACGTGAGTGTCAGAAGCGTCTGCTCAGATGGGACCATCTACTGTCAGCTGCCCTCCAGAGGTCTTGCCAAGTTGAACGAGATATTGGAGAATATTGAGACAAACTTCCACTCACAGGTGAACGCCATGCTACATTTGATGTCTCAGTCAAACTGTACATTTTCATTCTTTATTCAGTTGTGTAATTGTTGACGAAAAATATTTTAAAACACATAAATGAGCTTTTTCCTTACACTTGTTTACAGCAATGACCATAGGTACATCACTTTATTTTGAAACTATATAACACATATATTTGCCCAAATTTAATATCCTGGAGCCTCACTGAAAAGGCAATTATTTCTGTCACCAATATTTCATAAATGATTTCATACCATCTCTCTTTGGATGAAGCATCTGTCTGAAGCCATTTCTTTGTAATTTCCTTCCTAGCAGTTAAACTCTGTGTAAATATTTGTAGCTGTTCAAAGTAAAAGACCAAAAAGGAGCTCATCTCACTTAAATGTAATTGTCATCCCAAATAAAGTCACTAATAATGTATACATCATATGCCAAAAAATTACTTTTGCACATTGCTTTTTAGAAATGGAACACACATGGGGTGCACATAGATGTTTTGCGTATTCCTGAATGGAAGTGAGAAGACAAAAATGTGCTGATGTGTGTGTACAGATGAAGCTTAGCTGTGTGTATGTGTTCATTCCAACATGTTTAATTAGGCACCACATGCACGGGGAGTAAACAGAGTACAGCAGGACTCACTAAGTGTTTTGTGAATGTATTTGTGCCGTGTTGCTTCTTTCAGGCAGAGTTGTGTGGACAGATTGAGATTAGGCTGATAATCTTGCCAAGCCACTTAATCTGTAGGTAGCACAGTGGAGCTGATGCTTTTTCTAGGTGTGCTACTGTTGTCCTTTAAAGCTCGTAGTTGCAGCTCAGTAATGCTCTACATCAGTGTTAAGGGCGTGCAAGTAAGTAATAAGATACCACACGTGCCATTTTCTTAACATACTTCATACAAATGATGGACTGTTTTTTTCTGGTCAATAGAAGGTTCAGAGAAAAACTTTGTCAGTTAATAATAAATATCCAGTTTTGGTAATTCATAGTTAAGAAGAGCAGAGAAGAGAAGAGTTTAAGTAAATCCCTCTGCCAATGATGGTAATTTTGTTATGATCAATTAACTGTGTAAATATAGAGGAAAGATGGTAAAACTACTCATCAAGAATTAAAGTAATCATTCATAATTCCAATTCTTAATTTCTTGAAACATCAACAACAGCCACTTTACATTTGAAGTAATCACAGATCCAGAGTCCTTATCTATGATGTCATTGCAGTGTACAGCTGCAGCAGACTGGGTGGGCCTGTGAAATGTTTGTGTGAGCTTTTACAGTATCATTTTATTGCAGTCATAAAGCAGCAGTTAAACACTCTGTAACGTCAGCAATCTGTTGGTGTACAGTGGAATTTAACAGTAATCTGATTCTAATGGTGTCTTTATGAAACGTATTTCTGTTCCAGGTAACATCAGAGTTCCTGGTATCCAGACCCTTCTGTGGGAAAGGATGCCTGGCTCGCTACAAAGGCAAATGGTCCCGTGTAGAGGTAAGATGTCCCCTGCAGCACAGACAGTGACACAAATCTACATATGATTGATGTTGGACTTAAAGAAGAACTTAGGTCATAATTGCACAAAAGCAGCAGGTGCAGTTATCCTGAGAGCAGAGATCAAAAAAGAAAAACTTAACAATGTGTATCACCATCAAAATTACTGCATTATCCCCTCAACAAGTACGTTTTAAAAGCAGAAATCTCAATCTTATGTTTATCAACAATACTAACAAGCCTATCATGATTTTGGCTATGGCTCCGGTAACTGTTGGATGTACAGATTACAATAGTCAAACAGTTACAGCAGAGAGACACAATATGAAACAGGTAGAAAATCTAACAGTCATTATATCAGGTTTGAAAGTAGATTCAAGGTTTTGTCCGTTTTCCCTTCATATTGTGCTCCTCAAGTCTCCAGCGTCATGCGTAATTTTTTTTAATACCTGCAGGGTATAGAAAGAAATTAGAAACTCCTGATATCATGTATAGTGAGGGATTTATTTAAATGCTCTAAGTGCCACCAAAAAAAGTGAACACTTACAAAACTCTCAAAATCATAACGATTTGTTTTGTTGTAAATTAGAATACATTTTACAGTTGAACAGTTCACAAATGTCTGTCTTTGCATTTCCAGAACATTAGGTGCTAGAGCTGCAACGATTAACTTAATAATTCATTTGGTTTGAGTATTTAAAAAAATAAAATAAAAAATAAAATTCTCTGATTCCAGCTTCTCAAATGAGAATATTTACTGGTTCTTTACTCTTCTGTGACAGTTCACTGAATATATTTGGGTTGTGGACAAACAAGTCATTTGAGGACGTTGCCTTGGGTTGTGGGAAACACTCAGTGACATTTTCAACATTTTCGGACATTTTAAAGCCCAAACAATAAATTGACTAAATGAGAAAAATAATCAGCAGATAAATGGACAGTAAAAGTAATCCTTTGTTGCAGCACTTTTGGGAAAATAAATGAAAAAAAGAGATGATTAAAAGTAAAATGCCTCAATACCTTTCAGTGTGAGTTACGGACACCACACCAGATGTCTGCATGTAATTATTAAAAAATGCTGCAGTAGGCTCTTGGGGACCTGTCATACAAGAATATTGTGTTTGAGTTTACTGATAACAATTTATTTATTTTTCTTACGGATTTTTTTTTCTTTAACTCTGCCTATGTAGAACTGAATTGGATACTGTTATGATTGTAGCATTTAATCATTAATGCTGTATTGAAAAAATAATGATAATGGCAAATGTGTGTACATTAAAAAAACAAAAACAAATTAACATTCCCATTTTAAAAACCTTTGTGGCCATTCAAGTAAAGTTTATGAGGTGCACCTGAATGCACCACAAAATCCCTGAAAGCACCCAAATTCTTCACCATACAAAGTGATATAAACGGTGCACAATGGTTTTTAATTGGCAGCAGTGTAGATGAAGCGACAGCAGTGTTTTGGGAGGCAGCTGCTGTCCCCTCTTCCTGGTACTGCATATTGGCAATGATTCTTTTAGTAGTACAGATTACTGGACCATAAAAGCCTACTTTAATTCCTGCATTATATATAATAGTTTATACCTCTATGTACTCATTGATTTTCATTTAGTTTATTTCCTTGTTTCTCTTTCTACATTTCTGTCTTTAGATCACCAACCTGCATGGCAGCAGAGTGCTGGACATCCTGTTCATCGATGTGGGTGTTCAGGCTTCTGTCGAGGTGTTTGAGCTCAGAGAGATTCCATCGCCATTTCTTCGAGACCTCATGGCCATCCCGCCACAGGTCAGCAACCATATCTTTTATGTCATGGGCAATGATACGTCCAGAGGAGATTGTTGTGTTCTGTTGTCCTCATACAGAAAATGACTTCCAGCAACTTGTGTTCAGGCTGTAAAGTGCTGTCTAGCAGACCTGGCTGTCAGTGTTGGATCCTGGACTCCAGATGCTGTCCAATGGCTTCGAGAGAAAGTGCTCAACACCACGGACTGTAGCATGAAGGTATGATGCCCATCCTTCCATAACATCTTTTTTAGTTGTTGTCTTTTTTTTTTTTTTTTTTTTACTGAAGTCATGCTAGTTGTCATGAGACAATGATATATATATACATATATTTTTTAGAAATCACTAAATCACTCAAATTATGCTTTTATTTCTTTAGTCTATCTGTTTTTCTTCCTAATGCACTTCCACACTCACTTTGACATTTGCCCCAAAGGTTGCCAAGGTAGATGAAACCAAGCGATGCATCTACGTCCACCTTTTCACAGACAAGAACTTCCACGACCCGGCCCGCAGCCTAAACCATCAGATGGCTCAGTCCGACTTGTTCAAACAGCAACCAGATGTTTTCCTGACAAGCCACAGGTTCCCGCTGCTTTCACATCCACCCGTATTATCCCCTCACTATATAACTAATAATTATATGTGTTACCTTAAACACTAAATTCCTTGTCTGTTAATTTAATGTCACAGCCCTGGCAAGATCTCCACAGCCACTATATCCTCCACGGCCACTATATCCTCCACAGCCACTTTATCCTCCAAGACTCCCAGCACTAATGGGAGTCCAACATCAACTTCTGCCCCAGCCAAGCCTCATCTCAGGAAGGCTCTATCAGGACCAAAAGGAGGTGGAGGAGGCAACACGACCACCACCAGCCCACCAGAGACACCATCAACCCCCTCATCCTCTCTCCAGCTGCCACCATTACTAGAGCTGCCCCCAGCAGGTGATAAAGATAGTCCACTTTTTTCTGGTCTCAATGTAGCCTTTAAAAAAAAGTGTTTACACAGAAGTCTTTCTCTTCTCAGGAAACAACATAGATGTCTATGTATCCGTGGCGTGCCATCCAGGCCACTTTGTTCTGCAGCCATGGAGAGACATGTACAAACTGGTGGTGCTGATGGGAGAGATGATTCTCTACTACAATAAAACGGAGGAGAAACCACTCAACATAGAGAAGAACCAGATATATGCTGCTAAAGTGGAGAACAGGTGAGTTACTCTGCTTTCCACTGAGTATATGCAGCTCCTTCTGTCATGTTTCTGTCTGCATTTGTAGCTTTGCCTAAATATATCCGCTCTCCTTCTCTCAGCTGGCATCGTGTGTTAGTGAAGGGGGTTCTGACCAATGGGTTGGTGTCTGTGTACGAATTGGACTATGGTAAACATGAGCTGGTCAGCTGCACACAGCTCAGACCTCTGATCAAAGAGTTTAGACAGCTGCCGTTCCAGGGAATCACTGCTCAGCTGGCTGGTGAGTAGAAAGGAGCTCCACCACAGCAGTGTTATGGCTGTGGTTCAGTGTAACTAAACACATCTATGTACGTGCTGCTTTGAAGTACTCTGACTTTAGTGAACTGTTTCCATTTGCTGTTACTTTATATTTCAATCTCACTGTGTCATTATAAAACATATGGTGAGCTTTTACGTTAAACTGGCCTAACTAACTCTAACTAGCTAACTCTAACTTTGTTATACTATTAGATAAATAAATACTTTTTACAACTAGCTAACTCTCAACTACATACTTTTAATGTCAGCCAACTCGAACTACTTAATACTAACTGTACTAGCTAATATAACTAACTACTTTCTACAGCTAGCTAACTCAAACTACTTTATACTACCCTCTAACTTGGACTATAAGCAATATAAAGGATACAATATAAATCTGAAGATAGTATTTTCTTGATTAATTTGGAAGCATCCCACATGCACTTCAACATTTTTTATAGAAACCTACCCACTCTTCTATTTTTTATTGTTAAAGTTCCACTGTGAAACACAGTGTACAGTCACATGTACGTCATTGAAATGGCTATAAGCTAAACAAGCCAAATTCCTACTGACCGTTTATTTTATGCAGCATTAAATGTAATATTGTATCATTAACATGACTGTGGGCTTAACCTACGCACCTGCCTCGCTTCTAGGACTTAAGCCAAGGCAGTGGTCGGAGGAAGCTTCCATTGTTTTCAGGAACCACGTGGAGAAGAAACCACTCGTGGCCCAGCTGGAGGCCGTACAGGAAGCCACTAACCCTTGGGACAGGAAGTTGACGGTCTTCCTGGTCGACACTTCACAGGAAGAAAGGGACATCTGGGTGCATGACATCATGGCTGAATTTGCGGATGAGCTGACCAATGAGCTGTAGACAACGGAAGATTGTCAACAAGTCTTACTTGCCTAGCAGTTGTCCTGTCGCACAATGGAGACACTGTGAGTTGTGGATAGCCAAAATAGTAGAAGCTTATCCATCTTTATCTATCTACCACATAGGGAGACGAAAGAAGAAAGGACTGGGAAATGAAGACGAGAGGTTTGATAGCATGTAGAGACTGGCATTAACGGAAAGAAAAGAGGTGTAGGTGTTGTAGCCACTTGCTTGTTGTGTTTTGGGCAGTACATCGAAGGATGTTGTGATGTGATTTTGAGTGACTGCAGTGTGACCATTGGACAGTACTCCCTTGCATGATGTTGGTCCAAACTTGCCACAAATGCTCTAAACATACTTTCAGCACACAGTAACAAACTGCTGAATCTATCCATGATATCCTCACAAAGCTGTGGAAGTGATACACCGTTTAACCATCCGGTACAGGCTTTAATGCAAAGCAGCATCTTACACCACAGTACCGTGCATCCAGTTTTAGTGTGCGTCATCCTGGGGATGCCTGAATACCCTCAACCCTGCCAATGTGAGCGCCATGCAAAGTGCACAAAATGTTCAAAATAACTCTTCTCACATACTTGGAAGACTTAAATACATTTGTTTACAAAATCTGCTTTTTGGATGATTTTTCTGATTGCTATAAAGTTTCCAAAAGTAAGAGCAAACATTCCCATAAGAGGAGAAGAAATAGACGAATCAGTGACTCATGGGGACAGACAAAATGTAGATGGACCGTTGGGATTTAGTTTTTGTTTTTGCAGTTTCCCCTTTTTTGACGCAAAATCTGCTGTACTTACTGACCGAGCAAGACACAGAAATTGAAGTTAATAAGGTTTGGGTAGGTGTGATATACTTCATGTGAGATTTTTTAATTTTAATTTCTCCAGGCTAGTTGTTACTTCTGGCACTGCATGAACATTTGAGTGCCTGTACTTGCAGAAAGTCCCTCGGAGGTCTAATTGTGCGTCCCTTGACGTCTTGTTCCTGACTCCTGCGAGTGCAGCGCCTCGTCCATCTCTTCTTCTCCCGTGAAACACAGAGTTGAGTATCTCTCCTTTAATCCGTTTCTTGTTACAACATTTTAATTTCAGCAGATCACATGCTGCATGTTGCAGATCTTCCTTAACTGTACTCATATAGTTAATAATAAGCATATTAAGTTACAAGTAGTGTTAAGCTTTTAGATTTTCAAATAGGACTTAAGTTCTTCCTTTGGTTGGTTCCAGTGCCACCATCAGATGTTGGCCTGATGTTGGATTTTACTCTGAAATGTGATTTTTTTTTTTCTTTTTTCTGACACGTGCACCATGGTTTTGGATGTGCAAATTCTTCTCCAGTTCTAAAGACAGTAGACCGGACAAAGCTCGGAGCTGCATTGTTGTTAACAATTGACAAGTGACATTAATTTAATTTATATTTAACTTATATTCTCTAGAAGATGATAATTGCTTCCATTTTGTTGTTTGACAATGACCTGGAAGTAATAAAAGACTTGTTTTTGGAATAAAGTCTGTTTGAGAGGTTTAAATGTGATCAGTCCATTAATTACATTAGCATTATGTAAATACAGTAATAGTGTCATGTTTTCCAATCGAAAGACACATTTTAAATACATATAATTTTGATTTCTTTATTAAAATAGCAAAACATATCACTCTTATTTACATGTTCACTGCAAAATGACTCCATGTTGACAGCATGTACGATATTTGATGCCATGCAATGGTCATGCGGCATCTTTCCTGCTCCTTTAGCATGTCATCATTCACACAATTATTACAGTCAGGCACATATTATGTCGTAGATGTCTACACCTGCATTACAAAACATTGCCAAATTGTAAATATTGGGTTATAGTTGTGTAAACTACCTATGGAATGATTAGCATTAGTGGATCCTGTTATTGTCGGTCTTTTCAGCAGCTAGCGAATGGAGAGCATCATCACAAACTCTGAGGAGGAGGAGAGTAAAGTCAAATCAGTGCTGAGATTTTCATTAACAGCAAAGTGCAAATCGTTTTTATCACACATGCATTAAACATGATGCATGATTAAGACCAACAATGTGAAATCTGCACTCTTTGGGCCAAAAAGTCAAAAGTAGAAATGTGCCTGAGCTTTTTATTCTCACCTTCAAAGTCAATGCTTCCATCTGCGTTAATGTCCAGCTCCTTTAAGATCTCCTCCAGTTCTCCTTTCTTCAGCTTCTCCCCCAGCAACGTCTTAATTGCCTCCTTCATTTCATCCTGGTTGATCTTTCCATCTCCATCGATGTCAAACTTTTAAGAACAGAGAAAACGATGACCAGCTGGTTAAGAAATGGGGGCTTTACTTTGAAAATTTCAGTAATTCAGAGTTGGGATATGCAAGGAAATTTCTGAAATTAACAGTATCCAATACCATTTGTTGGAAATTATTAATACTTAAATTTGCATTCATTCACTGAGATGGGTGGAGATTTTACACCAGTGTAATGAAACAAAAAGATCCTGTAAGTCACTATGAGAATGTTTTTCAAAATAATGATTTAGTATTTCAAAAACCTTTTAAGAAAAAGTTAGCATCGCAAAATATTAAGAAATGCTCACAATGATGAAAAACTTTCAAATGACTTATTTCAAAATATTTACTTGTCTCAAAATAATGAGAAATTCAAAATCATGAGAAAACGAAGTAATGAGTCAGTATCTCAAAAAATAAAATCTCAAAATACTCAGAAACTCAAACTGACATCTCTAAATAATGACTAATCTCAAAGTAACGAGACACTCAAAATAATGACTTAACTCAAAAATAATGAGGTGCTCTTTAAAATAATGACTTAGTATCGTTTCTCATCATTTTTGAGATATTAAGTTATTATTTGGAGAAAGTGTGTCATTATTCTGCGATGCTTTCATGACACTGGCAGAGATTGACTCCCATAGTGATGCATACAACCTGACTGAGGTTCTTTATGTGTCATATTGATAAAATCCATCTGACTGACTGCTAATCATCAGTCGACTGACCTGCACAAAGGCGGACTGGAGCTCTTTGAGTCCCAGCATGTGAGCAGTCTCCCCCATCATCCTGGGTCCCATAAGCTCAATAAAATCTTCAAAATCCATCAACCCGCCCACTATGGAGAGGACAAATGCATATTTTAAAGCCATTGTGTGCTTGTATTGTGTGTATATATATATATATATATATATTTAAAGGGCTATTGTTTGCTCACTTCTCATCTTGATCTGTTGAACAATCTCCAGCAGCTCCATTTCAGTGGGCATGTATCCCATAGTCCTCATGCATTCAGCAACATCCTTGTAGTTCAGATATCCATCTTGATCGTAGTCAAACTCTTTGAAGGCCTCTTGCAACTCTGTAAAAGAGGTCAGGGGTCACAAGGAGACAAGAACAGTTCCAGATGTGGTTTATCAGATCAAATAATGATGGGGTGTTTTATTTATTACTTAAGACAGCGCTTTTAACATGTTAACAATTGTAATGACTCTGTAAACTACTGTGCTGCGTCAGTGACACTTACCGTCCAACTCAGCCTGAGCTAGTTCTCTCTCCTGCAGAAACGGTAAAAAAAAAAAAAAATGTTGAAATGTTGAAATATATTTCCAGAACTAGGATGCTAGATGTACAGTTTGCAATAATAAATGCTACCAAAGTATCCCAACACCAGCCTTGAATTAAATACATTGATTGCGTTTAATCCAAATATTTGTAAGTACATAGTAATTCTAAGCATGCATATTGTGCATGTTAAAATAACAATATGTAATTTAAAAAAGGATAAAATGTGTCTATATGACAGTGTATATATATCAATTTCCATTGTCTTATGCGATAGATAGATACAGTGGAAAAAGTAAATAGTTTCAAGCTGAATCGATCAAGTGTTTGCCAGCACACATCATTTGGATAACCCTAATAAGGTGTGGCAGTAAGCCTCAACTAACGACCCATTAATACTGCAGACACACCCGGCTTAGTGATAGCAGCTCCAGAAAGATCAGACACAAACTGTAAGCACACTGCTCGACTTAAAGCTCACTTCTGACTCTGATGTTTTAATGTCTGACATACAGTTCCTTTAACTGTTGACGAGCATCCACTGTATTCAGATCTAAATCACAGAAATTGTATGTCTGTGCAGCCCCTTATTAAAATATCAACACGCTATAGATAGCCTGTGAGGAAAATTAGGGAAAACACAAATTTTATCAAATAATAGTGTCTAAATATTGCAGGACTGAGGGGATATTGCAGTTGGAAGTAAAATGCTATAACTTAAACTCGAGCCATAATAATGCATCCATTCAAATTTAGAGAATTTAAATCGCAAGATGTATGCGACTTACCGCCCCAAAAACACTGTCGAGCACAGAGTTGTAAACTTTGATCATGCTCTCTGTGTTTTTCTTGGACTTCTTTGTTTTCTTAGGTGTTTCAGAGACTGAACTTGATGTGGAACCATCTTTGCTACAATAAAAAAACAAAAAAAAAACACAACTATTAAACAGCAAAAACTGCAAATTCATATGCTTGCATGTCAATTAAGATTTAAGGACACTTTGATTATTCAGGGAATACTTTTCTCAACAACTCACTCAATATATATCAGCAGAACTTGCATTGGCATAATTAGTGGTGGTGCTGTGCAAAAGATGGCTGCATCTCCACATAAAGTGCACATACACAGCAAGAATCAGACATCTAAACTTACCTTCCTGCTGTGGCTGAGTTGGCAGAAGATGTAGAGGCTGTCCTCTCTTCTGCGGTGGACATGCTGTGGATATACAGGGGACACTATCATTTTTTCCTTTCTTCTTTTGAATATATTGATTACAGTGTAAACATGCATGTTTAGACATGTTAAAGAAGTCCAGTTATTTCACTCAGTTTGCTTACCTTAATTTTTTCTTCTAAATGGTCAGAACAGATAAAAAAAGCAAGAAGTCGAGCAGCACAGTCCTTCTCGTCCTCCTTGAGTCGTGCTTTACTTGTGTTGTGAATGGCTGCGCACTATCCTTTCTGTACTGTTTTTCCTTCTCTACTTAACCTCTTTCAATCGCAGAGGCTTAACAGGTAATTACCTGGCTAAACATGCAGCCAACGATTAGAAAGCAAAACGTGGAGCAGCAGTGTGACTGATGTGTCCTTCAGAAGGACAGTCTCCTCTTGATTCAAATTCCAGGTTTAAGTGTCTTTTTTTGGAGACTCATGTAATTGCAATAAAGTTCTCACACATTGGCCCTTCAGCCTTGCAGAGCTGCTCTTAATTCTGCAGGGACTACAGAATTTCTATGGGAACTATTGCAGACTGAAGTGCAACATTGATTGCACATATACTCTCACGCATGCTCTTCATTTAAATGCAATAAGATTATTTTTAAAAAGTATATGATATAGTATAATATAGTGATAAAACATATGATAATGAAATCCTGATTTTTTTGTTTTGGGGGGGGCAGTGGTGATAACTCCAATTTAATTGACAATAAGTGAGGGAAATACAAATGTGTACAAGTGCGCTGTCATTGCTGGACAGTAGTAATTCCAATTTTTACTGGCTCATCAGCTTACAATATAGCTGGCTAGACTCTGGCAAACTATTGTTTTACTATCTAACTTATCTAACATGAGAATATTTAGCAACAACGAGTTTCATGTCAAGGATGGTTGTTTACTTTTATCATTTAATTTTATTTTTTGTCTTTTTTTCCCCCGTCTGTTATAATGACCTACGTAGTTTGCGTTTAACCCCATTATCTGTCTTAAACGTTCATTATTGTCCATAATTTCGTGGTAAATTAATCTTTTTTATGTGTTCTTATGGCCCTGCTTTTATCTTTTTAAATTTAAGATTGTCTTAATTAACCAAGAAAATTCCAAAAACAAAATACAGGAATTGCATCTGTCAAAAGCATAGGAAATGTTTGTTCTGTAACTAACTTTGGTTCCGGTCAATGTGCATACCGGCGGTGTGCGCAGGTGCACCCGAAGTTTGTTTTTGAGTTCTTCGCTCGTCCATACCTGTGCTTAAAATATGTATAACATTAGTAAATATATATGATAGGAAGCATATTTGTAGATACCTTTTTGGGAATACGTGGTGTCGTGTTGGAGGAACGACCATAACAAGACTCTGAGACACCTTTATGGAGTTCAGCGGAGGAGTTTGTTATGCTACCAATGAAGCAAGTCGGTCTTCGCCATCAAAGGTAGGCACTCACATGAAAATCTTTATTTTTCATCTTTTGAAGTATTTGAGCTTATTGTGATATCTTAATTTGTTTGTGAACTCTTTGTGTCGATATAGTTGACGTTTGTGTTAAAATGTCATGTTGATGTTAAAGTAGCCTACTTAGCTGACAGAAAATGGCCCGTCTCCCCAAACTAGCATCAGTTAGGCTAGTTCAGGCTAATTTTTGAGCCCTTGTAGTATGTTGACTTTAGCTTATCATTGCTCGAACTGTCATTCAAAGACTGTAAACTTCACCCAATGGGGCTACTTGGATTTGGCTTGAAAATGCCACTAAATTCTGCTTAACACACTTGCTAACAACCCCATGAACAGAAAATGTGTAACTGGCTGACATTTCAAGGAATACAGGCAAATATACCCCGAAATATAACTGCACCCTCTTTCGCCTTATGTACAGGCTTATTCTACACCCATGTGTTTTCTACACAGTATAAATGCTGGTTTATTTTCATGGGACTTTAGTGTTGTCAAGTAATGGTGTAGTTATTTTCATCTTCCACCAGATGGTGACAAAGTGAATAATGTGTGATTATCTTGTAAAACTCAAACTTCATTGACACGTTCAACGTGTCTGTATTTGACATTTTCCAAAAAAAAAGACTTCTTTAACTGTATTTCATAGTAAATACTCTTCTGTTTTCTTGACTCACGTCGTTTCACTCTTTCACCACATGGGGGAGACAAACCACACACTGTAAAGTCTATCACAGCTGAGGTGTTGTCCGTCTAGTCACAATGTTGACTTTACCAACATGCCTTCTATAAAATCTGTAATAATTTGTCAGACATGATTTCTCTGGGGGCATTTTCTTGCATTTGTGATGGTTTCCACAGAAAGGTAGTCCTTCTGGAGGCACTCTGTCGTGTTTCTGATCTGTTTACACATTCCTGTTGTTATTGGCTGGCACTGACTCCAGTTTGTCTACGCTTAACCTGGGAAGGATCTTACATAATCCTTTCCTTTTCCTATAGTAGGAGACTCGACCTTCCCATGCATTGCCAATACAGGACAGACACTATTCCAGTTATATCCAGAATCTTTATTTATCAAAAGGTAATAACACAAGAAACAGCAACAACTTAACCAAAGACTTCATATGACAATTTTTTTTCATGACATAATGTGATAAAATACAATTATGTTTAGTGTCAGTACAACCTTTGTGAGGTGTGTTTTTTTTTTTTGTTTTACGATTTCCTGTGATTCATTCAGGAAAGGTAAAGGTTGTATGGAGGTCTGATTAGATGCTTTGTTGTTTTTAATGAACGAAGTATATCCATGTGCTCCTTCCTATAACCCCAGCTGTAGATTTATTTGATTTAATACTTGCTCATATTCTCTGTCTAATGGTTGACTTCACCCTCCACACCCCCTCCCCCGCTTCCTCCCATCTTCATGTCAGACCCAGACCTTCCCCTTCCCACTTCCACCTGCTCCATCTCGACCGCCACAGCAGCCAGTGCCCAGGCCACGGTGCTGTGTGGCCGGCAGGTTCTTGTACACGGCCCGGCTGTATGGGATGAAGCACAGACCCAGCTGCAGGTGTCGGGCCAGGCGGCAGTATGCAGCCAGCGCAAGGACCAGCAGAGGAGTGACCAAGAGGAAGCCCACCACCAGCAGAGCCACACAGCCTCCGTCAGTCAGCAGGTCTGAGCAGTAAGGGGTCGTCCCGTGAGGGCGGACCTGCAAGACGAGGAGAAACACAGCAGCTGGAATGACATGGTGGCAGGATGTCACAGAGGTAAGTGTGTCAGTGAACCAGCATTACACTTGAAGTCTGTCCTCATTTTCTTAAACCTTAATTTGATACTTTACTGAGAGTGACACAGTTCCAGGAATGTGCCACACTCACACAGTTGTACACATTCAAACATGCATGTTGCCCATTAAGACCCCAGTGTGATGTGTTGGCCAGCTTCACTGGGGCATTGGGCACCTCCAGTGTGGTAATAGTGAAGAAGTACTGCTTGGGCTGGGCAATATGGATAAAATATAATATCACACTATTTTTGACCACATACCTCAGTATTGATATTTCAGCAATATTTTAGGGTAGATAACTTTTGCTTTAACAACATATTTGCACAATAAAATTTCCTGTAGGTAATCATCAGTAATGTGGATAATATGACTCAGTGGTAAAAACAAATAATAAAACAGCTAGTACAGTCTGGTAAGTTAAGAAATATTATACTTTACAGTAATGCAGCCTTAAAAACCAGGAAAAGACATCACGGGATATTAGAGTATCCAAAATCAAAGACGATAACAAGTCCCATATAATAATATCAATATAATATCAATTTATTGCCCAGCCCTAAGTATGACTCTTTTCCTTCTTTCCATTCAGAGTGTATCTGGCCGGTCTGGGCAGCTAACTGGCTTCTGTCCCATCATAATCCTGTTTCTTATGGTCTTAATGTTCAATGATTTAGTATGTAAAAATGCAGTGCAATTCAGATTGAGGTCAAAGGTCAGGAGCAGCTGCAGAGTAACTGGGTCTGCAGCTGGTAGAGTCTCTGTTGTCTTACTTAAAGACTCCTCATTAGTAACTGTAGATGATGTGACAATGACACTATTAACGAATATTATGCAGCATGAATGCGGAATTCCAGCAGCATTTTTGCCCTCTGCTGCATCAGCTTCATACTAAGCTCCTAAGTAGCTTTAGTGCACCTCAGTCCAACACCAGATGCAACAGGTAATGAGTCATTTGTTGCACTGCATCCACTTTTTGTATTGTCTGTTTGTCTGTCTGATTTATAGCATTTATTGTATGATTTTGTTGTTTGGTTAAATGTTGTTTGTATTTTTGTATTTATGTGAAACAGCTGATGTCCTGGGTTACAAGACACATTTCAGAATTATTTCTGACAGTAAAGTGAAATCTAAATCTAATCTAAACTATTCACATTCGTCATGTCAGGCAAAGATTTTAAAAGTCGACACAGATACAGATTTTGGTTTTTTTTTGTTTGTTTGTTTCTGTGTTTTGAGTTGCCTTTACACCTACAGAACATGTTTTTAGATACTTGCGTGAAGTGCAGGGGAGAACAGATAAGGACAGCAGATGACGTGCTCTATGGGGTATGTGTGTCTGAGGGGAGGACAGACACCAGTTGGTAGTCTGAGATCTCTCACTCTCTCCCCCACTCCTACATATACTGAATCAGCAAGTCTCTAAATTTCATTTTGAGGAAAGTCAATAAATCTGACTTCTCGATCAGTATATACTGTGTCAAAGCACGTACACTTGTTGCTGAGGTGAACTCTGGGGGAGTGCGAGAGAAGGTAAAAGGGTCAGGATCTGAGTGTGGGAGGGGAATGGAGAGACAGCAGGCCTGAATCATCCTTATCGCCCCATGAAGGATGACGTGAACATCCGAGAGCATGAGGAAAGTGCAGAGTGAAAAAGGTTTTCAGGCCTGATGGGGGAGAAGATTATTTATCATAGCAGAGGGCATGCTGACGAGTTAGGTAAAGGGACACATTTGTCTTATAAAATAATTGATTACTAAGAAAGATTAAGAATTTATTTTGACCCATGAACATTTCAGGAAAAAACTTTAGTACTTAAGTTGTGTAAAACCTGAAAATGATTCGTTCCAGATAGTTGTGTACTTTTTCCACAAAAGCACAGAAATGTTGTGACACCCTCCTGCTAGGTGTTGAGTTCCAGCTGGTCAGAAAGAAATCCCAGCTGGAGAGGGAAAGCAAAACAAGAGGAAGGCAGTTAAGTGAAGAGTAAGCAAGTGAGAGGGATGGTTTAAAAAGTAAAAGGGTAAAAGGGGGGTGCAGGGGAGGGTTGTAACAGATAAGACTGACTCAAGTTGTCCACGTTTGTTTTTACTTTGCGAGTCCTGTATGGCTCCAGATGGAAGACTGCGATTATTTTTCTCATATGAAATATTATGTCGGGTGTATGTCTGGATGATTGCTGCAGACAGGATTCCCTAAAATGTCTTCAAAGTTTTCTCAGTCATGTCTGCTTATTTCGAAGAACCCCATATACTTATTTTGCCTTTGCCTTTCTCTGCTTTTCTTTTCACCCCCTTTTTCTTTGATTTCTCCCCCTCTCTCCATCCTCCGGTCCTGGTTAATCCCTCTCTAAGCTGCTGTCACATGAGGCCTAATTGTGAGAGAGCAGGAGAACACTGGATCCTGCTCTCTCAGGTCATTAAGGCAGTCGTCGACCTACAGAAATGCCATCAGTATGCATTAAAAGTCTCTGAACCGTGACTACATTTTTGGGATAGCCTAGGTTAATGCTCACTGACTAATGCGTCAAGAAGGTTGTTTTGTCTGAGTTTACTTGTCTTCTTTTATATACTCTATTAAATTCACACCACATTCAGTGCATTATTATTTTTTGTCTGTTAAAAAGGTCCTGTAATCCCTGACTATCTACCAAACAGTCTTTTTAAGTTTTGGGTTTTGATGTCTGGCTCCCCAGACTCCTGACCCCTCGCCCTCGCCAGTTCTTCCATCTCTTCAACATCTGAAAGAACCTCAGACTTATCTGATTATAAAACCTCTCATCGCTGATGGAGCTAAACTCCACCCTAAGCCCCAGGCAAAACTATTTCAAACTTCTGGATCAAAGTTATGAGATTAAGACTTTTAGATGTTAAATGAAAAGAAAGATGTAGCCATCTCCCTGTCCCTCTCATCTCTTGTTAGGATTAAGAAAATGTGTGTGTAAACATTTATCCATGCTAACATGCAAACACATTTTTCTCAGACACACGCCCAAGGGCATCGCAGTGGTTTCAAATGTTTTTTGCATGTTGAGGTATAAATTAAGTTAATTAAATAAAGGTCAGCAATATTTTCCGAGGACAAATACTGGACTCAGGTCAAAAGGTGAATTATGTGTCGGATAAAATACTGTAGAAGTATTAATCAGGTAAATTTTGCCCAATTGCAACAGGGCAGTAAAAAAAAAAAAAAAATCATTTTGCACCAAATCGCTGTGTGTTCTTGTTCTATGATTTCCCCCACATACTCTTTTGGAAGCCCAAAGTTAAGATTTGCATTTTCCAAGCAAGAGAAAAAATGAGTCTTATCAACTTTTTTTAAAGGGAGAGTTCAGATTTTTTGAAGTGAGGTCTCTAATGAGGGACTTATCCATAGACTGTGTAAAAATACAGCAGATGTTAGTCTGCATGCCTCCAGTTTGGAGAAACAAGCTGGAGTACCATCACCTAAAATAAGCAATCTGCTGCTGTAGACAGGAAGCAGCAACAAAATGAACTTTAGCCATTAAAAAAATCAGTATACGTCTATGCATCTGCTATGTTGAGAGTATTTCCATTGCATACCTCTCGGTTCGGCAGCCCTTTTTAACAGGGAAGCTGTTATCGGCTTCAGTTCCCCATCTTTGCTCTCATAAAAGCCACCAGACTGCATTGACATTTTAGCACACTGAACACAGATGCTGCTGGTCTAACGCTGCTTTGATCAGCTAGTTTGCGTTATTGTGTGACTTTTGGTGAATCTAAAGTAACTCTTAAAAACGCCACAGTAATACAAACAAACTGATCAAGGCAGCAGTAGGCCAGCATCTCCTATGTTCTGCAATGCTAAATTAGTTTTTTCCATTGGAGTCTGGCTTTGAGGAGAACTGTATTATAACTTCATTTTTCCATTGGAAATCACTGTTTGACAGTAAGGTAAAGCAGTGAAAATATTCTAAATATATCGATATAGCGCACACTTAAACTGTTTGTTTTATGTTAGTTGCTAAAATACGTCCACTGATAGTATCCCATACAACCCCACATCAAAAAACTGAATTATTCCAGTAAGTTAGTACTAAGACAGTTACAGTGCGACTGCTCCTCGGCCTGTCGTAAAGAGCCTCACAATCAACATCTTCAACATGCACACAGTGCTCACACTCACTCATACACCCTCTCTCCTCTACCCCCCTTTTCTTACTGTAGAGTGGCAGAGGAAGCCAAACACCACCATCACGATGGCTGGCGTCAGGATGGTCCCGAACACCAGTCCAGCGAGGCAGGCGTTGATCGTGGCAATAATCAGGTTCTGAGCCGTCACCAGCACCGAGCAGGCCCAGCAGTCCAGGGACCCCCGCAGCTCCAGAGGCGCCTCGCTGCCCCCACCACCGCTCTCCGCTGCAGAATAAGGAGGAGGTACGACTACACGTGAAGGTGTTTCCCTGCCTCCACCCACAGCGGTGGTGGAGGCCAGGGAGTTAGAGTGGTGAAGATGCTGATGGTGGTTGTTATGGTGATGGTGGTGATGAGGCGGCAGTTCCTCGGACAGATCCAAGGCCTGGTGGTGGGCCCCCTTCTCTAGAGTACCAGTCATACTCATAGTGAACTGAGGAAAGACAAGTAAACACATCAGTCAGTTACAGACAGGAGTGTGTGTGCTATTCCAGGTATTTTGAGACATGAGGATTAGTATGTCTATGTAGAAAAACCCGTGTTAAAAAACTGGATGAGTATCGTTGTCGAATACATCAGTTACATGATACTTTTGTAGAATTCCACTCCTCAAAGTTCTTTGTGGCTCTGGGTTCACTCAGAGGTTAGAGGTTTATCCTTCAGGAAGCAAGCCTTGTGTGATGCCTGTGAGGTGATGATTATCAGAGAGCTGATTGTCCAAAAGGAAAGGGGCCATAATTGGTATATGCAGTTTGTGTAGTAGAGAGATGAAAGCTAACTGCCTGCTAACAAAGTCTGTTGATGTACAACCATGTGCTTGTGTTTATATGTGCTATCAGGCCTGAGGGTTAAGCAGATATGATATCAAAGACAGATGTTAAGATGCAACCACTGTTGGCATTTAATTAGAGCAAAGCTTAAAAAATGATACTGAAATTGCACCACCTCTGTATAATAAGTTAAAGAAAAAGAAAAGAGTAAAAGAAATGTATTTTGAAAACATTTAAATTACAAGTAAAATGTCCTGCACAATACTGTAAAAATTGGTCACAGTAAAATAAAAATAGAAAGGGTTCTTTTATCAATGGTCATGTTCATGGAAAATTATGATAATAATAATAATAATGATAATTGGTGGAATAATACTAATAATAACTCTTATTATTATAATGATGATAATACATAATAATAATGATATTAATGAGAATAACAACAACAATAATAATATGATAATAATAATTATTATGAGTAATTGCAGAGGTTACAGTGTTTCACACAGAATTTAAATCTGCGTGTGGCGGTAGTTGATAACAGTCAGTTGTTTTGTGTATGTATGTGTTATGTGTGTGTCTCCCTTAGTATCACTCTTTGAATTTATTTTTTTGTGCATCCATGAATAGAGCAAAGATAACTCTTCTTTATTCATTTTTTTTCCTTAAAAGTTTGTGGAGTTTGCGTCAAGGGTTGCGTAATTGATTAGTTAATACAGTCGGAGCTATTTGGTGAGTTTGATGGATGAGAGGAGCAGCTGTTGCAGAGGTGAGAGAGTGATGTAATGAATAACGCAGCGGTATACGTACTCCAACAGCACTTCTAATGAACGATCTTGCTCCAAACATAAGAAATCCATACGTGGTGGTAAAAATGATCGTGGCAGGCTGCCACAAATAAATGTAAGTGTGGAGAATTCTGGATCATGGCAAAACACTGGCTGTTTTGTTTTTTGGTTTATAAGTTAACATTGTCTGGCTTGTCTCATTAAACCGTACATTTTGAGACCAGCAGTCCTCCAGGTGAGTTCTGCTGTGATTCATGCTCCCTTTTCATTCATTCGTTGTTGTGACAGATTTTATGTGGTACGCAGCTGTGTCTGGTGGCAGGATATCCTCACTTCTTAAAGGTCAGGAGACAGTGACGCTCCAGTCAGGCAGGGTCAGCTGCCAAAAAAATCTACTGTAATGGAAAAATTCCAGTAAGGATGACAGTCAACCTGTCAGTATTTCCTCTTTGTCAAAACAACAGGCAGGTGATCACATATGTAGTCTTTACTGTTAATATGAAGATATTTTGCTCTGCACTTTTGTTCACACTCGCTGAATATCAGCAGTTACAGTGGAGAACAATATTTATGATGCTGTCCTGGGTGCCTAAGTGTTGTTTATACTTCACGTCTGTCTCCCATTGTTGTCCCAAGTGTTGTTTTAAGGTGGAAGGTCACACAGGAAGGACTGGCAGGAAAGTGTGTATGCTCTGACATATGTGTGTGCAGGGTGACTCATTGTGCCCCCTACTGAAAATACATTTAGGCTCTCCACCCATTTTACTCACTGTTCTGTTCTCAGTATTTCTTTCGAATAATACGCCATGTCATACTTTGACACAAATTAAGGAATTCTGAATGTCTTGGCATCATCTTGGCATGTAGACACTTGATGCATCTTTTTTCATAGTGTGCATGCTGTCATTGCATGCTCAGTTACTTCTTGCAGTGTTATCATGCATGGATGATACATTAAAATTTTCTATTGTTCCATGAATCTATTGTCTGGAACAAAGCAGCTGTGATAATTAATTCTGTCTTTCAGACCTCTTGGACTTGTTGCTTCATCAGTAGTAAATAATATCTTTTAGCTCCTCATAACTGTAATCAGCTGTATGAAGATGTTGCAGCGGTTGAATTGTAATCATATGATTTAACCGTGTCTGAGTGATGCAGCTGCACTTGTACTCACATTGTGCTGTGGGGCCCGGTAGACCTCTTGCTGTTGGTCCTCCAGATTGTCGTTGCTTTTCTCACTCAAGATCACTTTCAGTCCTGACTGTCCAGCCAGTCCTCGACGTACGGGTCTTCCCCTACACCTCAACAAAGTCTTTTAGTTTTTCACTAAATCCCTTCAACCCTCCACTCCTCTCTCTTGAAACAGTTACTTTAACCCTCCTTTCCTTGAGTGAAGTTGAGAGAGCTGTTAGTGAGATTTTGGAGGTTCCCTCCTAAAACCTTATCTGTTTGGTGGTGGTATGTTGGCTTCCTGCAGCTTAGGTCTCCTGCTGCTTCTTCTCTCCACTATCCAGAGTTGTCAGTGGAGCTGATTGTGCCCCGGAGTCTCTGTTTTCTTTTCCACATCGAATTCCTGTACTGTTGTGAATAAGTGCAAGTACAGAGATGCTCCTTCATCAGTGGCTGAAAACAACTTAACTTGCAGTTGCTGTGGTCTTTGTCTTAAGTGTGTCAAACTTCTGCTGTGCGCCCTCCCCTTTTTTATGTCTCCATCTGATTGAGTCCTCAGTGCTGTCTCTCCTTCCCTCCCTCCTCCTGCGCTCCCTGCATCCATCCCACATTCTCTCCACCCACCAGGCTTATCAGCCCCCTGCCTCTCTCCAACAACTCCTCTCAGCACACGCATTCCACCTCACATATCCAGGACATGTTTCACCCCCCTTGCAGTGGGGGCTGGGTGTTGTGTGTTGGGGGTCAGAGCGAGGCGGCTTGCCTGATAAGTTGAGGTTCAGGAGAGCAGAAAATGAGGGGGGAAGGGCAGCAAAGACAGACTTGTGTTAAAAGTAGTAAAGAAGAGGTACCATGCTGCCAAGCACATTCAGGTCATTTTGTTTTATTTATGGTTGTATAAGAGTCCAAAGAGTTGCTTAAGCACACGTTGAAATAATTGGATCAAGAGTCTTTTTCATCAATCTTTGAGAAAGTGGTTCAGTTCAGCTATGTAGGGAAGATAATTCAAGATGCACTAACACATGTTTAATAAAACAAAAAGTTTTCGACTCCATGAGTTAAAATGTACCGGTTTATAGGTTTAAGATTGCCTTGGATTATTGCTATATTTCTACAATAGAGTTTTGTTTTTGAAATTGTCAGAAATTGTCAGATTTATTTTCCTATTAGGTTATGTGAGCCTGTTTTTTTTTAATGTGAAATCCAGGTATATTTTGCATGACCAAAAGCAGGCTTAAGGTGTGTCATTTGCCTCCTCCTGCTCTGCATGCCTTTTTCAGCAGCCAGAATGATAAAAGAATGGTTATATGAATGCATTTTTATTCACAAGTAGCCTTCAACTACACTGTGTAGAAGAAGATTTCTATTCTTGATTTGAAAGACCAGTGCCCTCCACCTGACAAATGAATGCTGTAAGGTAATGTGAGAGACCCAAAGTTGCCTCCGAGTATGTAGTGTGCACCCATGTACATGTTGGAATTGCTTGTTCCTATATTTTACCCTCCAAATGACCTTTTTTCTCTCTTGCATGCCCAGGACTCCCAAAGGAATCCCAAAAAAAAATCTTCATGAATTAAAGTCATAGCCAACCGCATTTAGAAAGTGTAAAATTAAATTAACCATCAGTTTATAAAAGCTCACACAACTCAAGCAGTATAGTCCAAGTCTTATTTATTTAGTACATGCCACTATTCTTGAAGGACATTGACTCTGGACTCTATGTCACTTTGCAGGTCTAACAACATCCTGTTTGAAGTACACTTTGACATATAAATTACCAACATCCATGAAGCTTTAATAAAAAATTCTGTGTTGTCAAGATGAGTAAATAGTTTATTACGACTAACAAGATAAAGTTAACATCCCACAGAAATTGAGTTAAGAAACCTATCGTGCCATGGTTTGGAAGCAGTCTGTGAAGGCTTGAAACAATGTTTACTTTTTAAAGGTTCAGATGGTGATTCACAGCAGTTGCACAATGTAGAGATATGAGATGTTGTGAAGCCAAGCAAGAGAAGTCAGTCTGCACTGTTTACACTATAAGATGAAATATACATGCCTTATCAGGAGATGTATTAAGATAAGACCTTGGATTCTCTGAAATACAGGATTTAAAAAGGAGGATGAAGTAAGTACAAAGATATCGAGGAAGACTGTAATCAGTGAATGATAAAAGATCAGAGCATAAGTTAAATAATTAGTGTTGTCTGATCCTGATTTTCTACCCTTTCCCTCCGCTTTGAGATTGCAATGTTTGTTTACTTTCAGTCCTTTGGTCCCTGCTATCCGTTGGTGGGGTTTTTTTGTTTATGTTTTACAGAAACTATAAAGAGATTTATGTTTCTTTATGCCACTACAACAAAATATGGGTCTAAAATGACAGTATGTTGTAACCTTGCTGGTTTTTGGTATGTAATGTGTCCTTTATATGATGTTTTTATGTCTGCATTCGGGTGACAGCTGTGGCTAGAGGCATTATGTTTTCAGCCTTGAACTGTTTAGATTTCGGTGGTCAAAGGTCAAGTTCTCTGTGACCTCACAAAACATGTTTTTGGACATAACTCAAGAATTCATTACCAAATTATTAAAGAGTTTCACATAAATGTTGAATAGGTTAAAGTGATTACATTTTATATTCCTAAGGTCAAAGGTCAGCTTCACTATGACATCATAATGTGATGCAAAAACAATAGAGTGGTGAAGTAATGAGTCCTAAAATGTGGAAGTCCGTTAGACTTTTAGAACTTCTGGTTCCCTCGTCTTTAAGTCTGTTGGTTTTTTGAATGGGTTTTTGGTAAAATGCCTTAAATAAAGTCTGTGGTTAACACAGGCTAAAGGTATTTACATGTTTATTTTTCTGCAACATAAAGTCCGTCCACTTAAACACGATTTTTGAACTTTAAAGGTTTTTCTCATCTTTAAAAATGGCAGTCACTAACAAATGGCTACATGGAACGACAGTGTTTGTCGGGGACGTTAGGCATCATCACACCGCACACAGAAACTCATTAAACGCACTTGTCCGCCTTAACAGCTTTACAGTTTTGCACTCGAACTTGTAGATTTATCTGTTTTTAATATTTTTTTGATCGTGTTTGAACATGTTTTTACAGTGTTTGTAAGGGTGAAGTTTAAGTCGTGTGACCACAATGTAGTTTGTGTATAGCCTAACAATAGCTTTTTGCTTCTGACAATTTTATTACACTTCAAAACACACAAAAATTGTGTTCATCTGTGAAGATTATCACGCTGAACAAAAGGTGTATCATGAACTTGTGTTCGCCGGAGAGCTTATTTTTGGCGATATCTGAAAATCACATTCAAAAATCCCATAAGGTTTTTGAGGAGGGAACCAGTGCAATGCTTTCTTCCTTGTTGGCCTACAAATATATGTCATCTCTTCACCACTCTATTTTCTGGCCATTATTCTATGACAGCATTTCCCAAACCTCTCCTCAAGTACCACTTGTTCTGCATGTTTTAGATCTCCATGTGACGGATCATTCAAATTATCAGCTTGTCATGAACTCCTGAAGCTGCTTGATATCTCAGCTGTGTTGCATCAGGGAGAGATCTAGAACATGCAGGATAAGTGGTACCTCGAAGAGAGGTGCAGGAAACGCGGTTTTAAGTCGTAACTCAGGAGCAGAAGGGGAGACATTTGGTCAGATACTGAATTGGTGACACTGATCTTGTGTCCACCTTTAAACTGTGCTGATTGTAAAGATCGTCTGTGCTGCCGTGGGGAAAATGTATGTGAAGCATTCATGTTTTCACAGTCGTGGATGTAAACTGCAAACTTGACCAGTTCCCAGACAAATGAAAAGGCAAGGAGGCAATCCTAGTTTGATCATTTCTTTGTGGGCTCTGCAGTCTTTGATTTGGTGTTGCTGTTATGTCACTGCTGTCAGAAGACTTCACAAGAAATGCCCTTTGGGAAACTTTTCATAGTAGATAAAATATTTACGACATAATCTTTCCTCTTAGCTCAACAAGAGCAGCATAAACAAACTTCAAAGTTTTGTTCATCATGATTACACCATGTGGTGTTGATTGGACTGCTGAAGTATTTTGTCTTCTGTCAAGGGAAGAGCATTCATCCTCTCATCATCACCTGACTGCAGCGGGATGGATCAGCGGACGGAAGGAGGTGGTCTTCCTGTGTGGTTTCAAGCAGGATTTCCTTCAGTCTGTCCAGAAATGCTCTGTCCTCCCTCTGGCCCCGTGTCCTCTAACTTGACCTGAGGACACAGTGACCTGCCAATGCTCTGTCACTCTGCCTGGGAACAATGAAGAGTATACAGACAATCCTTAAAACAATCAATCAATGGTCAATCAATCTAGTCTGATCTCTGATGAAAGGTAGTAAACAATATTGTAAGAAGAAAACAAAATGTATTTACATTGGTGGCATTTATTTGAGTAAGTAGAGAAAATCTCAGACATCGGTTGTTGCGATTTGGCTTTAGAAAGGTCTTGTTTGACAATATACAGTAATTTACACTTGAGATGGAGCAGTGACTCGCCACATGTGTGATGTTGAATTGTAATGAAAGACGCATTAAAGGTCTGCTTTTGTTTTCAAAGTTAAAAAGTGTTGTTTCACTCATTGTTGAATTATCAGTGAGGAAACTGAAGTCTGAACTGTCCTGTTCCTGTTCCCTGCTACTTCCTGCTCTGCTATCTGTGAAGTCGTGCTGCTAGCACAGTCTCCTTCCTTAGTTTATCCTGGATGCTTATGTCTAAATGGAACATTTTCTGTGGACCTAAGCCTTATTTTTCACACGCATATCTAACAATAGCAAGCTCAAGTTTAGGACTGTAATGACAAAGCTGTGACAAATGTTTGGCATAGCCAAGGGATATGACTTGTTATTGTAGGAGTGTGGAGTGTAAATGGATTTAGGGTGGGCCTTGACACATTTATGGGTGGTGCGCTGGCAACCAAAGTAAGACGGGTTCTGTAGTGAAAAAGAATCACTCCTATGGGAATAAATACAGAAATGCCGAAATTTACTGTTGACAAGTTGAAGTTGGAATTTAAAGGCTTGTTGGTATTCTATTTCAGACCTGAATGTCTTGTCTGGTTTAGAAAAAGCTAAGGTAAAGGTAGATGTCCAAAGTTTTAAAGACAAGAGACTCTACTTTGAACTGAATGACCATGACAATATGATGTGAGGTATGTGGTTGTAATAGGGGTGAGTGATACGTCTGTCAACTGTCAGATTTTGTCATACTGGTTATACTGTATTAACCTGTCCTTTAACGTCTTCTGCAGGCTTATTAGGAAATTTTGTGCAAACGCAAAAAGCAGAGCTGTTCGGCTTAATGTTGAATTTTCTCATCATTTTTGCCTCACTGTGAAGACGTACTTTGATTTTGGCTAATCCACTACACAAGCTAACATTTCTCTTTGTTCAGTTTCAAGTCAGCTTTTTCTTGTAGCTTCCAGGACATTTTTCATTTTCTCAGTGGGTTCCGTTTTTGTGCTCCCTCACATTATGATCCATCCATTTGATGTGTCCACACCTTCAAGCTGCTCATGTGAATCGTCTTGTGATACACTTAAGGTGCTGAAGCAATGCCGAATGGCAAGCCAAGGAATCTGTACCTGCCAAATGGTCTGATGAATGTACACAGTTAAGAACTTGCGTCATCCAGCTTCAGTTGCCAGAACCTTGATGATGCATCTAGCTTGCTGAAGTACTCTGGCTTTGCAAACTGTGACATTATTTCCCCTCTTGTATGTAGTTTGAAGTGTTCTCTCTTTATTGCTCTGTATAGATCACATTGATCTATGCAGACTCTGGGCTTCCCATTAATTTTGTCCACAATGACAAGGGAACTGACCCACTATGCTGGCTCATCAATTCTTTCAATACTTTCAAGCTTTCCTTCCTGCCCAATGTTGCTTTCAGCAGCTTTTGAAAAGCAAATGGCACTTTTCGGCAAGGAAAAGATGAGTGACTCTGTCCGTTGGTTTTACTCCTTTTTTTAGCTTCAGGATCAATGCTTTTCTTCTAAACTGCATTGCATGCATCTTGTCTCACTGTATCCACACCACAGCTCTCAATGAACAATTCCTTTGTTTGTGTTCTCAGTCTCTGCAGCTCTAAACAGCATTTTTGTTTTTTTCCAGTTCCAGATCTTGCTCTCTTAATAGCCTCTCCCCTTAGACTATTATCCAGAATCCCACTCACAAGTTTGTCTTTTATTGAGTCTGTCAGTCCTGCAAACTCACGTCTTGCTCCTGTTTCTTACCTCTGTCACGTACTGATCAATTGTCTCTCCTGTTTTCTGTACGCACGTGAAGAGTCTGTGTCTCTCAAATGTCACATTTGCAGTATGACTCAGATTTCTAAGTTGTGTCCAACTTCATTTTATCATCCTCAGTGTTACACCTGAAATTGCTGTAAACTTCCAGCGCTTCATCACTGACAACATACTTGCATTTTTTCATTCTTTATCAGCGCTGATCGCCACCAGGTACAATTAAAGAGGTTTCCTGAATTTTCTAAAAATTTCAGCCACATTATGTGTCAGCTCCAGGGTGGAAGGTGTAATCCTTCCATTTCACCTCATTATGTCCACTTTCTCCCACGGTAAGTAAGCTAACAATGTCCTCTGCTGGCCTGTGACAGGTACCACGCTGAGTTAGCTTGTTAGCTTGTTGCTAATGTGATCCAGTAACGTGGCTGTCTTACTTTGTTACTTTAGATGTTCGGAGTTCCTCCTCAAGTCCATCTTTTGACATCATGTATTATTTGTGTTGTGGGCCCTCTAGTAATGACACGTTGGTAACTTGACGAGGTTGCACTTTGTAGCAACTTCAATCAATCACATGTTTACAGAACACTGTTGTTGTGTTAGTGTAGCTCATAAAAACTCAACACTGTGCATGCTCCAACTAATAGACATACACAAGGGAGGCAGATCACTAGCTGCTTATTACAACTGTGACATCATAAAATTTATACAAAGTTCGTCATTTTTGTGATTTTGTGTAAGTGTATTTTAAACCTCATCAATAGCTCATTTTTCACTTGACTGGGTTAAAAGTTTTGGTGAACATCTAAGAGACCCTAAGGAAACTTGGCAAAATGTAATTTTGTAATCCATTGCTTGTATTGTGTTGTTGCATCTTAAACATTCAATGGGCCTCATGGATATTTATTTAAGTACTCCAGCAAAACATCTGCTTCAGGGCAGTTAAAATAACTGTGCAACATGCAGTTTTTTATTAATTGCAAAATAGCTTTTGCATTAGATCTTTATAAGTGACTTTGTTGTCTTCAAGCTCTAGGAGGGCATTCACCATGTTCATTCAGATTTATGAGGATAAGTCTCTTCTGTTTTCTGATGCGTGTACTATCCTCAACTACAGACTTGTAATCCTTTGCTCCAGGCATGAGCCTGGAATTACTGGTTATCCCCAAAAAAACCTCACTTGCATTTCAATGTCCTTATATAGGGGCTAACTTAGGCTCCAATTCCCCCAACGTCCCCTTATCATTCAGCAACTTTCTGGCTTTAAATTCTTGCGCTGTCTTTGTTATTGTCCAATTTGATGATGCTAAAGTAAGCATCTGGACTTATGTTTGAGGTGAAAAAATGGTGATTAATTAAGAAGCCTGTCCAAGTCTTTACATTCATCACAGGGCTTGGGTGACGGTTCTCCCTGAGGAATAGCCACTGCAAGACACTGGGTAATGTCATGTGCCACAGCTTGCTGTAATTTAAAATACTTGCATTTTCCACAGCTGGCTTTGTCTCTTCAGCTGGTAGCACAAGGCTTCAGGGGAAAAAATCCTGCACTTAAGGCTTTCATTGATGGTTGCCACTTTTGCAGCATGTATTGATGACATGACAGCGGCAGATGTTATTGTGTAGTCTTCATATTCAGTCATTTGCATATCTTTCTGCTTCACTTGTGTGTTTTGAGTCCTTCATCACACAGTGCAGACACCATATCTGTTCAAGCTTGATAGAACTTCTTGTGTGTGTTGTTAGCTCCTTTGCTTTCTCTTTATTTATGAAACTCAGTGTGCATCTCTGTCTACTGTTAGGATGCAAGTTGAAGGGATCACAGCACTGCTTTTAAAAGAAAACTATATTTTAACAAAAAGTGCTTCTTGTAATATAAACAGTGAAGTCATACATACATTCAGAACATTCACTTTTTTTTAAAGATTTTTTTTTTTTTACATTTTAGCCTTTATTAGACAGGACAGATTAATAGTGTGAAAAGGGGAGCGAGAGAGGGGTTCACATGCAGCAAAGGGCTCAGAATGGGAGTCGAATCTGAGGTCGCTGTGGCAAGGACACTGCCTACATTCATGGGGCGCCTGCTTTATCCACTCAGCCACCGACACCCCTGCATATCCACTTTTCAACTTCAGTAGCTCTTTGTCTGTTCCTAAATGAGCCATTAGTGCATGCTGTCTTGTGTTAGTTAGACAGTTAGTTTTATCCTTTTTTTGGTTGTTTTTTTCAACTATATCATAGTGTTTTGGGCCATTTTTGCAACATTCTAGGCTATCATGTGTCTGCATGCTATACTGTGTGGTTGTCAGCTGTTTTTTGGACATGTCATATTTTGACATTTTTCGCCATACTATAGTATGGCATTTTCGGTAATTTTTTCGACATGCTTTTTTATAGTCTTTTTGGCAGCTTTTGCAACATCCTATGCTATGGCATGTCTTTACAAGCAATAATAAGTGGTTTTCAGGCATGTTTTGGACAAAATTTGACAGAAAGTCATAATATAGAATTTTGAAAACAACAGTATAGCCAAATATCTCAAATTTTGACATGTCTAAAAAATGGCTGAAAGCTGCTTTTATACCTTATAGTACTATACAGTGTTGAAAAAACTTCCCAAACGACCCCAAAATCCATGAAAAAACGTGTTCAAAAAATGAAAAAAACAGCAAGGCAATAAGTATGGCGAAAATGTCAAAAAACACCTGAAAACCTAAAATAAAAATAGCATGTAAAGGCGTATTATAATATACAGTGTTGAAGAAACATCCAAAAAAGGCCCCAAAACCCATAAAATAGCATGCTGAAAGGCTATAGTCAGGAAAATGTCAGCAATGAAAGTTGCAAAAAGAGCCATTTTTTCGACGTGCCGAATTATGCTGTTTGGGGCTGTTTTGACAACTTTCTTTGCTATGGCGTGTTTAAGAAGGTTATTCTAAGCGATTTCCAGCTGTTTTCAACAGTTTTTGGGACGTGTCAAATTTTGACATTTTTGCCTTACTATAGCCTTGGATTTTTGGTCATGATTTCGACATGCCAAAATCATCTTTTTTGGGCTGTTTTGACAACTTTCTTTGCTATGGCTTGTTTAAGAAGGTTATTCTAAGCGATTTCCAGCTGTTTTCAACAGTTTTTGGGACGTGTCAAATTTTGACATTTTTGCCTTACTATAGCCTTGGATTTTTGGTCATGATTTCGACATGCCAAAATCATCTTTTTTGGGCTGTTTTGACAACTTTCTTTGCTATGGCGTAGTTAAGAAGGTTGTTCTAAGCGATTTCCAGCTGTTTTCAACAGTTTTTGGGACGTGTCAAATTTTGACATTTTTGCCTTACTATAGCCTTGGATTTTTGGTCATGAGTTCGACATGCCAAATTCTGCATTTTTGGGTTCTTTTTGCAACTGTCTTTGCTATGGTGTGTTTAAGAAGGTTATTCTAAGCGATTTCCAGCTGTTTTCAACAGTTTTTGGGACGTGTCAAATTTTGACATTTTTGCCTTACTATAGCCTTGGATTTTTGGTCATGATTTCGACATGCCAAAATCATCTTTTTTGGGCTGTTTTGACAACTTTCTTTGCTATGGCTTGTTTAAGAAGGTTATTCTAAGCGATTTCCAGCTGTTTTCAACAGTTTTTGGGATGTGTCAAATTTTGACATTTTTGCCTTACTATAGCCTTGGATTTTTGGTCATGAGTTCGACATGCCAAATTCTGCATTTTTGGGTTCTTTTTGCAACTGTCTTTGCTATGGTGTGTTTAAGAAGGTTATTCTAAGCGATTTCCAGCTGTTTTCAACAGTTTTTGGGACGTGTCAAATTTTGACATTTTTGCCTTACTATAGCCTTGGATTTTTGGTCATGAGTTCGACATGCTAAATTCTGCATTTTTGGGCTCTTTTTGACAACTTTCTTTGCTATGGCTTGTTTAAGAAGGTTATTCTAAGCGAGTCCCAGCTGTTTTCAACAGTTTTTGGGACGTGTCAAATTTTGACATTTTTGCCTTACTATAGCCTTGGATTTTTGGTCATGATTTCGACATGCCAAAATCATCTTTTTTGGGCTGTTTTGACAACTTTCTTTGCTATGGCTTAGTTAAGAAGGTTATTCTAAGCGATTTCCAGTTGTTTTCAACAGTTTTTGGGACATGTCAAATTTTGACATTTTTGCCTTACTATAGCCTTGGATTTTTGGTCATGATTTCGACATGCCAAAATCATCTTTTTTGGGCTGTTTTGACAACTTTCTTTGCTATGGCGTAGTTAAGAAGGTTATTCTAAGCGATTTCCAGCTGTTTTCAACAGTTTTTGGGACGTGTCAAATTTTGACATTTTTGCCTTACTATAGCCTTGGATTTTTGGTCATGAGTTCGACATGCCAAATTCTGCATTTTTGGGTTCTTTTTGCAACTGTCTTTGCTATGGTGTGTTTAAGAAGGTTATTCTAAGCGATTTCCAGCTGTTTTCAACAGTTTTTGGGACGTGTCAAATTTTGACATTTTTGCCTTACTATAGCCTTGGATTTTTGGTCATGATTTCGACATGCCAAAATCAGCTTTTTTGGGCTGTTTTGACAACTTTCTTTGCTATGGCTTGTTTAAGGAGGTTATTCTAAGCGATTTCCAGTTGTTTTCAACAGTTTTTGGGACGTGTCAAATTTTGACATTTTTGCCTTACTATAGCCTTGGATTTTTGGTCATGAGTTCGACATGCTAAATTCTGCATTTTTGGGCTCTTTTTGCAACTTTCTTTGCTATGGCGTGTTTAAGAAGGTTATTCTAAGCGATTTCCAGCTGTTTTCAACAGTTTTTGGGACGTGTCAAATTTTGACATTTTTGCCTTACTATAGCCTTGGATTTTTGGTCATGAGTTCGACATGCCAAATTCTGCATTTTTGGGCTCTTTTTGCAACTTTCTTTGCTATGGCGTGTTTAAGAAGGTTATTCTAAGCGATTTCCAGTTGTTTTCAACAGTTTTTGGGACGTGTCAAATTTTGACATTTTTGCCTTACTATAGCCTTGGATTTTTGGTCATGAGTTCGACATGCCAAATTCTGCATTTTTGGGTTCTTTTTGCAACTGTCTTTGCTATGGCGTGTTTAAGAAGGTTATTCTAAGCGATTTCCAGCTGTTTTCAACAGTTTTTGGGACGTGTCAAATTTTGACATTTTTGCCTTACTATAGCCTTGGATTTTTGGTCATGATTTCGACATGCCAAAATCAGCTTTTTTGGGTTCTTTTTGCAACTGTCTTTGCTATGGTGTGTTTAAGAAGGTTATTCTAAGCAATTTCCAGCTGTTTTCAACAGTTTTTGGGACGTGTCAAATTTTGACATTTTTGCCTTACTATAGCCTTGGATTTTTGGTCATGAGTTCGACATGCCAAATTCTGCATTTTTGGGTTCTTTTTGCAACTGTCTTTGCTATGGCGTAGTTAAGAAGGTTATTCTAAGCGATTTCCAGCTGTTTTCAACAGTTTTTGGGACGTGTCAAATTTTGACATTTTTGCCTTACTATAGCCTTGGATTTTTGGTCATGATTTCGACATGCCAAAATCAGCTTTTTTGGGTTCTTTTTGCAACTGTCTTTGCTATGGTGTGTTTAAGAAGGTTATTCTAAGCGATTTCCAGCTGTTTTCAACAGTTTTTGGGACGTGTCAAATTTTGACATTTTTGCCTTACTATAGCCTTGGATTTTTGGTCATGATTTCGACATGCCAAAATCATCTTTTTTGGGCTGTTTTGACAACTGTCTTTGCTATGGCGTGTTTAAGAAGGTTATTCTAAGCGATTTCCAGCTGTTTTCAACAGTTTTTGGGACGTGTCAAATTTTGACATTTTTGCCTTACTATAGCCTTGGATTTTTGGTCATGAGTTCGACATGCCAAATTCTGCATTTTTGGGTTCTTTTTGCAACTGTCTTTGCTATGGCGTGTTTAAGAAGGTTATTCTAAGCGATTTCCAGCTGTTTTCAACAGTTTTTGGGACGTGTCAAATTTTGACATTTTTGCCTTACTATAGCCTTGGATTTTTGGTCATGAGTTCGACATGCTAAATTCTGCATTTTTGGGCTCTTTTTGCAACTTTCTTTGCTATGGCGTAGTTAAGAAGGTTATTCTAAGCGATTTCCAGCTGTTTTCAACAGTTTTTGGGACGTGTCAAATTTTGACATTTTTGCCTTACTATAGCCTTGGATTTTTGGTCATGATTTCGACATGCCAAAATCATCTTTTTTGGGCTGTTTTGACAACTTTCTTTGCTATGGCGTGTTTAAGAAGGTTATTCTAAGCGATTTCCAGCTGTTTTCAACAGTTTTTGGGACGTGTCAAATTTTGACATTTTTGCCTTACTATAGCCTTGGATTTTTGGTCATGATTTCGACATGCCAAAATCATCTTTTTTGGGCTGTTTTGACAACTTTCTTTGCTATGGCGTGTTTAAGGAGGTTATTCTAAGCGATTTCCAGTTGTTTTCAACAGTTTTTGGGACGTGTCAAATTTTGACATTTTTGCCTTACTATAGCCTTGGATTTTTGGTCATGAGTTCGACATGCCAAATTCTGCATTTTTGGGCTCTTTTTGCAACTTTCTTTGCTATGGCGTAGTTAAGAAGGTTATTCTAAGCGATTTCCAGCTGTTTTCAACAGTTTTTGGGACGTGTCAAATTTTGACATTTTTGCCTTACTATAGCCTTGGATTTTTGGTCATGAGTTCGACATGCCAAAATCATCTTTTTTGGGCTGTTTTGACAACTTTCTTTGCTATGGCGTGTTTAAGGAGGTTATTCTAAGCGATTTCCAGCTGTTTTCAACAGTTTTTGGGACGTGTCAAATTTTGACATTTTTGCCTTACTATAGCCTTGGATTTTTGGTCATGAGTTCGACATGCCAAATTCTGCATTGTTGGGTTCTGTTGGCAAGTGGCTTTGCTATGGCATGTTTAGGAAGGTTATTCTAAGCGATATCCAGCTGTTTTCAACAGTTTTTGGGACGTGTCAAATTTTGACATTTTTGCCTTACTATAGCCTTGGATTTTTGGTCATGAGTTCGACATGCCAAAATCAGCTTTTTTGGATTCTTTTTGCAACTGTCTTTGCTATGGCGTGTTTAAGAAGGTTATTCTAAGCGATTTCCAGCTGTTTTCAACAGTTTTTGGGACGTGTCAAATTTTGACATTTTTGCCTTACTATAGCCTTGGATTTTTGGTCATGAGTTCGACATGCCAAATTCTGCATTTTTGGGTTCTTTTTGCAATTGTCTTTGCTATGGCGTGTTTAAGAAGGTTATTCTAAGCGATTTCCAGCTGTTTTCAACAGTTTTTGGGACGTGTCAAATTTTGACATTTTTGCCTTACTATAGCCTTGGATTTTTGGTCATGATTTCGACATGCTAAATTCTGCATTTTTGGGCTCTTTTGCAACTTTCTTTGCTATGGCGTGTTTAAGAAGGTTATTCTAAGCGATTTCCAGCTGTTTTCAACAGTTTTTGGGACGTGTCAAATTTTGACATTTTTGCCTTACTATAGCCTTGGATTTTTGGTCATGATTTCGACATGCCAAAATCATCTTTTTTGGGCTGTTTTGACAACTTTCTTTGCTATGGCGTGTTTAAGAAGGTTATTCTAAGCGATTTCCAGCTGTTTTCAACAGTTTTTGGGACGTGTCAAATTTTGACATTTTTGCCTTACTATAGCCTTGGATTTTTGGTCATGATTTCGACATGCCAAAATCATCTTTTTTGGGCTGTTTTTACAACTTTCTTTGCTATGGCGTGTTTAAGAAGGTTATTCTAAGCGATTTCCAGCTGTTTTCAACAGTTTTTGGGACGTGTCAAATTTTGACATTTTTGCCTTACTATAGCCTTGGATTTTTGGTCATGAGTTCGACATGCCAAATTCTGCATTTTGGGTTCTTTTTGCAACTGTCTTTGCTATGGCGTGTTTAAGAAGGTTATTCTAAGCGATTTCCAGCTGTTTTCAACAGTTTTTGGGACGTGTCAAATTTTGACATTTTGCCTTACTATAGCCTTGGATTTTTGGTCATGATTTCGACATGCCAAAATCAGCTTTTTTGGGCTGTTTTGACAACTTTCTTTGCTATGGCGTGTTTAAGGAGGTTATTCTAAGCGATTTCCAGTTGTTTTCAACAGTTTTTGGGACGTGTCAAATTTTGACATTTTTGCCTTACTATAGCCTTGGATTTTTGGTCATGATTTCGACATGCTAAATTCTGCATTTTTGAGCTCTTTTTGCAACTTTCTTTGCTATGGCGTAGTTAAGAAGGTTATTCTAAGCGATTTCCAGCTGTTTTCAACAGTTTTTGGGACGTGTCAAATTTTGACATTTTTGCCTTACTATAGCCTTGGATTTTTGGTCATGAGTTCAACATGCCAAAATCAGCTTTTTTGGGCTCTTTTTGCAACTGTCTTTGCTATGGTGTGTTTAAGAAGGTTATTCTAAGCGATTTCCAGCTGTTTTCAACAGTTTTTGGGACGTGTCAAATTTTGACATTTTTGCCTTACTATAGCCTTGGATTTTTGGTCATGATTTCGACATGCCAAAATCATCTTTTTTGGGCTGTTTTGACAACTTTCTTTGCTATGGCGTGTTTAAGGAGGTTATTCTAAGCGATTTCCAGCTGTTTTCAACAGTTTTTGGGACGTGTCAAATTTTGACATTTTTGCCTTACTATAGCCTTGGATTTTTGGTCATGAGTTCGACATGCCAAATTCTGCATTTTTGGGTTCTTTTTGCAACTGTCTTTGCTATGGCGTGTTTAAGAAGGTTATTCTAAGCGATTTCCAGCTGTTTTCAACAGTTTTTGGGACGTGTCAAATTTTGACATTTTTGCCTTACTATAGCCTTGGATTTTTGGTCATGATTTCGACATGCTAAATTCTGCATTTTTGGGCTCTTTTTGCAACTTTCTTTGCTATGGCGTGTTTAAGAAGGTTATTCTAAGCGATTTCCAGCTGTTTTCAACAGTTTTTGGGACGTGTCAAATTTTGACATTTTTGCCTTACTATAGCCTTGGATTTTTGGTCATGATTTCGACATGCCAAAATCATCTTTTTTGGGCTGTTTTGACAACTTTCTTTGCTATGGCGTGTTTAAGAAGGTTATTCTAAGCGATTTCCAGCTGTTTTCAACAGTTTTTGGGACGTGTCAAATTTTGACATTTTTGCCTTACTATAGCCTTGGATTTTTGGTCATGATTTCGACATGCCAAAATCAGCTTTTTTGGGCTGTTTTGACAACTTTCTGTGCTATGGCGTGTTTAAGAAGGTTATTCTAAGCGATTTCCAGCTGTTTTCAACAGTTTTTGGGACGTGTCAAATTTTGACATTTTTGCCTTACTATAGCCTTGGATTTTTGGTCATGAGTTCGACATGCCAAATTCTGCATTTTTGGGTTCTTTTTGCAACTGTCTTTGCTATGGCGTGTTTAAGAAGGTTATTCTAAGCGATTTCCAGCTGTTTTCAACAGTTTTTGGGACGTGTCAAATTTTGACATTTTTGCCTTACTATAGCCTTGGATTTTTGGTCATGATTTCGACATGCCAAAATCATCTTTTTTGGGCTGTTTTGACAACTTTCTTTGCTATGGCGTGTTTAAGGAGGTTATTCTAAGCGATTTCCAGTTGTTTTCAGCAGTTTTTGGGACGTGTCAAATTTTGACATTTTTGCCTTACTATAGCCTTGGATTTTTGGTCATGAGTTCGACATGCTAAATTCTGCATTTTTGGGCTCTTTTTGCAACTTTCTTTGCTATGGCGTAGTTAAGAAGGCTATTCTAAGCGATTTCCAGCTGTTTTCAACAGTTTTTGGGACGTGTCAAATTTTGACATTTTTGCCTTACTATAGCCTTGGATTTTTGGTCATGAGTTCAACATGCCAAAATCAGCTTTTTTGGGCTCTTTTTGCAACTGTCTTTGCTATGGTGTGTTTAAGAAGGTTATTCTAAGCGATTTCCAGCTGTTTTCAACAGTTTTTGGGACGTGTCAAATTTTGACATTTTTGCCTTACTATAGCCTTGGATTTTTGGTCATGATTTCGACATGCCAAAATCATCTTTTTTGGGCTGTTTTGACAACTTTCTTTGCTATGGCGTGTTTAAGAAGGTTATTCTAGCGATTTCCAGTTGTTTTCAACAGTTTTTGGGACGTGTCAAATTTTGACATTTTTGCCTTACTATAGCCTTGGATTTTTGGTCATGAGTTCGACATGCTAAATTCTGCATTTTTGGGCTCTTTTTACAACTTTCTTTGCTATGGCGTAGTTAAGAAGGCTATTCTAAGCGATTTCCAGCTGTTTTCAACAGTTTTTGGGACGTGTCAAATTTTGACATTTTTGCCTTACTATAGCCTTGGATTTTTGGTCATGAGTTCGACATGCCAAAATCAGCTTTTTTGGGTTCTTTTTGCAACTTTCTTTGCTATGGCGTGTTTAAGAAGGTTATTCTAAGCGATTTCCAGCTGTTTTCAACAGTTTTTGGGACGTGTCAAATTTTGACATTTTGCCTTACTATAGCCTTGGATTTTTGGTCATGATTTCGACATGCCAAAATCATCTTTTTGGGCTGTTTTGACAACTTTCTTTGCTATGGCTTGTTTAAGGAGGTTATTCTAAGCGATTTCCAGTTGTTTTCAACAGTTTTTGGGACGTGTCAAATTTTGACATTTTTGCCTTACTATAGCCTTGGATTTTTGGTCATGATTTCGACATGCCAAAATCATCTTTTTTGGGCTGTTTTGACAACTTTTTTTGCTATGGCGTGTTTAAGAAGGTTATTCTAAGCGATTTACAGCTGTTTTCAACAGTTTTTGGGACGTGTCAAATTTTGACATTTTTGCCTTACTATAGCCTTGGATTTTTGGTCATGAGTTCGACATGCCAAATTCTGCATTTTGGGTTCTTTTGACAACTGTCTTTGCTATGGCGTGTTTAAGAAGGTTATTCTAAGCGATTTCCAGCTGTTTTCAACAGTTTTTGGGACGTGTCAAATTTTGACATTTTTGCCTTACTATAGCCTTGGATTTTTGGTCATGATTTCGACATGCCATAATCAGCATTTTGGGCTGTTTGACAACTTTCTTTGCTATGGCGTGTTTAAGGAGGTTATTCTAAGCGATTTCCAGTTGTTTTCAACAGTTTTTGGGATGTGTCAAATTTTGACATTTTTGCCTTACTATAGCCTTGGATTTTTGGTCATGAGTTCGACATGCCAAATTCTGCATTTTTGGGCTCTTTTTGCGATTTTTTTTGCTATGGCGTGTTTAAGGAGGTTATTCTAAGTGATTTCCAGCTGTTTTCAACAGTTTTTGGGACGTGTCAAATTTTGACATTTTTGCCTTACTATAGCCTTGGATTTTTGGTCATGATTTCGACATGCCAAAATCATCTTTTTTGGGCTGTTTTGACAACTTTCTTTGCTATGGCGTGTTTAAGAAGGTTATTCTAAGCGATTTCCAGCTGTTTTCAACAGTTTTTGGGACGTGTCAAATTTTGACATTTTTGCCTTACTATAGCCTTGGATTTTTGGTCATGAGTTCGACATGCCAAAATCTTCTTTGTTGGACTGTTTTATCAACTTTCTTTGCTATGGCGTGTTTAAGAAGGTTATTCTAAGCGATTTCCAGCTGTTTTCAACAGTTTTTGGGACGTGTCAAATTTTGACATTTTTGCCTTACTATAGCCTTGGATTTTTGGTCATGAGTTCGACATGCCAAATTCTGCATTTTTGGGTTCTTTTTGCAACTGTCTTTGCTATGGCGTGTTTAAGAAGGTTATTCTAAGCGATTTCCAGCTGTTTTCAACAGTTTTTGGGACGTGTCAAATTTTGACATTTTTGCCTTACTATAGCCTTGGATTTTTGGTCATGATTTCGACATGCTAAATTCTGCATTTTTGGGCTCTTTTTGCAACTGTCTTTGCTATGGCGTGTTTAAGAAGGTTATTCTAAGCGATTTCCAGCTGTTTTCAACAGTTTTTGGGACGTGTCAAATTTTGACATTTTCTCCTTACTATAGCCTTGGATTTTTGGTCATGATTTCGACATGCCAAAATCAGCTTTTTTGGGTTCTTTTTGCAACTGTCTTTGCTATGGTGTGTTTAAGAAGGTTATTCTAAGCAATTTCCAGCTGTTTTCAACAGTTTTTGGGACGTGTCAAATTTTGACATTTTTGCCTTACTATAGCCTTGGATTTTTGGTCATGATTTGACATGCCAAAATCATCTTTTTGGGCTGTTTGACAACTTTCTTTGCTATGGCGTGTTTAAGGAGGTTATTCTAAGCGATTTCCAGTTGTTTTCAACAGTTTTTGGGACGTGTCAAATTTTGACATTTTTGCCTTACTATAGCCTTGGATTTTTGGTCATGAGTTCGACATGCTAAATTCTGCATTTTTGGGCTCTTTTTGCAACTTTCTTTGCTATGGCGTAGTTAAGAAGGTTATTCTAAGCGATTTCCAGCTGTTTTCAACAGTTTTTGGGACGTGTCAAATTTTGACATTTTTGCCTTACTATAGCCTTGGATTTTTGGTCATGAGTTCGACATGCCAAATTCTGCATTTTTGGGTTCTTTTTGCAACTGTCTTTGCTATGGCGTGTTTAAGAAGGTTATTCTAAGCGATTTCCAGCTGTTTTCAACAGTTTTTGGGACGTGTCAAATTTTGACATTTTTGCCTTACTATAGCCTTGGATTTTTGGTCATGATTTCGACATGCCAAAATCATCTTTTGGGCTGTTTTGACAACTTTCTTTGCTATGGCGTGTTTAAGGAGGTTATTCTAGCGATTTCCAGTTGTTTTCAACAGTTTTTGGGACGTGTCAAATTTTGACATTTTGCCTTACTATAGCCTTGGATTTTTGGTCATGAGTTCGACATGCTAAATTCTGCATTTTTGGGCTCTTTTTGCAACTTTCTTTGCTATGGCGTGTTTAAGAAGGTTATTCTAAGCGATTTCCAGCTGTTTTCAACAGTTTTTGGGACGTGTCAAATTTTGACATTTTTGCCTTACTATAGCCTTGGATTTTTGGTCATGATTTCGACATGCCAAAATCAGCTTTTTTGGGTTCTTTTTGCAACTGTCTTTGCTATGGTGTGTTTAAGAAGGTTATTCTAAGCGATTTCCAGCTGTTTTCAACAGTTTTTGGGACGTGTCAAATTTTGACATTTTTGCCTTACTATAGCCTTGGATTTTTGGTCATGATTTCGACATGCCAAAATCATCTTTTTTGGGCTGTTTTGACAACTTTCTTTGCTATGGCGTGTTTAAGAAGGTTATTCTAAGCGATTTCCAGCTGTTTTCAACAGTTTTTGGGACGTGTCAAATTTTGACATTTTTGCCTTACTATAGCCTTGGATTTTTGGTCATGATTTCGACATGCCAAAATCATCTTTTTTGGGCTGTTTTGACAACTTTCTTTGCTATGGCGTGTTTAAGGAGGTTATTCTAAGCGATTTCCAGTTGTTTTCAACAGTTTTTGGGACGTGTCAAATTTTGACATTTTTGCCTTACTATAGCCTTGGATTTTTGGTCATGAGTTCGACATGCTAAATTCTGCATTTTTGGGCTCTTTTTGCAACTTTCTTTGCTATGGCGTAGTTAAGAAGGCTATTCTAAGCGATTTCCAGTTGTTTTCAACAGTTTTTGGGACGTGTCAAATTTTGACATTTTTGCCTTACTATAGCCTTGGATTTTTGGTCATGATTTCGACATGCCAAAATCATCTTTTTTGGGCTGTTTTGACAACTTTCTTTGCTATGGCTTGTTTAAGGAGGTTATTCTAAGCGATTTCCAGTTGTTTTCAACAGTTTTTGGGATGTGTCAAATTTTGACATTTTTGCCTTACTATAGCCTTGGATTTTTGGTCATGATTTCGACATGCCAAAATCATCTTTTTTGGGCTGTTTTGACAACTTTCTTTGCTATGGCGTGTTTAAGGAGGTTATTCTAAGCGATTTCCAGTTGTTTTCAACAGTTTTTGGGACGTGTCAAATTTTGACATTTTTGCCTTACTATAGCCTTGGATTTTTGGTCATGAGTTCGACATGCCAAATTCTGCATTTTTGGGTTCTTTTTGCAACTGTCTTTGCTATGGCGTGTTTAAGAAGGTTATTCTAAGCGATTTCCAGCTGTTTTCAACAGTTTTTGGGACGTGTCAAATTTTGACATTTTTGCCTTACTATAGCCTTGGATTTTTGGTCATGAGTTCGACATGCCAAAATCATCTTTTTTGGGCTGTTTTGACAACTTTCTTTGCTATGGCGTGTTTAAGGAGGTTATTCTAAGCGATTTCCAGTTGTTTTCAACAGTTTTTGGGACGTGTCAAATTTTGACATTTTTGCCTTACTATAGCCTTGGATTTTTGGTCATGAGTTCGACATGCTAAATTCTGCATTTTTGGGCTCTTTTTGCAACTTTCTTTGCTATGGCGTAGTTAAGAAGGCTATTCTAAGCGATTTCCAGCTGTTTTCAACAGTTTTTGGGACGTGTCAAATTTTGACATTTTTGCCTTACTATAGCCTTGGATTTTTGGTCATGATTTCGACATGCCAAAATCAGCTTTTTTGGGTTCTTTTTGCAACTGTCTTTGCTATGGTGTGTTTAAGAAGGTTATTCTAAGCGATTTCCAGCTGTTTTCAACAGTTTTTGGGACGTGTCAAATTTTGACATTTTTGCCTTACTATAGCCTTGGATTTTTGGTCATGATTTCGACATGCCAAAATCATCTTTTTTGGGCTGTTTTGACAACTTTCTTTGCTATGGCGTGTTTAAGGAGGTTATTCTAAGCGATTTCCAGTTGTTTTCAACAGTTTTTGGGATGTGTCAAATTTTGACATTTTTGCCTTACTATAGCCTTGGATTTTTGGTCATGAGTTCGACATGCTAAATTCTGCATTTTTGGGCTCTTTTTGCAACTTTCTTTGCTATGGCGTGTTTAAGAAGGTTATTCTAAGCGATTTCCAGCTGTTTTCAACAGTTTTTGGGACGTGTCAAATTTTGACATTTTTGCCTTACTATAGCCTTGGATTTTTGGTCATGATTTCGACATGCCAAAATCATCTTTTTTGGGCTGTTTTGACAACTTTCTTTGCTATGGCGTGTTTAAGGAGGTTATTCTAAGCGATTTCCAGCTGTTTTCAACAGTTTTTGGGACGTGTCAAATTTTGACATTTTTGCCTTACTATAGCCTTGGATTTTTGGTCATGATTTCGACATGCCAAAATCAGCTTTTTTGGGCTGTTTTGACAACTTTCTTTGCTATGGCGTGTTTAAGGAGGTTATTCTAAGCGATTTCCAGTTGTTTTCAACAGTTTTTGGGACGTGTCAAATTTTGACATTTTTGCCTTACTATAGCCTTGGATTTTTGGTCATGAGTTCGACATGCTAAATTCTGCATTTTTGGGCTCTTTTTGCAACTTTCTTTGCTATGGCGTGTTTAAGAAGGTTATTCTAAGCGATTTCCAGCTGTTTTCAACAGTTTTTGGGACGTGTCAAATTTTGACATTTTTGCCTTACTATAGCCTTGGATTTTTGGTCATGATTTCGACATGCCAAAATCATCTTTTCTGGGCTGTTTTGACAACTTTATTTGCTATGGCGTGTTTAAGGAGGTTATTCTAGCGATTTCCAGTTGTTTTCAACAGTTTTTGGGACGTGTCAAATTTTGACATTTTGCCTTACTATAGCCTTGGATTTTTGGTCATGATTTCGACATGCCAAAATCATCTTTTTTGGGCTCTTTTTGCAACTTTCTTTGCTATGGCGTAGTTAAGAAGGCTATTCTAAGCGATTTCCAGTTGTTTTCAACAGTTTTTGGGACGTGTCAAATTTTGACATTTTTGCCTTACTATAGCCTTGGATTTTTGGTCATGATTTCGACATGCCAAAATCAGCTTTTTTGGGCTGTTTTGACAACTTTCTTTGCTATGGCGTGTTTAAGGAGGTTATTCTAAGCGATTTCCAGTTGTTTTCAACAGTTTTTGGGACGTGTCAAATTTTGACATTTTTGCCTTACTATAGCCTTGGATTTTTGGTCATGATTTCGACATGCCAAAATCATCTTTTTTGGGCTGTTTTGACAACTTTCTTTGCTATGGCATGTTTAAGAAGGTTATTCTAAGCGATTTCCAGCTGTTTTCAACAGTTTTTGGGACGTGTCAAATTTTGACATTTTTGCCTTACTATAGCCTTGGATTTTTGGTCATGAGTTCGACATGCTAAATTCTGCATTTTTGGGCTCTTTTTGCAACTTTCTTTGCTATGGCGTGTTTAAGAAGGTTATTCTAAGCGATTTCCAGCTGTTTTCAACAGTTTTTGGGACGTGTCAAATTTTGACATGTTTGCCTTACTATAGCGTTGGATTTTTGGTCATGATTTCGACATGCCAAAATCATCTTTTCTGGGCTGTTTTGACAACTTTCTTTGCTATGGCGTGTTTAAGGAGGTTATTCTAAGCGATTTCCAGTTGTTTTCAACAGTTTTTGGGACGTGTCAAATTTTGACATTTTTGCCTTACTATAGCCTTGGATTTTTGGTCATGATTTCGACATGCCAAAATCATCTTTTTTGGGCTCTTTTTGCAACTTTCTTTGCTATGGCGTAGTTAAGAAGGCTATTCTAAGCGATTTCCAGTTGTTTTCAACAGTTTTTGGGACGTGTCAAATTTTGACATTTTTGCCTTACTATAGCCTTGGATTTTTGGTCATGATTTCGACATGCCAAAATCAGCTTTTTTGGGCTGTTTTGACAACTTTCTTTGCTATGGCGTGTTTAAGGAGGTTATTCTAAGCGATTTCCAGTTGTTTTCAACAGTTTTTGGGACGTGTCAAATTTTGACATTTTTGCCTTACTATAGCCTTGGATTTTTGGTCATGATTTGACATGCCAAAATCATCTTTTTGGGCTGTTTTGACAACTTTCTTTGCTATGGCGTGTTTAAGAAGGTTATTCTAAGCGATTTCCAGTTGTTTTCAACAGTTTTTGGGACGTGTCAAATTTTGACATTTTGCCTTACTATAGCCTTGGATTTTTGGTCATGAGTTCGACATGCTAAATTCTGCATTTTTGGGCTCTTTTTGCAACTTTCTTTGCTATGGCGTAGTTAAGAAGGTTATTCTAAGCGATTTCCAGCTGTTTTCAACAGTTTTTGGGACGTGTCAAATTTTGACATTTTTGCCTTACTATAGCCTTGGATTTTTGGTCATGATTTCGACATGCCAAAATCATCTTTTTTGGGCTGTTTTGACAACTTTCTTTGCTATGGCGTGTTTAAGGAGGTTATTCTAAGCGATTTCCAGTTGTTTTCAACAGTTTTTGGGACGTGTCAAATTTTGACATTTTTGCCTTACTATAGCCTTGGATTTTTGGTCATGATTTCGACATGCCAAAATCATCTTTTTTGGGCTCTTTTTGCAACTTTCTTTGCTATGGCGTAGTTAAGAAGGCTATTCTAAGCGATTTCCAGTTGTTTTCAACAGTTTTTGGGACGTGTCAAATTTTGACATTTTTGCCTTACTATAGCCTTGGATTTTTGGTCATGATTTCGACATGCTAAAATCCTCTTTTTTGGGCTATTTTGACAACTTTCTTTGCTATGGCGTGTTTAAGGAGGTTATTCTAAGCGATTTCCAGTTGTTTTCAACAGTTTTTGGGACGTGTCAAATTTTGACATTTTTGCCTTACTATAGCCTTGGATTTTTGGTCATGAGTTCGACATGCCAAATTCTGCATTTTTGGGCTCTTTTTGCAACTGTCTTTGCTATGGTGTGTTTAAGAAGGTTATTCTAAGCGATTTCCAGCTGTTTTCAACAGTTTTTGGGACGTGTCAAATTTTGACATTTTTGCCTTACTATAGCCTTGGATTTTTGGTCATGATTTCGACATGCCAAAATCATCTTTTTTGGGCTGTTTTGACAACTTTCTTTGCTATGGCGTGTTTAAGGAGGTTATTCTAAGCGATTTCCAGTTGTTTTCAACAGTTTTTGGGACGTGTCAAATTTTGACATTTTGCCTTACTATAGCCTTGGATTTTGGTCATGAGTTCGACATGCTAAATTCTGCATTTTTGGGCTCTTTTGCAACTTTCTTTGCTATGGCGTGTTTAAGAAGGCTATTCTAAGCGATTTCCAGCACTTTTCAACAGTTTTTGGGACGTGTCAAATTTTGACAATTTTGCCTTACTATAGCCTTGGATTTTTGGTCATGATTTCGACATGCCAAAATCATCTTTTTTGGGCTGTTTTGACAACTTTCTTTGCTATGGCGTGTTTAAGGAGGTTATTCTAAGCGATTTCCAGTTGTTTTCAACAGTTTTTGGGACGTGTCAAATTTTGACATTTTTGCCTTACTATAGTCTTGGATTTTTGGTCATCTTTTCGACATGCCAAAATCAGCTTTTTTGGGCTGTTTTGACAACTTTCTTTGCTATGGCGTGTTTAAGGAGGTTATTCTAGCGATTTCCAGTTGTTTTCAACAGTTTTTGGGACGTGTCAAATTTTGACATTTTTGCCTTACTATAGCCTTGGATTTTTGGTCATGAGTTCGACATGCTAAATTCTGCATTTTGGGCTCTTTTGCAACTTTCTTTGCTATGGCGTGTTTAAGAAGGTTATTCTAAGCGATTTCCAGCTGTTTTCAACAGTTTTTGGGACGTGTCAAATTTTGACATTTTTGCCTTACTATAGCCTTGGATTTTTGGTCATGATTTCGACATGCCAAAATCATCTTTTGGGCTGTTTTGACAACTTTCTTTGCTATGGCGTGTTTAAGGAGGTTATTCTAAGCGATTTCCAGTTGTTTTCAACAGTTTTTGGGACGTGTCAAATTTTGACATTTTGCCTTACTATAGCCTTGGATTTTTGGTCATGAGTTCGACATGCCAAATTCATCTTTTTGGGCTCTTTTGCAACTTTCTTTGCTATGGTGTGTTTAAGAAGGTTATTCTAAGCGATTTCCAGCTGTTTTCAACAGTTTTTGGGACGTGTCAAATTTTGACGTTTTTGCATTACTATAGCCTTGGATTTTTGGTCATGAGTTCGACATGCCAAATTCTGCATTTTTGGGTTCTTTTGCAACTGTCTTTGCTATGGCGTGTTTAAGAAGGTTATTCTAAGCGATTTCCAGCTGTTTTCAACAGTTTTTGGGACGATGTCAAATTTTGACATTTTTGCCTTACTATAGCCTTGGATTTTTGGTCATGATTTCGACATGCCAAAATCATCTTTTCTGGGCTGTTTTGACAACTTTCTTTGCTATGGCGTGTTTAAGGAGGTTATTCTAAGCGATTTCCAGTTGTTTTCAACAGTTTTTGGGACGTGTCAAATTTTGACATTTTTGCCTTACTATAGCCTTGGATTTTTGGTCATGAGTTCGACATGCTAAATTCTGCATTTTTGGGCTCTTTTGCAACTTTCTTTGCTATGGCGTGTTTAAGAAGGTTATTCTAAGCGATTTCCAGCTGTTTTCAACAGTTTTTGGGACGTGTCAAATTTTGACATTTTGCCTTACTATAGCCTTGGATTTTTGGTCATGATTTCGACATGCCAAAATCATCTTTTCTGGGCTGTTTTGACAACTTTCTTTGCTATGGCGTGTTTAAGGAGGTTATTCTAAGCGATTTCCAGTTGTTTTCAACAGTTTTTGGGACGTGTCAAATTTTGACATTTTGCCTTACTATAGCCTTGGATTTTTGGTCATGATTTCGACATGCCAAAATCATCTTTTTTGGGCTCTTTTTGCAACTTTCTTTGCTATGGCGTGGTTAAGAAGGCTATTCTAGCGATTTCCAGTTGTTTTCAACAGTTTTTGGGACGTGTCAAATTTTGACATTTTTGCCTTACTATAGCCTTGGATTTTTGGTCATGATTTCGACATGCCAAAATCATCTTTTTTGGGCTGTTTTGACAACTTTCTTTGCTATGGCGTGTTTAAGAAGGTTATTCTAAGCGATTTCCAGCTGTTTTCAACAGTTTTTGGGACGTGTCAAATTTTGACATTTTTGCCTTACTATAGCCTTGGATTTTTGGTCATGATTTCGACATGCCAAAATCATCTTTTTTGGGCTGTTTTGACAACTTTCTTTGCTATGGCGTGTTTAAGGAGGTTATTCTAAGCGATTTCCAGTTGTTTTCAACAGTTTTTGGGATGTGTCAAATTTTGACATTTTTGCCTTACTATAGCCTTGGATTTTTGGTCATGAGTTCGACATGCTAAATTCTGCATTTTTGGGCTCTTTTTGCAACTTTCTTTGCTATGGCGTGTTTAATAAGGTTATTCTAGCGATTTCCAGTTGTTTTCAACAGTTTTTGGGACGTGTCAAATTTTGACATTTTTGCCTTACTATAGCCTTGGATTTTTGGTCATGATTTCGACATGCCAAAATCATCTTTTCTGGGCTGTTTTGACAACTTTCTTTGCTATGGCGTGTTTAAGGAGGTTATTCTAGCGATTTCCAGTTGTTTTCAACAGTTTTTGGGACGTGTCAAATTTTGACATTTTGCCTTACTATAGCCTTGGATTTTTGGTCATGATTTCGACATGCCAAAATCATCTTTTTTGGGCTCTTTTTGCAACTTTCTTTGCTATGGCGTAGTTAAGAAGGCTATTCTAAGCGATTTCCAGTTGTTTTCAACAGTTTTTGGGACGTGTCAAATTTTGACATTTTTGCCTTACTATAGCCTTGGATTTTTGGTCATGATTTCGACATGCCAAAATCATCTTTTTTGGGCTGTTTTGACAACTTTCTTTGCTATGGCGTGTTTAAGAAGGTTATTCTAAGCGATTTCCAGCTGTTTTCAACAGTTTTTGGGACGTGTCAAATTTTGACATTTTTGCCTTACTATAGCCTTGGATTTTTGGTCATGAGTTCGACATGCTAAATTCTGCATTTTGGGTTCTTTTGCAACTGTCTTTGCTATGGCGTGTTTAAGAAGGTTATTCTAGCGATTTCCAGCTGTTTTCAACAGTTTTTGGGACGTGTCAAATTTTGACATTTTGCCTTACTATAGCCTTGGATTTTTGGTCATGATTTCGACATGCCAAAATCAGCTTTTTGGGCTGTTTTGACAACTTTCTTTGCTATGGCGTGTTTAAGGAGGTTATTCTAAGCGATTTCCAGTTGTTTTCAACAGTTTTTGGGACGTGTCAAATTTTGACATTTTTGCCTTACTATAGCCTTGGATTTTTGGTCATGAGTTCGACATGCTAAATTCTGCATTTTTGGGCTCTTTTTGCAACTTTCTTTGCTATGGCGTGTTTAAGAAGGTTATTCTAAGCGATTTCCAGCTGTTTTCAACAGTTTTTGGGACGTGTCAAATTTTGACATTTTTGCCTTACTATAGCCTTGGATTTTTGGTCATGATTTCGACATGCCAAAATCAGCTTTTTTGGGTTCTTTTTGCAACTGTCTTTGCTATGGTGTGTTTAAGAAGGTTATTCTAAGCGATTTCCAGCTGTTTTCAACAGTTTTTGGGACGTGTCAAATTTTGACATTTTTGCCTTACTATAGCCTTGGATTTTTGGTCATGATTTCGACATGCCAAAATCATCTTTTTTGGGCTGTTTTGACAACTTTCTTTGCTATGGCGTGTTTAAGGAGGTTATTCTAAGCGATTTCCAGTTGTTTTCAACAGTTTTTGGGACGTGTCAAATTTTGACATTTTTGCCTTACTATAGCCTTGGATTTTTGGTCATGAGTTCGACATGCTAAATTCTGCATTTTTGGGCTCTTTTTGCAACTTTCTTTGCTATGGCGTGTTTAAGAAGGTTATTCTAAGCGATTTCCAGCTGTTTTCAACAGTTTTTGGGACGTGTCAAATTTTGACATTTTTGCCTTACTATAGCCTTGGATTTTTGGTCATGATTTCGACATGCCAAAATCATCTTTTTTGGGCTGTTTTGACAACTTTCTTTGCTATGGCGTGTTTAAGGAGGTTATTCTAAGCGATTTCCAGTTGTTTTCAACAGTTTTTGGGACGTGTCAAATTTTGCATTTTTGCCTTACTATAGCCTTGGATTTTTGGTCATGAGTTCGACATGCCAAATTCTGCATTTTTGGGTTCTTTTTGCAACTGTCTTTGCTATGGTGTGTTTAAGAAGGTTATTCTAAGCGATTTCCAGCTGTTTTCAACAGTTTTTGGGACGTGTCAAATTTTGACATTTTTGCCTTACTATAGCCTTGGATTTTTGGTCATGATTTCGACATGCCAAAATCATCTTTTTTGGGCTGTTTTGACAACTTTCTTTGCTATGGCGTGTTTAAGGAGGTTATTCTAAGCGATTTCCAGTTGTTTTCAACAGTTTTTGGGACGTGTCAAATTTTGACATTTTTGCCTTACTATAGCCTTGGATTTTTGGTCATGAGTTCGACATGCTAAATTCTGCATTTTTGGGCTCTTTTTGCAACTTTCTTTGCTATGGCGTGTTTAAGAAGGTTATTCTAAGCGATTTCCAGCTGTTTTCAACAGTTTTTGGGACGTGTCAAATTTTGACATTTTTGCCTTACTATAGCCTTGGATTTTTGGTCATGATTTCGACATGCCAAAATCATCTTTTTTGGGCTGTTTTGACAACTTTCTTTGCTATGGCGTGTTTAAGAAGGTTATTCTAAGCGATTTACAGCTGTTTTCAACAGTTTTTGGGACGTGTCAAATTTTGACATTTTTGCCTTACTATAGCCTTGGATTTTTGGTCATGATTTCGACATGCCAAAATCATCTTTTTTGGGCTGTTTTGACAACTTTCTTTGCTATGGCGTGTTTAAGAAGGTTATTCTAAGCGATTTCCAGTTGTTTTCAACAGTTTTTGGGACGTGTCAAATTTTGACATTTTTGCCTTACTATAGCCTTGGATTTTTGGTCATGAGTTCAACATGCCAAATTATGCATTTTGGGGTTCTTTTTGCAACTGTCTTTGCTATGGCGTGTTTAAGAAGGTTATTCTAAGCGATTTCCAGCTGTTTTCAACAGTTTTTGGGACGTGTCAAATTTTGACATTTTTGCCTTACTATAGCCTTGGATTTTTGGTCATGATTTCGACATGCCAAAATCATCTTTTTTGGGCTGTTTTGACAACTTTCTTTGCTATGGCGTGTTTAAGGAGGTTATTCTAAGCGATTTCCAGTTGTTTTCAACAGTTTTTGGGACGTGTCAAATTTTGACATTTTTGCCTTACTATAGCCTTGGATTTTTGGTCATGAGTTCGACATGCTAAATTCTGCTGTTTTGGGCTCTTTTTGAGACTTTCTTTGCTATGGCGTGTCTTGGCAGGCTATTCTAAACAGTTGCAAGCTGTTTTCAACAGTTTTTGGGACGTGTCAAATTTTGACATTTTTGCCTTACTATAGCCTTGGATTTTTGGTCATGATTTCGACATGCCAAAATCAGCTTTTTTGGGTTCTTTTTGCAACTGTCTTTGCTATGGTGTGTTTAAGAAGGTTATTCTAAGCGATTTCCAGCTGTTTTCAACAGTTTTTGGGACGTGTCAAATTTTGACATTTTTGCCTTTACTATAGCCTTGGATTTTTGGTCATGATTTCGACATGCCAAAATCATCTTTTTTGGGCTGTTTTGACAACTTTCTTTGCTATGGCGTGTTTAAGGAGGTTATTCTAAGCGATTTCCAGTTGTTTTCAACAGTTTTTGGGACGTGTCAAATTTTGACATTTTTGCCTTACTATAGCCTTGGATTTTTGGTCATGAGTTCGACATGCTAAATTCTGCATTTTTGGGCTCTTTTTGCAACTTTCTTTGCTATGGCGTATTTAAGAAGGTTATTCTAAGCGATTTCCAGCTGTTTTCAACAGTTTTTGGGACGTGTCAAATTTTGACATTTTTGCCTTACTATAGCCTTGGATTTTTGGTCATGATTTCGACATGCCAAAATCATCTTTTTTGGGCTGTTTTGACAACTTTCTTTGCTATGGCGTGTTTAAGGAGGTTATTCTAAGCGATTTCCAGCTGTTTTCAACAGTTTTTGGGACGTGTCAAATTTTGACATTTTTGCCTTACTATAGCCTTGGATTTTTGGTCATGAGTTCGACATGCCAAATTCTGCATTTTTGGGTTCTTTTTGCAACTGTCTTTGCTATGGTGTGTTTAAGAAGGTTATTCTAAGCGATTTCCAGCTGTTTTCAACAGTTTTTGGGACGTGTCAAATTTTGACGTTTTTGCATTACTATAGCCTTGGATTTTTGGTCATGATTTCGACATGCCAAAATCTTCATTTTGGGCTCTTTTGCAACTGTCTTTGCTATGGTGTGTTTAAGAAGGTTATTCTAAGCGATTTCCAGCTGTTTTCAACAGTTTTTGGGACGTGTCAAATTTTGACATTTTTGCCTTACTATAGCCTTGGATTTTTGGTCATGATTTCGACATGCCAAAATCATCTTTTTGGGCTGTTTTGACAACTTTCTTTGCTATGGCGTGTTTAAGGAGGTTATTCTAGCGATTTCCAGTTGTTTTCAACAGTTTTTGGGATGTGTCAAATTTTGACATTTTGCCTTTACTATAGCCTTGGATTTTTGGTCATGAGTTCGACATGCCAAATTCTGCATTTTTGGGCTCTTTTTGCAACTTTCTTTGCTATGGCGTGTTTAAGAAGGTTATTCTAAGCGATTTCCAGCTGTTTTCAACAGTTTTTGGGACGTGTCAAATTTTGACATTTTTGCCTTACTATAGCCTTGGATTTTTGGTCATGATTTCGACATGCCAAAATCATCTTTTCTGGGCTGTTTTGACAACTTTCTTTGCTATGGCGTGTTTAAGGAGGTTATTCTAAGCGATTTCCAGTTGTTTTCAACAGTTTTTGGGACGTGTCAAATTTTGACATTTTTGCCTTACTATAGCCTTGGATTTTTGGTCATGATTTCGACATGCCAAAATCATCTTTTTTGGGCTCTTTTTGCAACTTTCTTTGCTATGGCGTAGTTAAGAAGGCTATTCTAAGCGATTTCCAGTTGTTTTCAACAGTTTTTGGGACGTGTCAAATTTTGACATTTTTGCCTTACTATAGCCTTGGATTTTTGGTCATGATTTCGACATGCCAAAATCATCTTTTTGGGCTGTTTTGACAACTTTCTTTGCTATGGCGTGTTTAAGGAGGTTATTCTAAGCGATTTCCAGTTGTTTTCAACAGTTTTTGGGACGTGTCAAATTTTGACATTTTGCCTTACTATAGCCTTGGATTTTTGGTCATGAGTTCGACATGCTAAATTCTGCATTTTTGGGTTCTTTTTGCAACTGTCTTTGCTATGGCGTGTTTAAGAAGGTTATTCTAAGCGATTTCCAGCTGTTTTCAACAGTTTTTGGGACGTGTCAAATTTTGACATTTTTGCCTTACTATAGCCTTGGATTTTTGGTCATGATTTCGACATGCCAAAATCATCTTTTTTGGGCTGTTTTGACAACTTTCTTTGCTATGGCGTGTTTAAGGAGGTTATTCTAAGCGATTTCCAGTTGTTTTCAACAGTTTTTGGGACGTGTCAAATTTTGACATTTTTGCCTTACTATAGCCTTGGATTTTTGGTCATGAGTTCGACATGCTAAATTCTGCATTTTTGGGCTCTTTTTGCAACTTTCTTTGCTATGGCGTAGTTAAGAAGGCTATTCTAAGCGATTTCCAGTTGTTTTCAACAGTTTTTGGGACGTGTCAAATTTTGACATTTTTGCCTTACTATAGCCTTGGATTTTTGGTCATGATTTCGACATGCCAAAATCATCTTTTGGGTTCTGTTTTGACAACTGTCTTTGCTATGGCGTGTTTAAGAAGGTTATTCTAAGCGATTTCCAGCTGTTTTCAACAGTTTTTGGGACGTGTCAAATTTTGACATTTTGCCTTACTATAGCCTTGGATTTTTGGTCATGATTTGACATGCCAAAATCATCTTTTGGGCTGTTTTGACAACTTTCTTTGCTATGGCGTGTTTAAGGAGGTTATTCTAAGCGATTTCCAGCTGTTTTCAACAGTTTTTGGGACGTGTCAAATTTTGACATTTTTGCCTTACTATAGCCTTGGATTTTTGGTCATGAGTTCGACATGCTAAATTCTGCATTTTTGGGCTCTTTTTGCAACTTTCTTTGCTATGGCGTAGTTAAGAAGGTTATTCTAAGCGATTTCCAGCTGTTTTCAACAGTTTTTGGGACGTGTCAAATTTTGACATTTTTGCCTTACTATAGCCTTGGATTTTTGGTCATGATTTCGACATGCCAAAATCATCTTTTTTGGGCTGTTTTGACAACTTTCTTTGCTATGGCGTGTTTAAGGAGGTTATTCTAAGCGATTTCCAGTTGTTTTCAACAGTTTTTGGGACGTGTCAAATTTTGACATTTTTGCCTTACTATAGCCTTGGATTTTTGGTCATGAGTTCGACATGCCAAATTCTGCATTTTTGGGTTCTTTTTGCAACTGTCTTTGCTATGGCGTGTTTAAGAAGGTTATTCTAAGCGATTTCCAGCTGTTTTCAACAGTTTTTGGGACGTGTCAAATTTTGACATTTTGCCTTACTATAGCCTTGGATTTTTGGTCATGAGTTCGACATGCCAAATTCTGCATTTTGGGTTCTTTTGCAACTGTCTTTGCTATGGCGTGTTTAAGAAGGTTATTCTAGCGATTTCCAGCTGTTTTCAACAGTTTTTGGGACGTGTCAAATTTTGACATTTTTGCCTTACTATAGCCTTGGATTTTTGGTCATGATTTCGACATGCCAAAATCATCTTTTTTGGGCTGTTTTGACAACTTTCTTTGCTATGGCGTGTTTAAGGAGGTTATTCTAAGCGATTTCCAGTTGTTTTCAACAGTTTTTGGGACGTGTCAAATTTTGACATTTTTGCCTTACTATAGCCTTGGATTTTTGGTCATGATTTCGACATGCTAAATTCTGCATTTTTGGGCTCTTTTTGCAACTTTCTTTGCTATGGCGTAGTTAAGAAGGTTATTCTAAGCGATTTCCAGCTGTTTTCAACAGTTTTTGGGACGTGTCAAATTTTGACATTTTTGCCTTACTATAGCCTTGGATTTTTGGTCATGATTTCGACATGCCAAAATCATCTTTTCTGGGCTGTTTTGACAACTTTCTTTGCTATGGCGTGTTTAAGGACGTTATTCTAAGCGATTTCCAGTTGTTTTCAACAGTTTTTGGGACGTGTCAAATTTTGACATTTTGCCTTACTATAGCCTTGGATTTTTTGGTCATGATTTCGACATGCCAAATTCATCTTTTTGGGCTCTTTTTGCAACTTTCTTTGCTATGGCGTAGTTAAGAAGGCTATTCTAAGCGATTTCCAGTTGTTTTCAACAGTTTTTGGGACGTGTCAAATTTTGACATTTTTGCCTTACTATAGCCTTGGATTTTTGGTCATGATTTCGACATGCCAAAATCAGCTTTTTTGGGCTGTTTTGACAACTTTCTTTGCTATGGCGTGTTTAAGGAGGTTATTCTAAGCGATTTCCAGTTGTTTTCAACAGTTTTTGGGACGTGTCAAATTTTGACATTTTTGCCTTACTATAGCCTTGGATTTTTGGTCATGAGTTCAACATGCCAAATTCTGCATTTTTGGGTTCTTTTTGCAACTGTCTTTGCTATGGCGTGTTTAAGAAGGTTATTCTAAGCGATTTCCAGCTGTTTTCAACAGTTTTTGGGACGTGTCAAATTTTGACATTTTGCCTTACTATAGCCTTGGATTTTTGGTCATGATTTCGACATGCCAAAATCATCTTTTTGGGCTGTTTTGACAACTTTCTTTGCTATGGCGTGTTTAAGGAGGTTATTCTAAGCGATTTCCAGTTGTTTTCAACAGTTTTTGGGACGTGTCAAATTTTGACATTTTTGCCTTACTATAGCCTTGGATTTTTGGTCATGAGTTCGACATGCTAAATTCTGCATTTTTGGGCTCTTTTTGCAACTTTCTTTGCTATGGCGTAGTTAAGAAGGTTATTCTAAGCGATTTCCAGCTGTTTTCAACAGTTTTTGGGACGTGTCAAATTTTGACATTTTTGCCTTACTATAGCCTTGGATTTTTGGTCATGAGTTCGACATGCCAAAATCAGCTTTTTTGGATTCTTTTTGCAACTGTCTTTGCTATGGTGTGTTTAAGAAGGTTATTCTAAGCGATTTCCAGCTGTTTTCAACAGTTTTTGGGACGTGTCAAATTTTGACATTTTTGCCTTACTATAGCCTTGGATTTTTGGTCATGATTTCGACATGCCAAAATCATCTTTTTTGGGCTGTTTTGACAACTTTCTTTGCTATGGCGTGTTTAAGGAGGTTATTCTAAGAGATTTCCAGTTGTTTTCAACAGTTTTTGGGACGTGTCAAATTTTGACATTTTGCCTTACTATAGCCTTGGATTTTTGGTCATGAGTTCGACATGCTAAATTCTGCATTTTTGGGCTCTTTTTGCAACTTTCTTTGCTATGGCGTAGTTAAGAAGGTTATTCTAAGCGATTTCCAGCTGTTTTCAACAGTTTTTGGGACGTGTCAAATTTTGACATTTTTGCCTTACTATAGCCTTGGATTTTTGGTCATGATTTCGACATGCCAAAATCATCTTTTTTGGGCTGTTTTGACAACTTTCTTTGCTATGGCGTGTTTAAGGAGGTTATTCTAAGCGATTTCCAGCTGTTTTCAACAGTTTTTGGGACGTGTCAAATTTTGACATTTTTGCCTTACTATAGCCTTGGATTTTTGGTCATGAGTTCGACATGCCAAATTCTGCATTTTTGGGTTCTTTTTGCAACTGTCTTTGCTATGGTGTGTTTAAGAAGGTTATTCTAAGCGATTTCCAGCTGTTTTCAACAGTTTTTGGGACGTGTCAAATTTTGACATTTTTGCCTTACTATAGCCTTGGATTTTTGGTCATGAGTTCGACATGCCAAATTCTGCATTTTTGGGTTCTTTTTGCAACTTTCTTTGCTATGGTGTGTTTAAGAAGGTTATTCTAAGCGATTTCCAGCTGTTTTCAACAGTTTTTGGGACGTGTCAAATTTTGACATTTTTGCCTTACTATAGCCTTGGATTTTTGGTCATGATTTCGACATGCCAAAATCATCTTTTTTGGGCTGTTTTGACAACTTTCTTTGCTATGGCGTGTTTAAGGAGGTTATTCTAAGCGATTTCCAGTTGTTTTCAACAGTTTTTGGGACGTGTCAAATTTTGACATTTTTGCCTTACTATAGCCTTGGATTTTTGGTCATGAGTTCGACATGCTAAATTCTGCATTTTTGGGCTCTTTTTGCAACTTTCTTTGCTATGGCGTGTTTAAGAAGGTTATTCTAAGCGATTTCCAGCTGTTTTCAACAGTTTTTGGGACGTGTCAAATTTTGACATTTTTGCCTTACTATAGCCTTGGATTTTTGGTCATGATTTGACATGCCAAAACCATCTTTTTGGGCTGTTTTGACAACTTTCTTTGCTATGGCGTGTTTAAGGAGGTTATTCTAAGCGATTTCCAGTTGTTTTCAACAGTTTTTGGGACGTGTCAAATTTTGACATTTTTGCCTTACTATAGCCTTGGATTTTTGGTCATGATTTCGACATGCCAAAATCATCTTTTTTGGGCTCTTTTTGCAACTTTCTTTGCTATGGCGTAGTTAAGAAGGCTATTCTAAGCGATTTCCAGCTGTTTTCAACAGTTTTTGGGACGTGTCAAATTTTGACATTTTGCCTTACTATAGCCTTGGATTTTTTGGTCATGATTTCGACATGCCAAAATCAGCTTTTTGGGCTGTTTTGACAACTTTCTTTGCTATGGCGTGTTTAAGGAGGTTATTCTAAGCGATTTCCAGCTGTTTTCAACAGTTTTTGGGACGTGTCAAATTTTGACATTTTTGCCTTACTATAGCCTTGGATTTTTGGTCATGAGTTCGACATGCCAAATTCTGCATTTTTGGGTTCTTTTTGCAACTGTCTTTGCTATGGCGTGTTTAAGAAGGTTATTCTAGCGATTTCCAGCTGTTTTCAACAGTTTTTGGGACGTGTCAAATTTTGACATTTTTGCCTTACTATAGCCTTGGATTTTTGGTCATGATTTCGACATGCCAAAATCATCTTTTTTGGGCTGTTTTGACAACTGTCTTTGCTATGGCGTGTTTAAGGAGGTTATTCTAAGCGATTTCCAGTTGTTTTCAACAGTTTTTGGGACGTGTCAAATTTTGACATTTTTGCCTTACTATAGCCTTGGATTTTTGGTCATGAGTTCGACATGCTAAATTCTGCATTTTTGGGCTCTTTTTGCAACTTTCTTTGCTATGGCGTAGTTAAGAAGGTTATTCTAAGCGATTTCCAGCTGTTTTCAAAAGTTCTTGGGACGTGTCAAATTTTGACATTTTTGCCTTACTATAGCCTTGGATTTTTGGTCATGATTTCGACATGCCAAAATCATCTTTTTTGGGCTGTTTTGACAACTTTCTTTGCTATGGCGTGTTTAAGAAGGTTATTCTAAGCGATTTCCAGCTGTTTTCAACAGTTTTTGGGACGTGTCAAATTTTGACATTTTTGCCTTACTATAGCCTTGGATTTTTGGTCATGATTTCGACATGCCAAAATCATCTTTTTTGGGCTGTTTTGACAACTTTCTTTGCTATGGCGTGTTTAAGGAGGTTATTCTAGCGATTTCCAGCTGTTTTCAACAGTTTTTGGGACGTGTCAAATTTTGACATTTTTGCCTTACTATAGCCTTGGATTTTTGGTCATGATTTCGACATGCTAAATTCTGCATTTTTGGGCTCTTTTTGCAACTTTCTTTGCTATGGTGTGTTTAAGAAGGTTATTCTAAGCGATTTCCAGCTGTTTTCAACAGTTTTTGGGACGTGTCAAATTTTGACATTTTGCCTTACTATAGCCTTGGATTTTGGTCATGATTTCGACATGCCAAAATCATCTTTTGGGCTGTTTGACAACTTTCTTTGCTATGGCGTGTTTAAGGAAGGTTATTCTAAGCGATTTCCAGCTGTTTTCAACAGTTTTTGGGACGTGTCAAATTTTGACATTTTTGCCTTACTATAGCCTTGGATTTTTGGTCATGAGTTCGACATGCTAAATTCTGCATTTTTGGGTTCTTTTTGCAACTGTCTTTGCTATGGCGTGTTTAAGAAGGTTATTCTAAGCGATTTCCAGCTGTTTTCAACAGTTTTTGGGACGTGTCAAATTTTGACATTTTTGCCTTACTATAGCCTTGGATTTTTGGTCATGATTTCGACATGCCAAAATCATCTTTTTTGGGCTGTTTTGACAACTTTCTTTGCTATGGCTTGTTTAAGGAGGTTATTCTAAGCGATTTCCAGCTGTTTTCAACAGTTTTTGGGACGTGTCAAATTTTGACATTTTTGCCTTACTATAGCCTTGGATTTTTGGTCATGATTTCGACATGCCAAAATCATCTTTTTGGGCTGTTTTGACAACTTTCTTTGCTATGGCGTGTTTAAGAAGGTTATTCTAGCGATTTCCAGTTGTTTTCAACAGTTTTTGGGACGTGTCAAATTTTGACATTTTGCCTTACTATAGCCTTGGATTTTTGGTCATGATTTCGACATGCCAAAATCATCTTTTTGGGCTCTTTTGCAACTTTCTTTGCTATGGCGTGTTTAAGAAGGTTATTCTAAGCGATTTCCAGCTGTTTTCAACAGTTTTTGGGACGATGTCAAATTTTGACATTTTGCCTTACTATAGCCTTGGATTTTTGGTCATGATTTCGACATGCCAAAATCATCTTTTTTGGGCTGTTTTGACAACTTTCTTTGCTATGGCGTGTTTAAGGAGGTTATTCTAAGCGATTTCCAGTTGTTTTCAACAGTTTTTGGGACGTGTCAAATTTTGACATTTTTGCCTTACTATAGCCTTGGATTTTTGGTCATGAGTTCGACATGCTAAATTCTGCATTTTTGGGCTCTTTTTGCAACTTTCTTTGCTATGGCGTGTTTAAGAAGGTTATTCTAAGCGATTTCCAGCTGTTTTCAACAGTTTTTGGGACGTGTCAAATTTTGACATTTTGCCTTACTATAGCCTTGGATTTTTGGTCATGATTTGACATGCCAAAATCATCTTTTTTGGGCTGTTTTGACAACTTTCTTTGCTATGGCGTGTTTAAGGAGGTTATTCTAAGCGATTTCCAGTTGTTTTCAACAGTTTTTGGGACGTGTCAAATTTTGACATTTTTGCCTTACTATAGCCTTGGATTTTTGGTCATGAGTTCGACATGCTAAATTCTGCATTTTTGGGCTCTTTTTGCAACTTTCTTTGCTATGGCGTGTTAAGAAGGTTATTCTAAGCGATTTCCAGTTGTTTTCAACAGTTTTTGGGACGATGTCAAATTTTGACATTTTGCCTTACTATAGCCTTGGATTTTTGGTCATGATTTCGACATGCCAAAATCATCTTTTTTGGGCTGTTTTGACAACTTTTTTTGCTATGGCGTGTTTAAGAAGGTTATTCTAAGCGATTTCCAGCTGTTTTCAACAGTTTTTGGGACGTGTCAAATTTTGACATTTTGCCTTACTATAGCCTTGGATTTTTGGTCATGATTTCGACATGCCAAAATCATCTTTTGGGCTGTTTTGACAACTTTCTTTGCTATGGCGTGTTTAAGGAGGTTATTCTAGCGATTTCCAGTTGTTTTCAACAGTTTTTGGGGCGTGTCAAATTTTGACATTTTTGCCTTACTATAGCCTTGGATTTTTGGTCATGAGTTCGACATGCTAAATTCTGCATTTTTGGGCTCTTTTTGCAACTTTCTTTGCTATGGCGTAGTTAAGAAGGCTATTCTAAGCGATTTCCAGTTGTTTTCAACAGTTTTTGGGACGTGTCAAATTTTGACATTTTTGCCTTACTATAGCCTTGGATTTTTGGTCATGATTTGACATGCCAAAATCATCTTTGGGCTGTTTTGACAACTTTTTTTGCTATGGCGTGTTTAAGAAGGTTATTCTAAGCGATTTACAGCTGTTTTCAACAGTTTTTGGGACGTGTCAAATTTTGACATTTTGCCTTACTATAGCCTTGGATTTTTGGTCATGAGTCTTGACATGCTAAATTCTGCATCTTTGGGCTGTTTGACAACTTTCTTTGCTATGGCGTGTTTAAGGAGGTTATTCTAAGCGATTTCCAGTTGTTTTCAACAGTTTTTTGGACGTGTCAAATTTTGACATTTTGCCTTACTATAGCCTTGGATTTTTGGTCATGAGTTGACATGCTAAATTCTGCATTTTTGGGCTCTTTTGCAACTTTCTTTGCTATGGCGTGTTTAAGAAGGTTATTCTAAGCGATTTCAGCTGTTTTCAACAGTTTTTTGGGGACGTGTCAAATTTTGACATTTTGCCTTACTATAGCCTTGGATTTTTGGTCATGATTTAGACATGCCAAAATCATCTTTTTTGGGCTGTTTGACAACTTTCTTTGCTATGGCGTGTTTAGGAGGTTATTCTAAGCGATTTCCAGTTGTTTTCAACAGTTTTTGGGACGTGTCAAATTTTGACATTTTTGCCTTACTATAGCCTTGGATTTTTGGTCATGATTTTAAACATGCCAAAATCATCTTTTTGGGCTGTTTGACAACTTTCTTTGCTATGGCGTGTTTAAGAGGTTATTCTAAGCAATTTCCAGCTGTTTTCAACAGTTTTTGGAGAACGTGTCAGGAATTTTGACATTTTGCCTTACTATAGCCTTGGATTTTTTGGTCATGATTTGACATGCAAATTCATGCGTTTTTGGGTTCTTTTTGCAACTTGTCTTTTGCTATAGGCGTGTTTAAGAAGGTTATTCTAGCGATTTCAGCTGTTTTCAACAGTTTTTTGGGGCGTGTCAAATTTTTGACATTTTGCCTTACTATAGCCTTGGATTTTTGGTCATGATTCGACATGCCAAAATCAGCTTTTTGGGCTGTTTGACAACTTTCTTTGCTATGGGCGTGTTTAAGGAAAGTTATTCTAGCGATTTCAGTTGTTTTCAACAGTTTTTGGGACGTGTCAAATTTTGACATTTTTGCCTTACTATAGTCTTGGATTTTTGGTCATCTTTTCGACATGCCAAAATCAGCTTTTTTGGGCTGTTTTTACAACTTTCTTTGCTATGGTGTGTCTTGGCAGGCTATTCTAAGCAGTTTCCAGCACTTTTCAACAGTTTTTGGGACGTGTCAAATTTTGACATTTTTGCCTTACTATAGCCTTGGATTTTTGGTCATGATTTCGACATGCTAAATTCTGCATTTTAGGGTTCTTTTTTTGCACGCTGTCTTTGCTATGGTGTGTTTAAGAAGGTTATTCAAGCGATTTCTAAGCTGTTTTCAACAGTTTTTGGGACGTGTCAAATTTTGACATTTTGCCTTACTATAGCCTTGGATTTTTTGGTCATGATTTCGACATGCCAAAATCATCTTTTGGGCTGTTTGACAACTGTTTTTTTGCTATATGGCGTGTTTAGAAGGTTATTCTAGCGATTTACAGCTGTTTTCAACAGTTTTGGGGACGTGTCGAAATCATGACCAAAATCCAAAGGCTATAGTAAGGCAAAAATGTCAAAATTTGACTTTTTTGATCCCAAAACTGTTGAAAACAGCTGATTTGACAGTGAATAACCTTCTTAACTGACAGGGATTTAAAAACTTGGAAAGCCAGGTTGGCACGTCATGAAACAAGAACAGGCAAAAATGTCAAAATGCAGAGACTCCATGACCAAAGGTGCAGCAGGGCCAAAATGTCAAGGCAAAATTTAACACCATGGCAGAGAAAGTTGCAAAAACAGCCAAAAGGCTGATTTGGCATGTGGGCAATGACAGGAAATCCAAGGTCAGGGCATCAAGGTGACTGCGATCCAACTGACAAAGCAATGGAACAACTGAGACCTGCAAGACCTTATGAAAGCAAAAATCTCAAAAGAACCCAAATCAAGTAGCATGTCGAGACTTGGCATGACCAAAGGAATCCAGGGCTGTGAGTGGGGCAAAGGTCAAAAAGCCAAAACTGTTGAAAACAGCTGTCAGCAGAATAACAAAGTTAGCAAAAGAAATAAATGCTGAATTTGGCATGTCGACCGATCAAAAGGCAACAAAATGTCGATGACATGTGGGACTCACAAATAACAGGGCTAAGCCTGAGTAGAACCCAAGACAGCATGTCAGAGGTTGTCAAAACTGGAAAAAATCAGAGCTGATACAGTCAAAATCGGACATCTAAAGTTGGGCATCAAATAGCAGCCAAAACAATGGCGTGTGGAGTCTCAATGCAAGGCTAAATTGTTATGGTGGAAATCATGACCAAAATCCAGGCTATAGTAAAGGCAAAAAATGTCAAGTGTTTGCACGTCCGGAAACACACAAAACCTTAGTATAGCATGTAGAGGCGTATCATCATATACAGTGTCGAAAAAACATCCCAAAACAGCCCCAAAATAGCAGTTGAAACAATGACCAAAACAGCAAGGCTATAGTATGGCGAAAATGTCAAAATTTGAGACGTTCAAAAAACATCTGAAAAAAACTCAAAATAGCTTGTAGAGGCCCATTATAGTATACAGTGTTGAAAAACATCCCCAAAGCCTGAATAAAACCCATTAAATAGCATATCAAAAAAAATTACCAAAAACCACATACTATAACATGTCAAAAAAATCTAAAATTTTGTACACAAAATGGCTGACAAACCACTTATTATAGCTGATAGAGATGTCCCATAGCATAGCATGTTGAAAAAATGCCTCCAAAAAGGCCAAAAAGTCATAATAAAGCATGTTGAAAAAATGGCCAAAAACATACAAATCGCACAAAGCATACAATGGTAAAAAATCTCAAATTTTGACATTTCCAAAACTGACTGAAAACCGCATATACATTTTATATACTTTTTTCCATATTGCCCAGCACTATACAAACATTACATGTTGGTGACAGATAAAATATGACCAAGAGGAAAAAAAGAGGCGTACTCACCCCCGGATTCATCAAAAAGCGTTTATTAATAATAGTCATAGTAATGTCACACAAATTCACAAGTGTTTAAGACATGTCTGGCTCAGTTTGGTGTGTGTGTCTGCAAGTATGTCTGTGTGAATTCTCTAAACAGTGCAGTTATAAATAAATGACCACAAAGAGAAGGAAAAGGGTAAGGTAATATTGCAACAGGAAAAATAGAATTCTCATTTTAAGAAGATAAACAGAAAAAAGTTGTTCAAAGAGAACATTTAGCACCATCTATCCCGTTATCATATTCAACAGATAATATCATAAAATCATTAAAATCTCGTCTAAAAGCCCCCTACATAATAAAAAAATTACCATTTGTCAAAACACTTTGGAAAGTTTTTTTTCCTTAATGAGCATACAAACACAGCATTCCATTAGTCATCTTCTCTACGTGAGCAGTGTGGCTATTGTCTACAGGAAAGGTGGTGTTATATTCAAGATAAAGATATCATTTAATATATATCAGGAGAAAAAGGAAGGAGTCATGAGAGGCAAGCACCAAAGAAACAGCAGCCTCCACTCCTGTGGACACACAACCCCACATTTCAGTTCTTACAGAGCAATCGGTCACTATAAAAAAAGAAAAAAAAAGAAAAAAAATCGCAAACTTGTACAACCCTATTAAAAAAGGGAGAACATTGATATCCAATAAATAGAGGAAACATTTTAAATTAAATGTACAATGCAAAAAAACCAAAACAAACAAAAAAATCAAAACAAGAAATACTAAGTCTGCATATTGGAACAAAACAATCAGAGGTACAACACACAAACACCAGATGGCAATGATTTTTTTTCTTTCTTTTTTAAAGAGATAGTCCATAGAGAGATGGAAGAAATGAACAAAAAGACCTGATGATGAGTGATAACTGAACATTAATCTCCAGAGGAAATCAAAGTATAATTCATACAAACAAGATTTACAACACATACAAGAATTTGAAAAACAAAATAAAACCCCCCCCAAAACAACCAAAGTTGTTAAAACCCGTATGTTTTGAAGCATTCCAAACATTTGTATTTTTTTTTAAATTCTTAATGCTTTAGAAAAATGTTCATATCTCTATTATTAGTATTTTTCATTTTCTCTCTTTTCTAAATACAAGGCCAATGTGGTATATATCTAGGCTGATCTAGTTTAGAAAAACAAAACAATAAATTATTTTTAAAAAAGACAGCACCCCACAAAAATTTCAAACAGCATGTACAAATTTCAGTATTCAAGACAACACAAAAACAAGTTCTCTCTGGTACTGACAGAAACACACCATTGAAACCAACTACCCTCCGCATGTTGTTCAATGGCAGCACCACCTGCCCCCTGGTTCTTAACTTCACTGTTTCCAGGGTGTCTGGTTGAAAGCACCATCTGAGAGTAAACTGGTATTTTATTGGCGGCTTGGTTTTTCTTTTTGTAAACAGTAATGATGAGTAAACGTATTCAACTGGCTGTTCGGCAAGTATTAGCAGTAGTAGTAGTAGAAAACATGATCTTAAATAATGAAAGGGTAAGTTGAAATCCAAAGTGAAACTGTCTTTTGTCCTGTCTTGCAGGAGTTTTGGTTATGGCTGAGGAGACGCAGGAGGGGAGCTCTGTCACCGGGAGGAGGAGGCCTGGTAAGACAAAACACAGACATGATTAATATCTAACTGACTTGAAAATAATCAGTTTCATTGACTATTGTTTGTATTTCAAGGCAAAAAAACAACATCCAAATTCTCTGAGACTGATGGCACAACTGGGATTATTGGACTCCTCATTAGCGGGAATCTCGAGGTAAGTGTCTCCTCACCAGGCTGAAGGAGTCGTATATGTTCATGAGCTCCTCTATGCGGTACTGCTCCAGCACCACTACGTTTGTCAGGTTGGGGCTACGCTGACGTGCGCAGTCCTCACAGTGAACCACATACGTCTTCCTGCTGTTGTTCTCACTTGTCACAAACAACAAATTGAACACCTCCAACTGCAACAGAGAAGAGAACAATTTAGGAAATATTCAAGGTAGAAAGGATTTATGTTAATGCTTCTTTTGTAATCTATAGATTATCCAGAAAATTGCCTGTTGTCCTCTAGAGCATTGGTTCCCAATCCTTTTAGTTCAGTGTTAACCCTTGAGCGACACAACTCATTTAATATAGAAGTACATATTTCACAATCTCTTTGACACAGAAGTCAACATTTCACTTGTGTAGTTTGGTCAAGTTGTGTTTTAACTGGTACCATTTGGAGGGGTAGAAGTTGAACATTTTAAGCATTTATTCATTACTTTTAGCTATTTTTAACATTTAATCATAATTTAAAAAAAAACAGTTGATCTGTTTCATCTTTCCAAGTATGCTCTGGCAACTACACCCTCTGGGGTACTAGTACCCTTGTTTGGGAATCACTGCTTTAGAGTACAACAGCTGTAGTCAGTTATCAATCTCACAATAACATCATTTCACGGTGAAAAAGTGTACGCAGCAGGTTCCTGTAACTAAATATAATGTATGATTCTTTTGGACATCAAAACCTAAAGCCTCCAGTAAGACTATTAGGTTTAATCAACTCTGAGCACAATTACCTTTATTTGGATTTAAATCATCATTGGTTATTACACTGCATTAGTTTGGCTTGGAGTACACGTGGCTGGACTATCTATCATGCTGCAAGAATGGCTATAGTAGTTTTCGTGGGCACTGTGGTTGGTTAAACTCATTGTAACTGCTGTTATCTAACATACAAACTTACACCTGGAACACACTGCATGCGTGAGCAGTGCGTGACTGCAACCTCGCTGCACTGCTGCATGTTTCATGCTTGCAGTGTCCACACTCGTGGAGTTGTTGTCGTGACACTTCTGCTGGGCTACCTGCAGCTATGAGTATTCTAAGTGCTGTCATGTTCTGCTCACACATGCAGTGTGTTCCAGATGTTATTGCAGGGCTGTTGCACTTTATTGTATGTAAGTGTACACAAACTAGCAGCTGAGAGTGTCTGTAATTGGGGGAGTCAAAGTTCTGTTGTTAGAGTGACTGAAGGCTGCTCACATCACACTCGTTGCAGTAGTAGGCAGGCTCGTCTTTGACCCGACTCTGATAGGAAAGCTTTTTGCCTTCAGCCACCAGCTGGTCCCGCAGAATCTGGATGTGCTTCATGGACTGCAGCAGGCAGTGTCTGACAGAGCGGGAAAGAGAACAACATTAATATCAAGTTGCCATTAAATATATTTATATAGTTTTTATTTGTATATGTACCATTACAAAAGCAGCCTAACAGCACAAGTAGTTTTAACAAAACACTATAACCTTAATGAAGCTGAGATTTTCTACAGGGTTGTTCATTAGTTCTGGCTAACTGGCCGCTAAATGTTCGTGTGTACTCACTTGACCATCTTATAGGTGTCTGGGTCAGTGATCTTGACAGTGCGGGCCACGTTCCAGGACACATGAATCATGGGGACAATGGATTTGACTTTCTTCACTTCGTTCCACTCGAACCTCTCCAGGGCCAGCTGGTATTGGTAAGCTACAGACACACACGAAACAATGTTGAATACTGTCTATAAAATATTTTAGTAACGCATTCATAGCGAATTCTAATGCATTCATAATGCTTGATGAATACACTCATAAACACATGTAATGCTTACTGGTGCACTATATCAATAGTCATAAACCATTATAGATCTGACTTTTATGATTTAAAAGTGGCAAGGGTCTTATGGGTGCTCTTGACTTGTTAAAACAATCCATGCTTTTTCATAAGTTATCACTGTGTGTGTTTAGTAAAGTGAGGTACATATTGATGCATTTATAATTATTTATGCTTCATCATAATGTTTCATTGTAGGTGTTAAGTCTCTTTACTTAACGTATACAATGGTAACTTACACTGCATGGACTGTTAAAACACACTATGCGTCCTAACTACAGATAATTATTGATGTGTGTGTAAACCTCTAGTTTAAAACTAGTCAAGAGCATCCATAAGACACCTCATACAGTTACATCTATGTTTTATGACTGTTGATAATCAAAAAGGATTATGAATGCATTAAAATTCACTATGAATACCTTCATTATGCATTATAGATGTGGTGCACATAGAAAATGTTACCACTATGTTCATAATATTGCTAAAGTAATGTGTATTTAGTCCTTAGATGGTGCACTACTCACCATTAAGAGGTCCAACATTCCAGGCAATGTTGTTGCACCAGCCAACAGCCTGAACCCAGTGAACAGTTCCAGCGTTGATCCACACCAAATCTCCAGGCCGCTGGATAAAGCGGTAGACTGGGATGTTGGCTTTGTAAAGATCTTCCAAAACCGGCCACCAGGAACCCGTCAGGTAGTCCACTCCATGCCTAAGCACATAAGAAGGGTGTAGAGCTTAGCATCTTAAATAAACCTCTGCACTCCTAGTATTGTTATAGAGGGAAGAATAATTTTACAGTCACACGCCTAAAATGTCAGCGTGCATTCTTAGATTTGTCTACTCACTTTTCACAAAAGTCACTGATGGCCTGCCAGTAATTCTCATGGACAGAGAACCACTCACAGTCTCCAGGGCCGATGTTGATGTTCACCGAGCAAAAGTTATTGTTCTCCTGGTGACCTGTTAGAGTACAGAATATCCTTGTCACATATTTAGAATAAACAGGTCTCAATTCAGATAGTAACTTCAGTTGCTTTGCTAGCATCTTTGATAAACCAAGTCTATTGGCATTTTTTAGATACTGTTACCCCTGTCAACAGTAGTACACAGAGCATTTTTATTTAATGTATGTGTTGTGTGTTCAGTGCATTGTTTAAACTTAAGTTGTATTCTACACATTACAGACATACGAGTGTCCTCTACCTGGTGTTCGACTCCCTGGAACCTTCATGTAGAGCTGGACAGTGTTCATGCCTAGGATGGTGTGTCCAACATGGCTCAACATGTTCCCGCTGGATGCTACACGCATGAATGCTGGCAGCTTCTGCAACTCCTGAAGCTGGGGCTTCCACCTGCACAGACACAGCAGGTTAGAACTGATCAACATTCATCTTTAGTAACATTTGACCATTAGAGTGATATGTATGTACACTATAAACTGATGCAGAACAAAGGAGCTTTGCTTGCATCAATCATGCTGCTGCATTGAGACTTGACCACTACAGGGCAATGCAACGGATGGAAAAACAATAAATATCTTTCAAATATTATGTAACAGTGACCATCACATTTTTCTACATATATCATATCTGAGGGTGATATGTTTAAGTTGCTCACCTCTTGGGATCTGAAAGGTCAATGTTGGTGCCAAACTTAATTATCTTCCCCACTTGTTTTGGCTCAGCACTGAGGAAAAGCGAAACATTCAAATATTACAACAAACTTCAAAAAACTTGGAAGTTTTAGTAAACTTTGTGCTCTTTTAACTATCCTTACCTGCTACTTTCTTTAGAGCTGTCCTTGCTCGGAGTATCAGAAGTGTTGGATGGCTTCTTCTCCTTCTCATCTTCATCCTCCTCCTCGTCGCTGCCTTTTTCCTCCTGAAGACACAGATCACAACATGTTAACCAGCTGGATCGCAGCACAGAATGCAGGAAAAACAGTAGTAGGTGGAGTGGTTAGAGTAGCTGTGATAAACCATATTTACCTGCAGACTTTCTTGGAAGCTGGACGCCTGGTACTGGGCATATTTGGCGATGGTGGTGTGGGAGCGGCTGCTCTCGCAGGGCCATGTCTGGCCTGTCCCACTGGGGTCCCAGTTCTCATCAGCAGGCTGCTGCACCTGAGTCCTCACCTCTACTGCCTGCTCTGCATTGGCTTCCACCAGTGACTTTGTAGAAAACAGCCCCAGGTCTAAAAGGAATGAGAGGAAATGTTAGGCATGCATGCATTACAACAAACTGATGCATCATATTTGTACCTAAACAGTCATGAATGTTGTTTCTTAGTAGCTCGATGTTGAAAGGAAAATTTCTCCCACAATAAGGCATTTGGTCATACAGAATAAATTGTTTGCATAATGCCACTGTTTTGTATTGAGAAAAATACCAATAAATGAATTATTTTTCTTATGCTGAATGGTCAGGAGTTTTTTTGGGCAGGGATTATCACAGTCTGGGATGTATCAATGATTACCAACAACATTGACTTCTATGCATTTTTAGTTTTTGTATAGATTCAAATAATCAGAAAAAGTACCTTTCAGACGCTTAGGTCCCAAAATGAAACTTTTCTAAAACTGCTTTAAAATATTACACACATTGTTTTCCATTTCTTTGGAACTCCAGACCTAATCATTTATATCAAATAATTATTCGTTTTCAGAATTTTAACCCTTTAAATTCCACTTTGTTTACACAATGTCATGATTTTGATGAGAAAAGCACAAAATGCTTAATTATTTCCCAAATAATACATGCAAAGGAGATTATTTTGGAGAGGATTATTGCATACTGAGATAAGTTACTGATTACTGGCAAGTAAACTAAGTTATTGGCAAAAAAAAAAAGATTTCTATGCATTTTTAATTTTTGTGCAGGTCAGATAATTAGAAAAACTCACTGTCAGACCCCTAGGTCATCAAATGGAACCTTTCTGAGAACTGCTTTAAAAAATACTACACAGTAATATGTTTTTTTGTTGTTAAATCTTTTAAACAACTTCAGACCTGTTCAAAAATACCAAATATTCATTCATTTTCAGAATTTTAACCCTTTAAATGCCTTAGGTCCCTTTTTTTCTTAGTATCTTTGAAAAACTTCAGACCTGATCATAAATACCAAATATCGACTCATTTTCAGAATTTTAACCCTTTACATGCCTGTTTCTTCAAATAATGCTACGTTTTTTTTTTTAAATGACAAAAACAATAAAAGAAATTGAATTATTTTTCATATGCTAAGGAGATTTTTTTGAGATAGATAACTGCAGTCCGGGATATGTCAATGATTAGCAACAACATTGATTTTTATTATTTTTGCACTTTCATATAATTAGAAAAAATCACTCTCATACCCATAAGTCCCTTTTTTTCTTAGTATCTTTTAAAAACTTCTGACCTGATCATAAATACCAAATATCTACTCATTTTCAGAATTTTAACCCCTTAAATGCCAGTGTCCTTACATAATGCTACTCTTTTTAATGAGAAAAATGCAATAAAAAATGAATTATTTTTCATATGCTAAATCCTAAGGATATTTTTTCGAGGGGGATCATTGTAGTCTGGGATATGTCAATGATTAGCAACAATTTAAATTTTTGTTTTTCGTGCAGTTGCAGATAATCTAAAAAACTCACTCTCAGGCCCCTAGGTCCTCAAATGGGACCTTTCTGAACTGTTTTAAAAGTAGCTTACAGTAATATTATTTGGTTTTCTTTGTATCTTTTAACAACTTCTGACCTGATCATAAATACCACATATCTGCTCGTTTTCAGAATTTTAACCCCTTAAATGCCAGTGTCCTTACATAATGCTACTCTTTTTAATGAGAAAAATGCAATAAAAAATGAATTATTTTTCATATGCTAAATCCTAAGGATATTTTTTCGAGGGGGATCATTGTAGTCTGGGATATGTCAGTGATTAGCAACAATTTAAATTTTTGTTTTTCGTGCAGTTGCAGATAATCTAAAAAACTCACTCTCAGGCCCCTAGGTCCTCAAATGGGACCTTTCTGAACTGTTTTAAAAGTAGCTTACAGTAATATTATTTGGTTTTCTTTGTATCTTTTAACAACTTCTGACCTGATCATAAATACCACATATCTGCTCATTTTCAGAATTTTAACCCCTTAAAAATAGGTTTTTCATGAGAAAACACAAAAATTGAAGTATGTTCAATATCTAAACATATTCAATGCAATACCTGCACATATTTAGACATTTGGCTGTGCCAGCACTTGTATAAACTCACTAATGGTCTCAAAATCTACTGAATAAAAAAAAAACAGACTTTCCGACAATTTGTTTTAGTACACCTCACTTTGTTTTGGTGCCCCCCTAGATGGCATCCAGTGGAGGAGTGCAGGTGTGTGTGTATGGGCAAATATGACCAGCAGTAGAATAGCCTATAGTTGAAAGCACGGAATTCATATGAATTTGTTCTTCAGGGCATATATGGAGAAATCGATTCAATTGCCCAGAAAATACCAAAAAAATGGCCATGGCTTCAAAAAAGACAACTTTTATGGTTTTATATTTGGCCATTTTTCTCCATCGGGATTTCAGTGCCTGTATTTTGGTTACACACACACACAATAACGTTTCTATGCACACATACACACTACACTCTGAATAAATATATGGAACTAAAATGATCTGGGTGTGTTTGTAGGGATGTCAGAGGGCTTGCAGCGCTCCACAATATGTTGAAACAGAAAAAAAAAGAAAAATGCGTCTTATTGATCTATATCCCAAAATTGAGAAAATGGCAGAACATTTTTAAAAAAATGGTAAAAAAAATAAATTTTGATAAATATTTTGATAAAATGTGAATAAATTTTGAAGCCAGGAGTGCAGGATGGCAGCCTAACATAATATAATTCATAAGTTTATGCTGTCAGAGCAGAAGAGTCAAAAGTTGTAGTTTTTTCTTTTTTTTTATGGGAGTCACTAGGCCCCAAAATGGGACTAGGAGGCTGAAAGTAACATTTTTGTTTACTCATTCTATTATAAACTAATTGTGGGAGTTAAATTGAAAACCTAAAATTGACCAAAAAATACATAAATTCACCGAAATTCATACCATTTGCATTACCACACCCAAGATTATAAAAAAAAAAAATTAAATTAAATTAAATTAAATTAAAAAAAGACCTGAGGTCCCAAAATATACAAAGGTTCTCAGAGGGTTCAGTTCACATCTTTTATTTCTCCAAAAGTCAGTATAGCTTACTACTTGACTGCATTCAAAGTGACAGTAAGTGTCAACTTACTAAGTCGCAGAGATCCAGCCAGGCCTCTGATAACAGTAACAGGATTCTTGGGGTCTGTGCAGAACTGCAGCAGCACGGGGGAGAAGGCATCTCGCTTACTCTCCAACTACAAAGAAGAAAAATCACTTCAATGCACCGACAACAACTCTTTCAACCAATTTGTCTGCATGCACAGTAATTTGCCACAAGAGGGCAGCGCAGGCATGTTAAGGCAAATTGTGTATAAATATCAACAGTCTGCAATGCACACTAATATTAAACCAACTATGTTCTGTTGCTTTAAAGAATAACATTTGTGTGCTGTCTTTTAAAACATTGACATGCCTTAACATTTGATTTGTTGGATGATTATAATCATACTTTTGGCTATTTGTTCTGTTTAGAGACGGAAAGAAAGTCAGTGTATGTATGAAATGTAGTGGACATAGTGACTTACATAGATGCTTGGTGTAGGAGGATTGAGTTTCTCTCTAGGAATGGGTTCCTCTGAGGTCATGGTGGGCTTGACAGAGAAGGCCGGGAGCAGAAACGATTCTTTGAACTTCCCTTTCACTCTGGCTCCCCTATAACGGAAAGAGGAGAACATCTTGGCATATGCAAACGATGAGATACAAAACAGGTTTCTGTTACTGCTGCCGCTGTGCATAAGCACCGTGATGGGTCACCTTTCGTGGCTCAACACAAATATACTACTTTAACCTCACTGTAATTTGCTTCTACACTGTTCACAGAGACATCTCTATCTAATATGTCATTTAGACTTAAAGTTATCAATGAATGCCTGGATAGCCTAGTGAAATGTTACATTAAATGAGTCGTCCTCCAAATTACACTTACTTGCAGGACCTGATGATTTCACTGGCAGTGTTCTTAATGGAGATTTCCCCAAGTGGGATCCTCTTCTCCTCCACCTCAGAGGCTATGAATGTCTCCCTGTCCCCGCTCTCCACTTTGATCAGGCGAATCTTCAGCTCTTTAGGTGGCCCATCTGACAGCGCCTTCAGTTTCAAGAAGTCCGTTGAGCCTAACGAAGAACTCGATTCAGAACCCTTTTTGTCCTCAGAAGATCGCTCTCCAGAACTTCTCGAGGTCCATTCTGCATGCTCCCCTTCACAGGTGGAGCTGGCACCAGATGCTTCCTTGCGTTTCTTTTTGTCTGTCTCATAATGACCCCGGTTCTTCTCAGACCCTTCCTTGCTCTGAAGGTTGAGGTCACCAAGAATTCTGCGATCCCTTTTCTCCTTATGGCTCTTACCGTCCTTGTGCCGCTTGTGGCTGGAGCTTGAGTGAGTGGAAGAAGAAGATGACGATGATGATGAAGATGAAGACGATGAGAAGGCCATTTCCTCTCTCTTCTCTCTATGCTTCTTCTTTTCTTTCCTGTCTTCATGCTTCCTGCTGCTACTGTGGCTGTGACCGTGCTTCCTTTTCTTGTCTTTCTCCCTCTCTCTGTCCCGATCCCTGTGCCTGCTCTTCTCTCTGTGCTCCTTTACTTTCTCAGGTTTATGCCTGTCCTCTGCTTTGACATGTCCATCAGGTTTATCTGAGGAGTTCTTGATAGGAAGTGACTGTCTACTGAGCATGACCTCACAGCTTTTGCCCAACTCTGCCAGAGAGGACTCAGAAATGGTCGTGAACAGTCGCTCCTCCTTCACCACCTTAATGGGTTTTATGGGAGGAACACTCTCCTGTTTGGTAGAGTTCATTCTGTCCTCTGTTGTCTCTCCGTCATCTCTCCAAACATCAGTGTCCTCTATTTTCAAATTCTTGTCTTCCAGCAGAGGAGGAGGGGAGTACTTTAGAGGTGGGACAGCTGGACTGAACGGTGGATTGGTTGAATCTGACGTTGGGGAACTGCCTTGCTGCTGGCGGCAGATATCAGGGCCTAATGACAGCGAGGACGAATATTTGACCCCAACCAGAGCTGACGGAGGGGGTCTCCCAAAAGGCCCACCTCTGTAAGCATACTTCTGGCTCTCTAGAACTGTTGCTAGGGACTTGAACAGGCTGTTGACACCTGTTTGGTGTAGGTGGGGTCTTTGGGGTGGTGGAGAACAAGAAGGTGTCTCAGGGTCCTCATCCTCTTCATCCTCGTCGGCCTCACTTTTACTCTGCTCTGGGAGGCCGTAAAGTTTAGCCAGGTCACTGTGGCGGTAATTGGTGTTTCCCACTCCGACTTCCATCGATCGTTTAGGGTTCAGAGAGAAATTTGGAGAAGGTTTAGGGTAGTCGTCTTCCTCCTCGTTAAGAGAGGATGTTCGGCTGCAAGGGGAGGCCAGAGAGCCTTGGCGACTGAGCACGGGAGGGCTTTCGTGCTGATTGGATCCAATGTCTTCCTGGTTGGGCTTGGTTGCTGGGATGAGGTCTGGGGCACACAGGTAGCTCTTGATGGGCTGCACATTAGGAGTAAAGTTATCAAGAAGACCTGTGGACATGGTTTTCTCACTGTTATACATCTCCTCTTCCTTTTTGATGGACTCATCCAGCATGGCCATAATGTTAGCCAGACCATCAGGCAGCAGTGTGGACATCTCAGACGGCTCTTCCTCAAACTGTGCAGAGTCAGCACCACAGCTGCTGGCCTTTTCCAAACCACTTCCTGTCACCTGCTTGTTGAGGATACCCCTCATGGAGCTGGAGGATAAAGGAGGTGGTGGGAGGCTTTCTCTGGGGAAAGCCTGATACAGTTTGGGCGGCTCTCTAAGTGCCAATGCAGGGAGCGAGGGTTGGCTGCCGTCTCTCTCCCTGCTCTTTGGATCTTTGGATTGGTTGGGTGCGGCTTGCATTGCCGGGGGCTTGTTGGGGTACACTGACTGGTTCATCCCTGAGGTATTGTGTGTTGATGAGGGACTGAATGTCGTTCCGCCATTGTTGCTCCACATCTCTCTCTGCCTCTGCTTCTCTCTGGCATACTCAGTCTGAGGAGTAAGAGGAGGCGGGCGAAGCCTTTCTGCAGGAGTAGTAGCAGTGGGTGCCTGGCCTGGCGGACAGGGGAGTACTCCACCACGGCTCAGCCAGGGGTAAGGGGGTGAAGCCTGGGAGCTGGGGGGCGATGGACCTGAAGGAGGTGTAGTAGCAGAAGAGAGGCGAGGAGGCGGGGGTGTTGGGGAGGCGTTGCCTGAGAACAGTCTCTCCAGATTTTCAATAGCGGTCTGTTCTTTGCCTTTTGCACTGCAAAGCTCCTCCTCCCTTTTCCGCTCCAATCTCTTTTTCTCCTCCTCTTTTCTCTGCAACTCTCTCTTTTTCTTTTCCTCCTCCTGCCTCTCCAGTTCTCTTTTCTTTTTCTCCTGATCTTGCCTCTCTAATTCTCTCTTCTTTCGCTCCTCCTCTTGCCTCTCCCACTCTCTCCTCTTCCTCTCCCGCTCCTTTTTCTCCCATTCTCTCTTCTTCCTCTCCTCCTCCTGCCTCTCCCATTCTCTCCTTTTCCTCTCCTCTTCCTGCTTCTCCCACTCTCTCTTTTTTCTCTCCTCCTCCAGCCTCTCTGCTTCTTTTCTCCTCCTCTCCTCTTCTTGCCTCCTCCTCTCCTCTTCTTGCCTCCTCTTCTTCTCCTGCTCCTGCCTCTCCCATTCTCTCCTTCTCCTCTCCTCTTCCTGTCTGTCCAGTTCTCTCTTCTTCCTCTCCTCCTCCTTCTTCTCCAGCTCTTTCCTTTTTCTCTCCTCGTCCCGCTTTTGTCTCATCTCCCATTCTTTCTTCCGCCTCTCCTCTTCTCTGAGTTTTCTCTCTTGCTCCTCTCTGTCCCTCTTCCTCCTCTCTTCAGCTTGCATGTGACCCTCCAGCTCTGCATCGAGCTTGTCTAGAGCCTCTTCAATGGATTGAGGGACAGAAGTCGGAACTGGAGGACGAATCTGTGGCTGAGAGTATGCCTGTGTCGAGGCATATTCTGCCTGATGAGCTGGTCTGGAGGAGAGGGCTGGATTGGATGGCTGTGGTGCACTGACAGTTGAGCGTGGCGCTGGGCAGTATGCGGTTGGAGAGCTGGGAAGCGGATTTGAAACTCTGCTTGTAATCACGCTGTCCCCTGCCCTCTGGTGCCCTGAGGAGAACAAAGAAGATGGGGAGGTAAATGCAGGAGGTTGCTCTAGTTCAGCCTGAGCATAGTATGACGTCTTCCCCTTCATGGGTTGGGACTTTGTGGGCCCCTGTTGTTGTGGCCTGGGCGGCCCTTGCTGGTGAGGCCGGTTGGCAGTTTGGCCTCTTTGACAGCCCGACTGCAGCATAGTGTCCAGCTGAGAGGTGGGGCTAGTGACGCCGTGCGTGGAGATTTGGGTTACTGGCTCTCTTCCTCTCTGCCAGCTGCTATTGCTGCTGCCATTGTTCACAGGGGGTCGCGTAGAGACACCAGGCATAGTTACACTAGTAGTGCTGCTGCCGTTGCTATAGCCACTGATGGAGCAAGTGGCCTGGGATATGGGAAGATTGGCGGTGATGACAGGTGTTCGAGTGGAGTTGGTTGGGGGCAGAGGAGGGCTGACATGATGGTGATGCTGGGAGGGAGCTGGAACTCGACTATCCACAACCCGATTGTGGCTCTGCTGGCGCTGAGGTAACAGTCCTGGAGGCCTGTAGATGCCCGACTCCTGGAGATACACACAGAGCAATTTTCAATAAATAAATGTAACGATCACAATCTTACCTGCAGTTGGGATCACAGATTCATTGTAAACCTATTCTTTCAGAGTAAAATACCTTCTCCAACGCATTAAATAAACATAGCAATCATATCTAATATCAGGGTTCCTACAGTTTAAGGCAAATTATATTTAAGACTTTTTAAGCCTTTTTGCCTCTCGGAATAAAATTTAATACCAATTTTTCAATAACCAAAATTGTCAAACCAAATGTCCCAGGTCTCTGTCATGATGCAAAATCTAAGTTCAATGGCCATTTTTTATTGAATTTGCACTTCCATATGCTGTCCAGGGTACAGTGACAGCCAACTAGCAGAAAGTGGATCCTCTGCTCTCTGAGCATCCTGGCCAAAAACAAAACATAAGTGTTTTTGGTTTGGTTATTCAGATCTGCATGACATTCATACAAGAGGCATATTGTAAATATATATATATTTTAAATACATGTTACTAATTATTTTGAGATTTTACAATGCAACTAGAGCTGCAGCTATCTATTACTTTGGTAATCAGGTATTCTACTGATTAATCCATCAATTAAATGAGTAACTGGGTGAGATACCCCAATATTGCATATTGGGGTATTTTCTACATGGCTGTGAGGGTGTACTATAAACATGGTACAAAAAAGCTGCTGCATAAATGACTTGTACTCACTAGAGAGTGACTGCTGGGCCTGCTCTGGTATCTCCAGGCCTCATGGGGTCCACTTTGCAGTTGCTGAGGTACTGAGGTGCTGCTGGCAGGAGGAGGTGGAGGCGGAGGGGGACCCTGGTGCCCCAGCCCTGGATGAGGCTGGAAGTGGTTGTAAGGCACACTACTGCTGCTGTTGTTGGTGTTGCTGGTTGCAGGAGGGTTTGCTGGTGACGACTGGGCATGTAGGTGTTGATCTTTTTCTTCCCTGGTTGGGGTAGATGTCGCATGAGAGGTAGCTTGGCTGCCACCTTGGCCCCCAATGAGAGGGCCCCTCATGGCCTGGCAGGGGGGAGCTAGCCTCAGTTTAGAGCTGGGGCTGGGATAGGAGGAGTGGGGGGACTGCTGGTTTACAGCCTGAGGTTGAAACGCGTCTTTCTGAAGCTGAGAAGCACATCCCTGGTTGAAGCTTCCCGGAGAGGAGTTTGGTGGCGGGGAGAGGTTTGAAGGGGTGGAAGAGGGGGGAGGGGACTTCTGGGCGTAGCTGCTCATCCCTTGTTTGTTGGTTTCCTATTGTACAATACAGCAGCAGAGGATGATTAGAGTAATATCAAACTAACAAAGGATCTGATCACTGCTAAACTTGAGAGCAAAGCAAATCAGCTTTGGGCATGGTGTTATTTACAGTAGAGCTAATAGAATCAATACATCTTTATCGTTCCACTCAACCCAGTTAAGGTTTTCCCAGTGATGGTGGTCAATAGTAAAATATAAACTCCTGTCTCTGAGTGCAATAACTCTAATGAAGGGTTTCCTTACTGTTCGGAGCTGGAAGTCCTGCACTGGCGGGTTCTTGCGGTCAGAAGTCTGAGGTTGCCAAGGAGTGCTGTTGTTCTTGTGAAGGGGGTTCCAGAAGGCAGCTTTTGGAGGGAGGTGGTGGACTGATGACTGGTGCTGAGATACAGACTGGCCAGGGAAACGCTGCAGCCCAGGATGAGATACCTGCGCAGGGAGTGGGACATTACAATATTTATCACTGACAAGCAAAAATGACTCAAACAATCATTGAGACAATCTAGAGCTGAGGTTATAAATTGCCACTCAAAGTAGTTGTTTTGGTATAACATGCCTGATCCGAACTCTTTTTCCTCTTGCTGGGGCTGGGGCAGTCCTCTGCAGCTGGGCGGGACGACTGGTGCATGGATGGCGGAGGAGTGTGCTGGATCACAGAGTGCTCTCCCAGTGGAGGGCCCGGTCTTTTCAGCTGACCCCCTGGCATCTTCCCTGGGTAGCCCCTCTGCTGTGAACAGAGTGATGACAGGATCAGTGTGGTGGCAGATGGAGACAACCAGTGCAGCTACTGAAGTATCAGTTCCAAACAGTCCTATAAGCTCAGTGACAGCGGCTTTGAATGGAGAGGATCTTTCATGTGTCTGGCTGCAGCAGGACTGACAGACAGAACAGAGACTGTTCAGTGTCTACGTGGATGATGAAACATGATCATAGCCAATTAGAGAGCTCCTACCTGGTGCACCTGAGCCCACATCTCCTCTCCCAGCAATGGTGGACCCCGGGGAACATGCTGCTCCTGAGGACCCCCAAACTAAGACAGAAAGGAAGATAACACAGAAACCATAAACCATGGAATTTTTTTTTTTTAGTCATGAAAGTTCTTGTCCAGAAATCTGCCATGAAATTACTTGTTGGCACTGTCACTCACCTTCAGAAGTTGGTTAGGCCTGCTGGGAGGGAGGTGGGGGTTAGGGGGAGGGCCGCCGCTGCCTGCATAACCTCCATTATGGAGACGCAGTGAGTGCTCATTGGGCAGTGGCACGACAGGATGTCCTTGAGGAGGGAGGTGGGATTCATACAGCTGACCTAGTTGCTCCCATGCTCTGTGGGGAGGTGGAGGGTGAAGATGATGAGGAGGGGGAGGCGGTCTCTGCTGCTCCCTCTGCAGACCTGGTAACATTGGCTGTGGGAGCTCAAGCTTCTCACCTCCTCGCATGGGACTGGACACATCGAAAGAGACAAAAGAGTTAATATTAGTCAATATAACAAAAAACAAACAATAAATAAATTACACCACCAGCTTGCTTCATCATGTCATTTTCTTGCTGTCTAGATGTAGCTCTTTCACTGTTGACTGTGTGAAGGACTTACCCATTACTAAAGAATTTACTGGGATGGTTCAGTCCACCCATAGGACCAGGAGGTAGATGGGAAAGGAGCTGGTGTTGATTCATTCCAGGCGAACACCTGATGAGACATGGAGACAGGACACAGTTCGGTCAGATTATTACATCTGAGCCTTTACTTCAGTTCTGCTGTAAAATGTGACACTCAAAATTTTTAATTACAGGCTAAGGCTAAAGGACTAAAGTTAACAAAGAGGTTTGTGAAAGTTTGTGTGTATGTGTTGTCATGGCCACAGACCTGGCAGGTGGCTGCCAGGCGCGGCCGCCCACGGGAGCCCATGGTCCCCGGTTGAGTCCGTCCAGAGGGAAGGATTCCCGTGTGCCACGCCCGCCGAACTGCTCTACTGCGTGATGCATCCAGCCTGCAGATGATAGTAAGTCATGTTGTTTACTCACATGTTTACAAACAGAAACAGCATAATGAAAAGTTACACACTGGAATTCAATACAATACTAAAATTACCTGAAGCTGATCATTAAGATATCTTTACAAATAGCATATATAATCACTGTACGTGTTATTGTTATAAAGTACCAAGATCCTTTTAATATTATGGCATCCATGGTGGATTTGTGGCGAAATGGCAAACTTCTCATTATGCAGCAAACACTAGAGTTCAACAGATTACCTTAAAAATGTAGTGCCCTAGAATTACTAGTTAGTCCATCAAAATGACAGGCTGCAGCTGAAACTCAGAATGTAATTACTTTAACATTATCTCATATTTCTCCTCCAACCTAAACACAGCAGTTAATGAGAGGATTAATTTGATGTAGCATACTTGAATTTGATCATATTTCCACATGTATTGCCACATATATCTGTAAACTGGTACTAACACCTTTAAAAAGTAATATAAAGGAAAGCTGTACTTTGAACACAATGTCTGTCATTAAAGTGGATTAGAGAGCTGCTACTCACCAGACTAACTGTGTCTGTGAAGCCCTCCACTGCAGCACAGAGAGGGCCTCACTCCAACACTGAGAATATCTGTACTGTCCGACTCCAACGTCTTTAGCACCAAGGACCCAAAAGCCTCTTAGCTACAGAGAGAGAGGGAAAGAAGAACAGGACAGCCACTATGAGAACGAGCCAGACAGAGACACACTGAAAAGTCAATAAATGCCACTGGGCTCTCTATTATATAGGCTAGATGCTGTATGTATGTTGGAGAGCTTGCCAGCAGAGAGGGGAGGGTGTGAGTAGAATATAGGGCAGCAGACTGTGACTGAAGAGGCAGCCAGAATTAAACCCTTTATTTACATCTCACCACTGACATTTACTCTGATTCTGTTCGAATTTGGATGTTCCCTCAAGCAGCGTTAAAATAACTTAAATTTGCTTGAAGGGTGAAATCATGATGGATGTCTTTGTCTGTAGCTGCCTGCTATGAGTCGCTCAGCCTGTAGGAGGCGCCAGTAAACCAGTCGATACAGAGCAGGATTATTACTGAGGCCCAGATGGCTCATTGGGGAGCTCACCTATGAGGACAGACCTGGGGTTACTGTAATCCTTACCATGGGCCTCCTGATAACAAGAGACAGAGGGAAAGACTGAGAGTGAGAGGCCTTGGTCACATGCCAAGTGTGTCTGTGTAAATGTGTGTGCTGTTGGAAGCAATGCCAAGTGTGCAAGCTGCATGGTCGCAGCAGGCTTGTGCTGATTTAGTGCATGTGAGAGAGAATAGTGTGCTCTCTTAAGTGGATGACTGTGTGTGTGTGTGTGTGTGTGTGTGTGTGTGTGTGTGTGTGTGTGTGTGTGTGTGTGTGTGAATTGTGTGTGCATGTGCATGCCCGGTGGATACACTAAGGTTTAATCTCATTACGGCAGGCGTGATGGAGAGGGAGAGGGGGGCAGCAGCGACAGACGGTCTGAACAGGATGGAAGGATAGATTAAGGAGAAAAGATGGAGAAGGAGAAGAGGGAAGGGATGGAGGGAGGTGGAGTGGAGTGGAGAGCAGGAACGGTGCCATGAAAACGCCCACACACCTTCCCACACAAGCACACATATACACACATACACAGAGACGACACAAAGGAAAGCGGTCGAGGGGAAAACACATAAAAGAAGCCGAGAGATAACTCCCTCCCCTCCCTGCTCTCTGAAACGCCGCACACACACTCACACACAATACAAAAGACAGAAGGTGTCAAGATACAAAGAAGTCCGTGTTTCAAAGTATCTTGATTCAAAAAAGACAACAAAAGAAATTGCTGACAAAACCTGAGAGGGAAATATTCGCACCTACACATTCACCACTGCTGTCATAAACTGGTGTTAACAAAGTATACTTGCAGTGAAGATGTAACAGATAAAATCCCTTAAAATCCTATGTTAAATTGATATGAATTATCCATATTTGGATGACACCAATTCAAAGATGATAAGACCATTAGACGAGGACTTTTGATTTTCCATCATCATGGGAAATTTAAGGGTGACTTAAGTTTTTCAACCTATTTCCCATGTTTTAGTGTCTCAGAGACAAATGGCACAAGTAGTTTTTTGAATTTGGTACAGCACTGAGTGAGAGGACTGCAGCCAGCAGTTGTGAAACACGCTACAATGTTAGGGCAACTGTGCACCGCTAATTTACAACCACTAAAAGAGCTCGTTTTTGCCACTGACAGGTGGTTTTAAGTGCCTGACAACTTATGATAAGGATCTCTTCAGAGAAAGACCTTTTATTAAAGAGTAAGATCCTTTTTGTTTAATCGGGAACAGCCCCAAAATCGCTACCGTCAAACTTACCAGACTCTGTTTAAATAAACAATAATTTTAACATTATAAAACATACTTCATTTGAAGTCAACAGAAACAAAATAAAACTCACAAAAACCACATTGGTTTGTCTTTCCATTGTTCCAATAATCATCATCTCTGGTTTGGCTGAACCCTTATTTCACCTGTTTAGATGTGAAAATCGTTGTTACTATGCACCTTAAAATTACTGTTTATTTGAAAGATCCTTTCTATAATGCCATCAGACACTTACAATAGCAATCTGAGCCTGTTCAGGTTGCAAACACAAATTCGTACGATGATGGCGCTGGCTGCAGCCCTGTAGCTCAGTATTAGACCAATTTCAAAAACATGGGAAAAGTGAGTCCAGGTTTGAAAAAATACTGAACCCTTTAAGGTAAAAACCCAAAATTATTTAATAGCAAGAGAAATTTAGCATAACCTGCATGACCATGTCTGTTACCCTCCTACCAATGCACTGTACATGACTTGTCACTTGCAGCTCAAAATGTTTCAGACACCTAATGGTAACATTTTAAAATAGAATGTATAAATCATTGGTTAGAGAGCGATCAGACATGCACACATAGGTTATGATTCATTCCTGTTGCTCAGCACAGCACTCTTCCACCAGTTTTCCTAAATTAGCTCTGGTCATACGCAGTCCTTCCTCCCACCAGTTCCTCTTCTCTGCCTTTCTTCCTCCCACCAACTCTGGATCTTGTTCTCTATTTAAAGCCCAGTAGGGGATATTTCAATCGCTGTACACTTTTAGCTTGTCAGGAGTGGTGCTCTACAATGACACACACACATACAAACACTCACACACACACACACACACACACACACACATACAAACACTCACACACACACACACACACACACACACGCACGCACGCACGCATGCACGCTCTTTATCTCCTCTCTCTCGACTCACAGGGATCATCATCCACCAGGCTCTGCTGCCATGTGAAGATAGGCTGGCGTTAACTGTCAAGGCTGTGCACAACATGTCTTGAGACAAACACACACTCATGCTGAGCGTACCTTTTAGAGTAGCACCAAGTTATTGATTCACAGTTGTGTTATGTCTCAGCTCTGGCTGCCAATCATCTCTCTGGGGTCTCCTCAACCCTGAAAGACAGAGAAGAAAAAAAACATTCATGTCAAGCTGTCAGAAAAACAACAGGAAGCCACGCTCAACACGATACTGAAAAGTTATGAGGATATATGAAGCCTGAAAGCATGTGATATGATTCAGGGCTGAGGGTGCTTTCAGTATGAACAGACGACCTCTCTGTCCTGCTGCTTCTCTTTTCTGATTTTCTCAGCAGAGGATCGTCACCACTCGTCACCTCCTGGTTTCCTGACTTCTGAGGTGCCGCCTGGTTTCAGAACAGTGTGGAAAACTTGAGGGTGGCTTAGAGGTGAAGGGGTAAATCAGCAGGGAGGCTGACACAGTGGGAGCGAGGGGGGGGGGGGGCTCTTGTTTGCTCACTCTCTTTCTCTTCTCACACAGACACAATAGTGAGACTAACTATGAGGCTTAACAGGCGAGCAGACACACAAACAAGGCTGATCTCTCTATAACAGGAAGAGCCAGGCCGGCTAAGTCAACTATCACATGTGAAAGAGTAGCGCTGGGGAAACATAGTAAAATAATAAAACACATGGCGTGATGGAGAAGGGGGAGTCAGTTTGAAAGTAGAAAAATGAAGAAAGACAGATACAAAGAGAAATCCAGCAGGAGGCTCAGCTGTCAGTGGTGAGTGCAAACAGGGACACAGTGACGAGATTGTAATTACCACTTTTATACAGGGTGTGTGTTTATGTCTGTTGTGACCAAACGGTCGTCTATTCTAGTTGTTACCCCGGCTATCACATTGCTCACATTCACTCTACCAGCACAGTGTGAGAAACTCAGTACTCTGAAACCAGATAGTGTACACAGACGGCAGACAGTGTTACATACCAGCTCGGGTTCTATCAGATGATACCAAAGTGATGAAATGTGGTTATACCCGCTGTGAGTTAATGCTTAGTGCTGTATGTGTGTGGGAAAAACAGTGAGAGTGCACGCAAGCATTTCATTTTTCGGGGGAACCCCGATGACTCAGCACCCTTTGAGAGGGCTTACCCCAAACCACTGGCCCTAAACTCCGCCCTTCTGGGACACCACTTACAGTCAGGTGACCGGGGGCGTGTTTCTGCACAGCTACAGATGTGACAACAGCGGGAATTTCTCGGACTTTGTGATGTCATTTCTGCTTCCTATGCAGTGAGCCGCATGGGTTGGTCGTGCGTATGTGTGTGTGTGTGTTTAGAGAGACAAACAGGATATGATGTGATGATGAGCTGCATGGGGGGTTTCACGGCCAAGAGAAGAATTAAAACTGACGAAGTTCATGTGAAATGATGGGGCAAAGTCTGTGAACATGTGGATCAATCTGTTGATCTGGTCGATGTGTTACTAACGCCTGAGTAATCAAAAAATTTGATTATTAAGCAAATATTCAGCTTCAAGCAGCACTCGGAGTATTATATTTATTGCATGGTGATTGCTTTTAGCTTTCACTTCTTCATCAGTTTAACAACAACAAGCTGTAGCATTGCTCTACACAGCTGAGTACAGTGAGTGAAGTCAAAGTCATTAGTTACTGTCTTCACAGTCTCTTCAGTATACACAGCTGTTTATTTATCAATTTCCACTGAAGTGATGACGCAACTAACTGTTATATAAAAATTCCCCCCACAGCGCATCTTCAAGTGAACCCCCCCCACCTTGACATCAAAGAGCTTTTCCTGTCAACACCCTCACTGTTGTAGTTACACTAGTTTAGCTGTTGTCCCGGCAACCCCAGCTATCAGCTGGGAGGCGTGGCCAAGCAGAAAACTTTGGAGAAAAGACAAAGCTGTGCCAACCGTCATCAAATACACCAACCAGAAAGCTTAAAAATAAAAAAGGGCACTGCTGAATCCTCTGTGGCATCTCACAAAGAAACAAACAAACAAAGCATATAAATCCACGGTAATCCCACGCGACACACAAACCAAAATCACACACTTGTGGCTATGCGCAGGGAAACTTGCTTAGTCACTGTGCATATAAACATACTGAGTACATAGTTTTTTGGGGGGTGGGGGACAAATGGCTGAAATTAAGATGTTTAGAGGACGTCTGTCTCTGTGCAGTAGCCTTAATTTATTCGCCTTTGCCCTTCCCTGCCAACCACTGGCCTGCTCTGGTCCCCAGCCAGACAACCACACTGAGGCCATGAGAGGAAAATAGACTGGAGAGACCAAGTGAGGTTGTGCACTGCAAAAAAATATCCACCGGTAAAAAAATGTACTTCTTTCCTGTATTTTGACACTTAAAAAAGCCTGAATTTGAGGTCTTGCACTGATCAGTATTACCCGAGACAGACATGTAAACAGATAGCTTACACTGAGAGTGCTGGACCGACTATATGAAAAAGTACAGAGGATGAGACGACTGACAGCTAAAAGCTTGAGGGGTGATGGCAGGCAGCTGGAGTGTCGCCGTCCTAGTAAAGTCACTGTAGAGTCTGTCTGATATGAAATGACCAGATAAGGCTGGGAGAGGTTGCCGATAACAGAAAACAGAGCAAGGGAAAAGTTCTGGCAGCAGCTAGTTTCTGGCCGAGGACGACGGAAAGGCCATGCATGGTCCTGTCTCCCTCCCTCTCCCTCTCTCTCTGTCTTGCTCTGTCCTCCCTCGCTCTCTCTAGTCCATTTGGTCATTACATAATCAGCCCCAGATAGAGATCGTGTACTGAAGGAAACACCATGCATTTTTCCTCTCTCTCTCTAATACACACGCAGAGGAACACCCAGCCTCTGCATTTGTCCGCCTCCAGCTCGTTGTGTGTGTGACTGTTTTTTTGTGCGTGTGCAAACGTCAGCGCATGCCGATCCAAGACGATGATGTGGGCTAACTTCATCACGTCCACATTCTTACACACACTCACACACAAACGCAGAAAATCAGAGGGCGCTGTTGCAGCCAACACACGCAGGGTAGTGCGGGTCAGCTGAGGACAATGCAGACAAACATTGTTCCTGCACACAAACACAGAGGCAGCTGACCTCCGTGATGGACGATGATCTCCTGCGAGCATCCATCTCAACATAACACAACCCTTCATCCAGGGGACAGAGCTCTGACCTCACCCTTTACCCAAAACCACCCGGCCTTCTATGCTCAGCAGCAGCATGCCAGCACGCCATAACAGGCCAGATAAAAGCTTGGATTTGTCTAACTTTGTCTCCTCTGGCTTATGTGTGCACTCCCTTACATCTGCTCTACATTCAAGCCAAAGCACAGGGGGAGGAAGATCCGCAATTTTAACTCTGCTTGGCTGACAATGCTTCTAATTTCGACATTCAGTAGATTTTGAAACAACAGTGATAATCTTGAGGCAGGCAAGAACCAAACGCAGTGTCATTCTGGCTGTTGGTGGTCACCTGTCAATGGGCTGTTTGGTTTGTCACTACCTCTTTTTCCATCCACTTTTTATTCTAGAGAAGAGTAAAATGTCGATTTCCGGGCCCTCAAAGACACACTGATGAGAAACAGTTGCCCTACTTCTTTATCAGAACAAGCAGGAGGAGGAAAGGGGCTGGCAGAAAAACATGAACACATGAGGCCCCTTTTGTCTGCTGCATTCACCACCCTGACATCTGGGCCTCTGACTGACAACACAACTGGGTTAGTGTGGTGCATCTCATTTTTTATCTCACACACACACTCACACACAGATCAGATGCACGTGTGTGTGACGTTAGAGAGAAGGGGAACAGAGCTCAGAGGGGAGAGGAAGCTGTCGTCATATCCACAGGAAGAAGGCCTCCCTGAGGGGTGTGTGTGTGTGTGAAGCCATGGGGAGGGGTTAGTAGGCTAAGGCTTCCTGTTGTAAAGATATGAACTGTCTGTGTATTTTAGTGTGTGTTAAGAAGCTTTTTGACTGTAATAAAACAGATGAAAGTGATCTGAGATTCTGATAATGTGAAATAAGGAAAGTCAGTTCAAAAACCTGGTCGGTATCAGTCTGAAAATACACCTCAGACACACAGTCATCTTGTGTGAGCAGCATGTGTGTCCAACTCATGACTAACACAAGCCTTGCAGACAGACAGGAGGCAGTCAAATGACTTAAAAAGCCATTTACTTGTCTCTGACTCCGGGTGTTAAGTAAAAAGCCTTGTCTGCCCTTTTTTTAGCTTCTGGTAAAAGTGAATGAAAACACATGATGACAGAATGACTGTGTGTGCTGGGTTACTCCTCCCAGTGACTTGTGCTCTCTGCTTCATTTTCACAGAAACTCAGTGTTACAGAGAAAACGTCGGTCTGGTTTTCTTGACAGACTTAACACTTTTGTGTAGCTGTCTGAACTGAGGTGTGTGTGTGTGTGTGTGTGTGTGTGTGTGTGTGTGTGTGTGTGGAGAGAAAAAATAGAATGACTCAAGACCTGTGCTCTAAAGACAGGAAAACGGTGTGTAAATCCCGACAAACCGGAAATCTAAGAGGACGTGGGTGACAAAGAGCAACTGACAATGACTTGTTCAACATCACTCTCGATTTCCACACTTGAGCAACCTCAAAAGCCCCTAAACTTTTCTTTCTGCTTCTTCAGATGATTATTTTCAATATCAAATCTAACAAAGGCTTAGGACAGAACAGAACATCATGTTTTCTCTTTTCTTCGGAAAAAATACCTCAATATCAGAACCGCAAAAAAAAAAAAAAACCTCCCTCATACTCCAGGTGCTTCTATTCCACATCCAGGACTAATGCACTCTGACTCGCTCAGAAATGCACCAAACAAGACAGACTCTGCTCTCTTAGTAACAGTTGCCAAGGGAACCGGCCGCGTCTTCACTAACAGTTATTAAACTAAGCTAGAGAGGCATAGATAGACACAGAGAGGAATTCATAATAGGGTTTCTAAGAGGTCCTTACAGATCAACATGTTTACAGAGACACAGGACAGGCTGACCTCATCCACCATCCTCTTCCTCTTCCTCTCTCAACTCACAACATTATGTCTCATCAGCAGTGTGTGTGTGTGTGTGTGTGTGTGTGTGTGTGTAGCAAAAAACCAACATAGACACGTGTGTGAGTCTTATATGCATCAGAGTTAATGACAGCATGTGTACAGATGGTCGGTGCAGCGTTATTCTTACAGTCGGTCTTATTACGCACTGACCGTTTTGATTTATCAGAACAACAGTGACGCAGGCTAACCGTTTTGTTATGATGCTGCTGGTCGATCAGTTAATCTAGAGAGTCCAAGGCTGGTTTACAGATTCTTGTGTTGTGGGGGGAGGGTTAATGAATCTCCCATGATGCAGATGGGCCTACTCGTTGGCTGAGTTATCATTTATTTTGCCATTGTGGTCGAGGTGGGTGAAAGTAGTCACAGGAGGTGAGGGGAGCCAAAAAAAAGGAAGGAAAAAAATTCTTTCCAAGGTGTGTGACAGTTGCAACTTTGTGTGTGAGTCACACACATACAGTGTGTAGGTTTACACGCCCCCTTCCACCGTGGCATCATCATGAGTGGCAAAGAGCCAGAGATAACAGAGAGGAACTGAACTCAGAGGGAAAACTTTCCCTTTTTCTCTCACTGGGCTGAACAGGCAAACAGGATGCAAACACCCTGTTACTCTCTCACACAGCTCTATTCATGGGATGGATTCAATCTTCAGACAATAGTCTTATTTTCTCTAATATCAATGTTGATTTTGTGTTCAAGATGCTGCCATGTTTTACATTAGACTATTTGCTTGGCTTGTGGCTGCTTTTGAATTGCTGCCCACTCCTGTAAAAGCACTCAGTGAATTCACTCCTCAACTTCTGGACTGAATTACACAGTTCTGTTTTTCCTTACTGTTCTCAGGTCCAAAACACAGCAAGACCACAGCTGCGTGTAGGACCGATATTTATGGTTATGGATGTCTCAGCCGCGTGGTTGGCTGGCAGTATAGCAGGATCCTGCTGGTTCACAAAGACTAATGAGAAATATGTAATAAGGACCATGACTTCATCCATACATGTTAGTGATTAATGTAAACTTCTTTTTTTATATTTCAACCCCAAAGGGCTTATTTATGTGAAAACAAACATTAAACCCATCATTGATTTACCTTATTTGAACCCTTCCACTCATTTCACAAAAATAAAAGCTATGTCAAATAATATTCTACAGCACTGGGTTGCTTAATTTTATGTCTGGCTTTTCTTTGGCCTTTGCAAAGAGCTATAATACCTAAAAATAACCTTTTCCATCAGATAAACCCTTTTACACATGGACAACTTCCTGTTTTTTGGGGTCTGGTCCACACTTTGATACAACAAGCTCCACAGCAGGCAGTCTAACGCTGCATGGTGGAATTCCTCACTTGGTTGACTGAGTTTTGGCCCCCCTTGGCCCCAACTAAACTCTAAAACTTTCATCCTGCTGTCTGGACAAGCTCGGAGTGCTAAAGTGTTTGCATGCACTGCAGGAGACTAAATAAACTGACAGGTATTTTATGGCAGCACTGAGGGCAGCCAACCAGAACTTTGCCCAGCTGTTATGCAATTCATTCTGTTAATACTGTACTATAAATACCACAGTTCATCATGAAGACGGAGGGGAATTTGAATAGTGCTCCTATAAATGTTCAGTATTTTTGCTGACACTGAAGTGAAGGGAAATTCCTCAAATCGGTTTCCAGCCATTGTGCCAACTATCACGTAGAAGAACTCGAGTTTTAACGCCTGCCTCATTGGGGGTGTGTAATTGAGAAATCGTCATCAGGGCAGATGTTGTCCCACACCTCCCTTATTCCTCTCTCTCAGTTTTAGTCGCTCTCTAGAGGAGAAGCGACACCCTTTACTGGAAAGGCTGCAACAGCATGGTGTCACACAAACAGACGTTTCATCATGACATCCAATCACTTCCCCTGCCTGCTTCCCTCTAACACGTATTTGTTTTCTCTAACAGGCAACAAAGGCAGTTAAGAGGGAGGAAAGCCCCCCAAAATCTGATGGACGGTCGCACAGCCAAGACAAACACACACACATACACACACGGCTTGTTTCATCACTGTCAACTGTAGAAGTAGTGTTAGGCGAGTAAGCACTTTAAGCTAACCTACTGACCCATTTCCCATGCCAGCCACACACATGAAGGAAAACGCCTAATTAGATCAAAGTAATCCTTAATTTGCTTAGGACACTGTGTAACACCCGCCCTAAAGCTACATATGGAGGAGGGGGGTGGGAAACTGTCCGAACACACACACACTCCTCCTCTGCTTACTCACGTTATGTGACTCACTTTTGTAAGTTCACAGCCTTATTTCCACCGTCATCTCTCTCCTCCTCCTGGCGCGTGTGTATCACTTTAATATTCCTCCATGTTCGTCATCAGTCATAGTAAATGGGCGGCGATTCTTCATTCACACACGCGCGCGCGCGCATACACGCGCGCGCACACACACACACACACACACACACACACACACACACACACACACACACACACACACACACTTCCATGGAGATCACGGGACAAACGGGAGCGGGGGGAGAGCTGAGGCAGCACACAGGCGGCCAAGAGTGTGTGTGTATGTGTGGAGTGATTCGGAGCTTTAACTTTTTACAACCTCCGACATCAAACGCGGCGACAAAACGCGCTGCTGGTTTTCATACCGATCGATCTGATTGATAGGAAGTGGACCTTCAAAGGCTTTCTTTTTTTGTTTTCTTCGCGACCCCATGCCAGCACACTCCGCTCTTCCTGATCTCCGCCTTTATTATGGGCAATAAAGTGACAAATAAGCCTCGCAGCCAGCCACAAATCCTCATCAAGTGCTTGTCCGATGACCAGTGAAAAAAAGGGTGGATGGTGTTTAACGTCTGTGGGCGTATAGAAAATAAAACCCACCAATATCAACAACCAGCGACTCTATTCCAAAAATACATCACCACGCCCCCAAACTACTCCACTTTATCCTCATTTAACCTCCGTTGTTTTGATATTTTTCCCCTCATCGCTGTGCGTAATTTTGGTACAAACTATTAAAACAGATCCATGCGCACCAGCTGGGTGCGTTAATGTATGCCGACTTGCCATAAGTAAACTTAACTGACTCCTGCGGGTTTTACTGCCGTCATACAGGGCATGGATCGAGATAATAGCGCCACAAATGTGTCTGAAAGTTAAAAAAGTCATCTCACTTTGGACTCCCTCTAAAAGGTGATAATTAGATAACAGATCACGTTGGCCAAACAATGCTATGTGGTCAGACTTTAGCACATTGACTACCCCTGAAACCCAGACCTAAGGGACAGCCCAAAACACCGCCCCTCCCCCCCAAAACGAGAGGTGATGCAAATCACTTCCTTTCAATCCGGCTCTTTGTGTGCGTAAGGATTGACTGGAGGTGATGGGGGGTGGCAGCGATCCATTCACTTTATACGGCTGCCGACCTCAGTGATCCTGCCCACCCCCACTCACTCACTCACTCACTCACACACACACACACACACACACACAATGGCGTGAGATCTCCTTACACAGGCAATTTTCTCTCCCTGTCCTCTAGCTCTCCTTCCCTTTTCTAGCCATGAGATGATCAGGACTTTTTCAGGGCAACAATGACCAAACTAGGACCCCGGGTGTCCCACGGCAATATGACGATTAGGCAATATTCACCATTTCATTAATAGATATATTTGGACGACTACTTTGTACTATAGCCAGTGTCACTGTCAGCAATTTAAATGGGCAGCATTCAACATAAACAAAGATACTGTCAGTTAGCTTTTCTTGAGACAAAACTTGGTGAATCTGATACTAAAAACCAACGGACCCCAAATTCACATCAAAGCCAGTTTACAGAAATGACTCCGATCCACGTGCACGAATTGATTAAACAACTCCGGTAAAGATGATCAATGGTGAATATGAGGAACACACTTCTCCGAAGTGAAACACGCGCGTGGGACTTAAGAGTCCCTGTGGTTGAGAAAAAACACGGCGAAATTCCCCCACCTAATTGATTTAAGACGATCAGGGGATCCGCTTTAATCAATTATAATAATTCACTCAGTGCACTATTGAATAACAACAAAGCCTATTGTCACCAGTATACTAAGCAAATACACTGTAACAACATATCTATAGCTAAAGACAGAATAATTCGACACATAAGGAAATATGGTACAACTTGTTTTCCACGATCACTGACTCGCCTGCTTACAACCAAAACAAAGTGGACTGGACTTTTAAATGCTGCCACTTCAGATACCGGCTCGGCACTCACCGTTCATTGGAGTACTAAAATCGACGCTCCAGAAATAAAATTATTCCCAAACACAAATATGTATCCGGTTTCTTGAGATCCACAGCAGTCTTTGTTTCCGCAAGTTTGGAGCTCCGAGTCTGCAGAGAAATTCCCGACGAGCCGGCTGAGCTGAGCGCAGCTTCAACCCCGTAATCCCTGTTAGTCTCTGCCGCTTCCTTTCGAAACAACCATGAAACTTGAGCCTCCTGACGACCGGAGCGCCTCTCTGATGTCCCTGATAGCCTTCTTCTTCTTTATATTCCGGTCATTACTCCGTTTGATGGCTGCCTCTGGCCGTGCAGCGACAGCCCCGCTTGCCTCGGCTCTGTGTCTCTCCGCGTCGAGCTCCTTTTTTCCTCTGCTTCACACACAGCAGTAGGCAGGGATCGGATTGCGCTGAGCTCTGTTTTAAAGGGACAGAGCCACGCACACTCAAACACGCGCAACCCAAAGCAGAGGCGCACACACGCACGTGACGTCACCCCGGAATTCCCTGACAGCGCAAACTGGCACCGAGTCCGACTCCCGGTACCGGAGCTGCTCCCCCTCCCTTCGCCTGATAGGTACATTCATTTGTACCTTTTCATTTCTATTTCTCGCCTCAGTTTTTTTAGGCAGGCTCGTGACTGGCTGCTGGAGTCGCTGAACAGCGCCATGGCATGTTTCCGTGAGCGTCTATTTTTGGATGAGGAAGAGTATTACCCCTGACGCCAAATTACCACAGAAAGCCAGATACAGTATCACAGTGTTATGATTAGATTCACTGGACTATAAATGGGTCCAGGTATCAGCTACACAGGCCGAATGTTTTAAAATACACTTATGTAAGAGTTATAACCTGCACTGGAGACTATATCTGTGTATGCTCTGGATTAATAAAGCACATTCACTGTATAATTTATAAATAGACCTTTTATCTAAGCCTGTCCTTAGCTGAGCTTTACTGTGAGACATTGCAAAGCACATCGGATGTTATTATTATTTGTTGTCCCTAATAGTATGCCTGCTTTTTATTTAGGTAACACTTCAGCAAAGTCACCAGAAGAAAATGTTGCAATGTACACTTCTGCAAACCACAATACATTATACTTGGGGGGGTGTCATATCATCGTATTCAAGGTAATACCAATATAATTTTTTAATACAATTAAAAAAAAGATATTGTGATAATGTCCATATTGGCATACTGATTAACACAACAAGCATGGCTGACAGCAAATTTGCTACCAGTTACTGATGTTTTTTTTTTATAAACTACAGAGATAACAGATAACTTTTGTTTTTTAATGAATATCTGAACGTAGACTCATGTTTATGTTGACATATTAAACTATCAGACTTATTTTGTTGTAATAGTATGTTCTTCTAATTAGTGATAAAATATCTTAAATATTTTTCATTTTTTTGTCAAATCTTCAAGAATATCGTTATCACAAAAATACCCTGAAACATTGTGATATTATTTTAAGACCATATCCCCCACCCCTAAAAGATACATTAAATACAAATAACATTTCAAAAGTGACATAATTCTGATTATATGTATATAAGCTGACTGCCACAGGGGGAGTGGAGGAGATAGTGGATGGCATCATAGCTAATGTGCCTTTACAGAACAACACATTAACCAGTATTACTGAACGTACAGTTTCAACATATCTTCTACACAATAATGTACAAATATCTTATAGCAGTGGTTTGAGAAACATACAATGTCAACATTTATTCTGTATATTGGTTTGTCTAGACAGACACCTTTTATAAAAGGTTTATGAACTTTAACCTGTGGCTCTGTTAGAATGAATTTAATAAAGCAATTTGTTAACAATTTAAGAATCAGTTTTAACATTTTTAAAAATATTTGTGTGGCTTGTTTGTAAAAAAAATCCCTTTTGCTAATGTTTATCACCATTTCCTCAAGCAATACTTTACCAATATTTAACCAAAACAATGCCGGTAGTATGTGCAAATGAACTCTGGTAAAGTTTCCTCAGTTTTATCAGCACCCAGAACTCCCTGCTCATCTCTCAAGTCAAATTTTCTCTAGCTCTTGGGCTGTTGCTTGAACTACAGATTGTATTTTTGCATTTTGGTATTTGGTACCCCAGACACAGAGAGTGGGCTGGAAGCAAATCAAGAGACAGACCTGCCCCCTCGCTTTCTCTCTCTCTCTCTCTCTCTCTTAAAACTGTAAGATTCTGTAACTGTATTGACTATTTATCCCTAAAATGTCTTCAGAAGCATATTTAGTGTTCTGTTTAGCTGTTTTACAAGAATTTGTGAACAGGAAGTGGAAGTCCTACTGTTTCCTGTATCGTAAAAACAGAGGCTGAAAATACTGATCAAATGGTAAAACTAAGCTGTGATCACATACAAACCAAGGTTCTGTTCCTGTCTTGACCATTTCTCGCCTTTAATGTTTTCAGAAACATATATTAGCCTATCATTTAACCGTAACAGCCGTTTGCTACCATATTGTTTCCTGTTCAATACCAACAAGCTCGACTGCATCACCTACCAGCAGGAGCATTTTTTGGTCTGGTGCAGCCCAGTGCATTCTGGTAGTTGTAGGTTTTCTACCTCTTGAGCAAGTAAATGCCTCAGCCTTTTCCTCTGTTTTCTCTGGTCATGTAGCACTACTTTCAAAAGTATTTGCATCTTTTTACTGCATAGACACCCACATTTTATTACAAGACCACCTTTGCAGCAATTAAACACTTCTTTAATAACAGTAATACATGTTAGTAATCCCTAATAAACACTTGATAATGAGTTAATAAATTAAATTTGGTCCAGGTCCTCTGGAACTTTTTCCAATGGCTGGTTACATTAAGCAATCGGAGGAATTCTTTACAACCTGCCTGGTCACCCAAAAGTTGCACTAATGAATAAAACGTATCCACAAAGCATTAGTTAATGATTGACATGATTTAGCCACTAATAAAGCCATTAGTTGCAGCTTATAAAACATTTATAAAGGTGCCTTATTAAAAGACAGATATGTAGCATTGTGCAAGCAATAATATACCTATTCTTGGCTACTCTCTATTATACATTATTGAGTAAAGATTTTGGAAAAAAAGGCTTACAGAGACTTATATAAGATTGCACAATGAGACATATAACCCACTGTAAGTACTGGGTATTGATTGCTCATAGTATATCTATATACTATATGAACTACAGGATGTACATAGTGCTTATGCAGTGCACAGTCTTCATACTAACACACTAATGTATTGTTATTGCAATGCAGTGCACATGGCTTTGACTATAAAGCTTGAGTTATGCCGCTAATATATTCTTTGTTCCTGTCCAGAGGGTCACATTGACATGTTACATCTCATGACTGCACACACAGAGGTACAAGAATTATATGCAATGAGCTCACAGGCAGCCAGCTAAGATCCTGTGTGAGGTAAACAAGGCTTTGAAAAACAAAAATGGCTCTCTCTAGGGCCGGAAACATTCGTTCCAGCTTTTCCTCGCCAAAGTAACCATCCTGTACTCTGTAATAACGCCAAAGAGCCGCACTGGCACAACCATCAGTATGTGTCATACACTCTTAACACACACACACACACACACACACACACACACACACACACACACACACACACACACACACACACACGTGTAGAGGTTATATTTAGAAAGCACTACCTCAGCAGGAAAACAGGAGGCAAAATTAGCCACTGCAGGGAGGGGATGTGTCATGGATGATGCTGAGACGATGACATAAGGACACACACACATGCAGTTTATTTATACTCATAACAATTCTAATAAAAACAACATAAACAATAATATCAGAACATAATGAAACCTCTCCGCCTCGCTACAAAGCTGTGATGCAGGCTCTCACTGTCTGTTCTCCTCTCTCATATCACAACAGGTTACTCACAGTCTATTTTAAGATAACTGAATACATTTCTACTTCTATTAGCATGCAGTGAAGAGTGATTGAGACGTGTGTGTGCTGGACTTATACCCCTGATGAAGTAAGTGCATGGCATATGTAGTATGTACCACCAGGGTTGATCTGGAGTCTACTGCCAAGTGACAATGAATGTTCAATAATGTCTTTTTTGTTGAGAAAGAGGAGGGACGCAGCACAGTGGGGGTCTTCATGACACTGGGAGGCAGTGTGCTTGTGGTTGTTTTTGTTTCTGAGTGGAGAAATCAGTACAGTTTATACCATACTGTTCAGTGAGCTTAACTGCAATTCTTTTTAAAGTGTGTTGGCCAACTGCTAGTGTGCCTGCAAAAGTGAGTAAAAGTAGAGGTCTAGTGCAGTGATAGTCAACTTACAACACCCAGGCCAAATGTGGTCCTTAAGAGGGTGCCGAATGGCCCCCCAACTATTTTCTAATTCACAATAAAAATAAAGTGATTCAAACTGGGAACTGTTTTTGTACTTTTAGTATACATAAGGTGCCAAAGTGCATAAAACATCATCAAAAAAGAGCTTGTTTGTCAAAAAAGTTCCAAAGGAGGTTCCCCGCACCCCCCAACACAGGTCCTAACTAAGCTAATGTCCTAAAATCCTAGAAATGTCCTAAAATCCTAGAAACATGGATGGGGCTGCTGCACTTCATGTTTTTTTGCAAAAGGGTCCCGCAAGCAAAGCAAGTTGAGTATCCCCGTTCTAGTGTTAAAATCAAGAGGCCATTATCATTTCTAAGAGACTGTGGAACAAAATCTTGTAGCAGCTGAAAAAGTCCAAGCATACAGGAAATTTCTCTGCAAATGGATGGATGTTGTGAGAAAAAAAAAACTGTTGAGGCAATTAAATTCCAGATGATGTCATTATATCCTCAGAAAACCTGCACCCTTAATGTTATAACCAGTATATATATTATAATCCATCAAGTCAGCTGGAAAGACTTTTTATAACATCATCTGGAAGTTATTAAACCCTGAATTGCTGCAGTCCTTAATTACCCTTCACAGAGTTGTAAACTAGTGCATTCTGTATGAAGGCTATATATTATCTGCTTCTCACTGTTGTGCATGTTGTCCGTTCTATTCCTGTGCTGGTCTCTCCTGTACAAAATTAGTCTGACAGTACTCTTTATACAAATGTTATGCTGCTCGTGCTGCTTGTTTTTGGCTGGTGTGTCTGCAGTTACGTTTTCTATTTTATTTTAGAAAAAAAAAAATCATCTCAAGTTGTGTTCTCATATTGCTCCCAGTGCATGAGATTATTACACCATAGCATCCATTATGTGTGTGGATTGTCTCAAGTGTGTGACTTTGCTTGGCTTTATGCGTCAATGTGTGTGTGTGTGTGTGTGTGTGTGTGTGTGTGTGTGTGTGTGTGTGTGTGTGTGTGTGTGACTGAGTATGGTGGGAGACCATTAGCCCTCAAAACTGAACAGGAAGAGGATTGCTGATTGATGTGGGCACGGGTGGGACTTAAGTGTACCACACACACTGCCCCCCCACACAGTCACATACACACATACAGCTTCCACCAGCTGTTTCTCTCATAGATGTACTACACTGTATATAATAAGACTCAGAATATTAAATGTATGTCTGAGCTCAATTCCCATCCTTCCTCTCCCACAACAAGAGAAACCAAGGCATTACAGTCTGTCCCGGGGGTCCAAAATTTGTGTGTGTGTGTGTGTGTGTGTGTGTGTGTGTGTGTGTGTGTGTGTGTGTGTGTGTGTGTGTGCGCGCAGCAGGAAGGGACAATAAAGACAAAAAAATGTTTCTAAAGCACTATGTGTTTAAGTTCTTAAAGCAGCTCTTTGCATGGTTAGCAATCCTGTATTCATGTGTGTGGAAGGGAGGCAGACATGTGTGTGTGTGTGTGTGTGTGTGTGTGTGTGTATGGTGGGGACTTTGTGTGTGTAATTAAAGAGATTGGGGACAAGGACGGCTCAGTTCTCACACTCTAAATATATTTATATATATTTAGCAGCTCTCCCATGGGTACAAGCCCCAACATTCCTGCCATACCAGCAACACACACTCACACACATTAAAAAAATAAACAGCAAGTAATACTGATGAGGTCCAGACACAGCAACAGTAGAAGAAAGAAAGTATGCATGGGTGTGTGTGTGTGTGTGTGTGTGTGTGTGTGTGTGTGTGTGTGTGTGTGTGTGTGTGCTCTGCAGTCGTAGGAGACTGTGTCCCTGGTACAGATGGTACTTCTCAGCCTCTGATATGTAGGACTGTGTGTGGGACTGTGTGTGTGTGTGTGTGTGTGTGTGTGTGTGTGTGTGTGTGTGTGTGTGTGTGTGTACATGTGGTACACCGTGAGTCAGCCTTTTGGGTACACTGAAAGACCGTCAGACGCGATAATAATCACCTCCACGCACATACTCACACAGAGACACTCCACGAGGAGACAGAGAGCCACACAGGCAGTCAGACAGACAGACGGGCTTAGCACACCCACATATAGCAGCAGTGTAGTCGGCTGAATGGAGCGCTACAGCCCTGATAATTAGGGCCCTTATTCAAGGGGAGAGGGGCCGACAGGGAGCCCGGCTTTCCCTCTAGTTCCTCAAACAACCAGCTAATCCCGACTGTAGCTGTATGATAAGCTAAGCACTCCAGTCCTGCATAATATACTAACTATCCCAAAGTTATACACGGTGAAAAGTAAACTCCACTTAGAAGAGCTTGAAAATGCTCAGCTTGCTCTTAAAGGAATACATCACATTTTCAGGAGATTGACTAATTGGTCAATTTTTCTCTTAAAAGATGAAAACATGGACGCCAAAATCACCCATGTGTCCCTGTTCGGAAGATAACTGGAGTTTCTGTTACATGCTCATACTTTAAGGCACACCATGTTGAGTTTACATAAGTGAAAAACATCCTGTAGCATGAAATTGCGCTCATAGCAGCTCTGAAGCTCAGTAGTGGCTGTGATAGGAATGAAGTCTAGATGTTATGGGTGGAAGACTGGTTCAGTTTACATGAAATGCATGGAAAAATAACTTTCCTAAACACTTCGAAACATGTTGGCTCTACTAATGTGCAGCCGCTATAATAAAGCCTCTTTTTTTTTACTACATTACTACTGTATCTATAGCCCCTTTTACACTGCCTGTTCAAGGCTGGGAAATTGCGGTTAAGCCATTCTGTATATAAAGAACAATCGAGGAATGGGAGGACAGAGTTTTTTCGGCTTTAAGCCGCCACAGGAGGTAGTATCAGTGGCAAAACATTGTCTGTATAAACAAGACAGCTGGCAGGACGGGTGTGATGTTTCGATGGCGTGTTCTCTTGGTGACCCATTGGGGGAGATTTAAAAAGCAGCTAATAGCAGTTAGTGGTTAACTCATAGACGAAGAATAGCAGTTGTAATAGTCCGCAAATTGGGAAAAGAGATTCGGGACCCTCGAAGCAGAGAAAGAGATCAGCTGCCATATCACAGAGAAGGTAAACGATTGTTATTGCCATATCAATAATATTGTCACTGTTTATAAAGCACTGCTTACGCGTGTTTTATGTCACAATAGAGGCCAACACTGTTGTGTTAAATGTCTCAGCTGTCACACCTCTTTTGACTTTGCGATCCCGGCATGTAGTTTATAATCAAACACTGGAGCAGAATGATTCTTTGTAAAAATGTGAAGGAGACATGAAGAAGGGACTTAACAGCAGCCCTATAGTGCGACCTCTCAGTCAAAACGATTTATCACTGTAAATAATCACTGCTTGTTTCGGAGCGTAGTGTGAAAACTCACTTCAAGCCAATGCTGACTTATTCAAACTGCTTGTTTGTCTGACCAACAATTCAAAAACCAGAGGAAAACAGTTTGCTATCATGAAAGACTGGGAAAAACAGAACATGTTCACACTAGAGAGACTTGCACCAGAGAATTTCTGGTATTTTTAAAAAAAAAATATCATGTAAGATGAACCGATTAGAAAATCTACCTTATTGTCACAGTTATGCTTTCCTACCATGCAAGTCTATTCTAATGTGACCTATCGTGGTTCCTTCTGGCATCCAAAGTACCACATAGAAAGAGTGAGCAAATTATTGACCTTTCTCACTCTAATGTGGCTTTGAAGAGCAAAGAGTTAAACGTTTGATATCTGACTCAGAGGCCTTAAAGTACACAACTCTCTGAGGACTAAAAAACAACACACACACACACACACACACACACACACACACACACACACACACACACACACACACACACACACACTTCATTCAAAGGAATAAAGGAATGGTTGATTTTGTATGTGTGTGTGAGTGGTTGTAAAAAGGAGCAGTGGACCACTCACACCAATGATTTCACAACCCACTACCTTCTTGACTAATGACTCTGTGTGTGTGCATTTGTGTGTGTAATGTGCTCATTGTGTTTTACTCCTACTCCAGACTTACTCACTCTTTTCTGACACATCACCCTGTTGCTCTACCTGTAACCTACATAACACACAAAGTAGCTTTTGTGTGAGGGTGTGAACCTATTTAGCTAATACCGGTTATTAAATACTGATATGCAAATGTAGAGGGGTGATGAAATGATTGAAAAACCACATGAAAAAATACTTTAAAGCAACTAAATGATTATGATAAAAGCCTACAGTTATCACTGCTGTATTTATACATATGTGAAGGTGGACTTGTGTGTTTGTGCATAAAAGAAATGACAGTAAGAAAAAAAAAAAAAAAACAGTGTAAGTAAGAAGAAACCAGAGGAGTAGAAAGTGCTCAAACCGTAAGTGAAAAGAGTCCTACCTGGTGATCATGGATAATGCAGTCTTTCTCTTTCAGCAGGCCACCATGACACCTCCCACCTCCTGCAGCAACAACATGAAGGAACAAAGGTCAGTCTAGAGGTCGAGCAGTGTCAAGCACAGCAGCAAGGAGCTGGTTTGTTAGGTGATCAACACTCACACACACAAAAAAGCAGTCACTGTAGACTGAAGTCAGACTGAAGTGTACCCTTTGGTTTGGTAACCATATTAAGCTATTTTTACTCTCTGTCTTACTCTGACGTTTTCCAAAAATCTGTGGTTAGAATTGGTCGGCAGTGATATGCGTTTGGGATGATGGAGCGTTTCTATTTCCACCTTTTGTCAAAAACTAGGTCAAACATGTCTGTAACATTCCAGTGTGAGTTGAAGCGGTGGTCAGTGATTTATCAGCACTTTAGTCAAGGGTTAAAAGTTCAACACCTTGTTCTGCCTGCAGAACAGGACAACCAGAGCTTGTTTTTATTCCATTTGCCTGTTTCATCATGATGTGTAATGTTTACTGACTGATATGTGGTCATGATGTTGTCGATATGTAATTCGGTGTGGCTTATGAAACCACAATGTGCGTGTGTGTGTCAGCCAAAATGCACAGCAGGGCCTGGACCAGAGCTGTGGCCATCTGTGTGTGTGTGTGTGTGTTCCTCATGTGCCGCCTGTTCAGTGATTCACAGAGTCAGTGCTGGGCCACATGACTGAGAGCAGGTGGCACTCTGGTGTACCTCCCCACCCCCAACACACACATACATAAAAACACACACACCTCCGCTTGCACCCTGAGAACACACACCACCTGTGACGGAGCTCAAACACTAAAGCGGACATGGTTACACTCAAATGCACCACATACGCACCGCAGACACGGAGAAGGAGACTTGACACGCACACTTTCTACCTCCCTTGTTAACTAAGGATGTGCCCTTTTGACAAATTGTCGTGGTTAACACTTATCGCAACCTAAATGTCACCACCTCTCTTGACCTCCTCCTCCTCACACTTCACATGTAACCTCCTCTCTCCCTCTGTAACATCTGTGACCTTTGACATATAGACACAAAGACACTGTGTCCTTGCTTTGTTAAAGATATACAAACTTTTTACTGTTGGTAAATATCAATGCTAAAGTGTTGCCAGCAAAGGGGAAAATCTTCTTGTGAAACATGGATGCATTAGGTGTCTATTTCTACAAACCAGTCCGTCCAAGCTGAAAACCTCTCTCTCTCTTTCATTCTTCTCGCCTTTCCTCTCTCATTCTTCGATTTCCTTCCTTTCCTGTCTGTCTTTCTCTTGCTCTGATACTCTACCTACAGGGCCGCAACATAAAACACACCCACACACTGCGGCTTCCATATGTTTCTCTATTGAGCCTGTGCACACAGAACCAACACATTACACATAGCCTAAGGCAGCTTGGGTGCATGTGTGTTTGAGTGTGTGTGTGTGTGTGTGTGTGACAGTTGTGTCAATACAAGGCAGATATAGCTGGCTCAGCCCTCTCTGATCTTGCAGCCTGGTGGTTACGGCCCCAAACCTTTGAACTCAAGGTCAAAGGTCACACCCCCCCGAGGGCCACAGCTGGCAAAACTGTAAAGGTGGACTGTGTGTGTGTGTATGAATAGCTAAAGGAGAATGTGGGCCACCTTAAAAGAAGACATGCCAGAGAGAGCAAGTGTATGTGTTGGGGGCTAAATTGTTGCAAGGGTAGAACATACTCTTTCATGACACATTGAATAAATGTCACAAGCTTTGACATAATCATTTGACCTTGATCAATATCAGGACTGTGGGGAAAGAAAGAAAGAAAGGGGGAGGGTTGTGAGAAAGATAGAGACAGTTAAAGAGAAAGACCTTGAGAGGAGGAAGGAGGTAGGCCTGGCAAGGCATAAGTGAAATCAAACATTAGAGAAAAATGTGACAAAATATTATTATAAATTCTAATTATTGTATTGAGACAGACAGATAAAGACAGAGACCATGCACCGAACATGAGAGATAATGAAAAGGCTGAGTGAGCGAGAGATAGGAAGATACAGAAAGTGGTGTTTATCTTTTGTCTGTAAAGGTTAACCAGTGGGAGCATCTCTCTTTGACATTAAGCAGCACAGGAAGAGAGGCAGAGGGGTGGAGTCACACAGACTCTGCTCAGAGATGAAGAGGCTGACAGGGTCAGGTGGAGGTAGAGGAGGATGGCTGAAAGGCCTTGAGCCAGACAAAAGATGAAAAAGGAGGAAAAACCAAGATAGGCTGAGAGAGATAAGGAGAGAGGGAAAACAGAGCAAGGCTGGTTTGACAGAGACAGATTGGGAAAAGACAGAATTTTGTGTTGTATTGTGCAGAGTCGTCCAAAGAGGCCTTCAGAACAAAAACAGCACTGCGTTTAAAAGCAAGGGGCTCTGCTCGAAGTATGTTGCTAGCAGCAAAGTGAAAGGAAGAAATACGATCCCGGAAGTTCAGTTTGAGTGTTAGATGAAGATAAATAGATTAAATGCTTATCAGACGCCACATCACTACAAAATGGTTTCAAATACAATGCAAAAGGATTTTAAAAGGTTATCATGATTGCAACCATCAATTGATCCACCTCCATGGGACACAGGGTTACAGTAGAAACATTCAGTTCATTCTAAAAGGTCATCAGATATGGGCGCTTGCACAAATTTGATTGGCTGGTTGCTGGATGATGATGCATTGCATTCTGCAACTTTTTTCATGCTGTTCTTTTGTCAGAATACGGCATTACCTCATTTTCTGTGTTTTGTGCTGCTTTGCACATCCGGATATGTTATAAGTGTGTCAGACAGCAACTTGAGAAAAAATGAACTCCTGCAGATTTACTGCAGATCATTTTATTGATACAAAGATTCAGTTTGAATAACTTTTCTTTTCTCATCCATTATTTTTAAGATGAATTTTTTTTTAAATTTAGCTTTATTATTTATGACCGTCAACAGTGAAGAGGCAGACAGGAAACAAGAGGGAGGGGGTATGATACGCATCAAAGGTCTCTGGCTTGAAATGATTCAGGGTCACAGGGATTATGGCAATTGCAATACAGCGTTTGCACTCAGATGCAGCGGCTCACAGCTCTCCTTTTCAGTCTATCTATCTACTATGCACTGTAACCACTGGCAACCATTCGGGCTGGGTATCATTTAAAAAAGCAAGACAATACCAGTACCACTACTAGAAATAGCAATACCAATAGAGAACCTCATTTGATACCCAAAATGTAAATAAGGTGGGGAACGCTTTGGCACACTAAACTGCCAACACTATCAAACATCCTGTTCTTGACATACCACAGACTCTGTGGGCTGTGAGCTCTGTGCCAGGGACAGTTGTGAAAGTCCGCCAGGGCTACCTCTTAGCATCACACGGCTAACAACACAGGTTTAATGACAGTGTTAAGCCATTTCACTCTTTTTTTCTCAAGTTTTTTTCAGGACTGTTGGACTCCGTATTGGATGTTAGCCGGTGATGCCGTGTTAGTTCATGCTAACTGCGCAGACATCGAACTGATCGTTTGCCAAAGGAGAGTAGATCCAGAAATGGCAGCAACAGAAAAATGCCGATCCAGCAGGGAGTTGGATGGTGCTGGATCAGACCCCCGGCACAAAAAGAACTGAATGCTGGTTACTGGAGAGATTAGGGTTATTTAAAGAGTGACAAGTTCCTAGTGACTGTGATAAACACAAAGATGCTCGATAAATGATCCAGTTGAATTACAACAAAAATGACGTCAACTGACAGTAAAAAAACAAACAAACAAAAAAAAAACAAACAGTCAAACAGGTTGTTAAGCAAACACACCATCTTTTCTGAGAAAATCTATAACAAATAAAACTGTCAAATGCTACTGTCTGAGAAACAATACACCAAAGGCTACATCCTGGTATTCTACCCCCAAAACACACATATTCTCTATGAACACACACAAACGTATGAACATGTGCTTAACACATATGCACATGCAGCACAGGTACACACACTTCAAGGAGACATTCTGACACCTGCGTTGCTTTTCTAAGGAGCCCTGTTTTTGCTTTGCACTGTACATACTGACCTAACGTGCAGTAAAATCAGCTTAAAGCATTCACCCAATGGCAAAAACACACACCTCAGCGTGTGTGAACATGCATGGCGTGAGTAGAGTAGCCATGCTTGGGCTGCTCCAGCCCTTAGTCACTAGTGATTCAGTAGGTGTCTTCAAGTTAGGGCAGCAAGCTTCATACCTGCACACACAAATGAAATAGCAGACTGCTGCAGGAGTGCTAGTAAATGACAGGGTTTTCGTTTTCTCCGTCTTCCCTACATTCACTGTCTGCCAGTGTATGTGTCTCTGTCAAGACCATTTGCTGCTGTGTTTTCTGTTGTGTGTTTAAAGGCGGTCATTCAGAACAAGTTAAATCCTTGAATGAAGCTGTAGTCACTCGCCTGGGGGCAGATACTACAATATGAGCGCTGATCAGCATGCACACTTCTAGGAGCTAGTCGTAAGCGCGGACACTTTGGTTCGCGAACAACTTGGAACGCAGTCACACCGCATCCTGATCGTGTGTGTGAGATCAGGATGCGGGTAGATAAGAACATTTGTGAGATGGTAGTGTTGTTGACTGAAGGACAGAGGGGAGTGGTAATCATTTTTGTCATTCAGTTGGTTAAATCTGTTTAGACTGGATGTTATTTATGATTTTAACCACTCTTCATTTCTCATCCAAACCTCCAAAGATGAAGATATTAAGACTCATCTGTTTTTGCACTTTCTGTCAGATCTGTTGCCATTTAGAAAGCTACATGGCTAATATATCAAATGTCACGCCACTCAAGCTCAATAAACTGGATTTAAACAGAGTGAAGAATGTTTTATTTTGGTGTGCATGCATGAGAGGCAGCAAGTCTGTTTTCTGTCTCATTTGCCTATAAACATGCATGTGTTTGCGAGACTGGAGCTGGCAGAGCTACAGACAGTGAAGAGGAGTGTCAGGTCGACTGTGGTCGGGGCTGTTTTGGCTCAGTGAACTTCTGCCACATGGCTTCAGTAAAAGGTCATGGTCAAAACCACGCCTGGCTCAGAAACCATCACACCCACTCTGACTCCCACACACACACGCAGTCGTGTGACAAATGAACGGATAGACAAGACAGACTTCCTCTTTGGAGAGAAACAAGAAAATGACACCCACTTTAAGAGGAGGAAGGTGACAGACAGACAGACAGACTCACCAACCAGAGCCACACACACACACACACAAACCAAAACTGTCTGAAAACTCAGCAGCCGTGAGCCCACAACCAGACAAATAGGAAGACAGAGAGACAGACACAGAGGAGGAGACAAGAATGAACAGTTGGTAATAAATTGCGTCTAGACAGACGCTAATGAAAGCAGCTCGACTGTGGCTGCTGCTGCCAAAATCAAGACCTGTGAACAGTATGATTTTGTGTGTGTGTGTGTGTGAGAGGGAGAGTTTGTGTGTGTGAGAGATGTTTGTGTAAGCACGAGTAAATGAGCCTTTGATGAATATAACCCTTTTAACACTTGTCATTGGATGTTTTTATCCTGACTGCCCTTTCTCTTTTACGTGCACTCACACGCAGACACACACACACTCATACTCACACACAAACCACAGTAAAGCACAGCAGCTGAGCACAGTGTGTCTCTCACAGCTGTAGGCAGCATTCAGAGCCACAGCAGTGAACGCCGGCACAGTCTTGTGACGTCAATCCTCCAAAATTAAGCAAGGCTTTGCCGTCAAACTTTGAAGCTCTGACTTGTCAACTCATCCCTAAAAAAAGCATCCAACGTACCCGAGTGCAGAAACACTGAGCAGAACAAAAACGGCTAAGCATGAATAACACAGCAGTGGGATACTTGAGTACCTCTTTTCAGTATTTACAGAATAAATCATGAGAGCAGACTACCATTTTATTTGTTGACCACATTTATGCTCCAAATGGTTTGAGACCCTTAGGTAAACAAGCACATGCTTTATCTGACCGCCACCAAATATGCATATCCTGCTGTATAGATTATAATCTTAAACAGACTACAAAATGTTGGAATCATGACTTTTCAAAAGCAAAATGTTAAGAGCTAATCAGTTCCCAATGCCAAACAAACATAAAGAGACACTGGTCTTGCTGATCCCTCAAGCTTATGACACACATGTTACTCTTAAGTGTACAACACAACTCTCTGAACACAGTGCTGGTAGCTCCAAAACAACAACATTAGAAGGAAGAGCAGCAGGCAGCTGGCATGCCTAAACTCGCTTCAAAAACACAGTCTGAGAAATATGGCCTGAGGCGTCCCCTTCTTACAAGCTAAACAAAATAAACACATTAGAAAAAGAAGAATATAGAGAGAGACGTTTTTGTCAAGGGTGATAAGTGGAGGGACTCTGATAATGAGTCACAACAATGTTTTCCTCACCCTTCAAGAAACAGTGTTTGTGTGTGAGTGAGTGTGCAATATGAAGAGGGTATTAGCAGAGCTCATGAGGAAGGTGTGTTTAAAGATGCAGGCATTAGCCCAGGATGCACACTTACTGTCTATGGCGCTGGGTGTTTGATTATATGTGTGTGTCTGTGTGTGTGAGAGAGACAAAAGTTGGAGAGTGGTCAGACAAGCCCTGCCAAGCCCACATACCAGTGCAGAGGTGCTAAACTGTACTATCCGATTGCACAATGCCATTTAAGTTAACCGTCACATACCAAAAAGACTGACTCAGGCCTTTACAATTACACCGCTGTGTGTGTTCGCTCCAGACCGCAATGATTTCATACCTAATAAATATAAAAGGCTCCAAATGGAAATTTCTTATTTGCAAACTGGCCACACGGGGTGACTTCAACAATGATCTGTTTGAGAAAGTGAGCTGAGAAGCAGCATGTGAAAGAGCAGCAGAGTATGTCTATATAGGTTACTGTGTGTGTGTGTGTGTGTGTGTGTGTGTGTGTGTGTGTGTGTGTGTGTGTGGCTTGCGCTGCATCTTCTGCATCTGCCCACAAAGACTTCTTTATCTGCTGTGGCACACGTGATCCCCACATGGTGGCTCATACCGTCTTCACAGGACCCCCCACACATACAAAGACTCACACAAAGACACACACACACACACACACTCGCATTATGTACTTGCACAATATGACAAGCACTCAATCACTTTCACCAGCAAGTAAGCATACAACCCCATAATGTATACATACCAACCCCGCCTGCTTCCCCCTCTGTGTCTGTATGGAACAGCTCTTCCTATAGGCTGCCGTTCTTAAAGGCAAAGTCTCTGGGCATTTAAACGGGAGGGAGGCCGTCTGGCTGCCCTCCAGACACTGTGACCCCACACTTCCTGCACTGGGTAGGCGCCACAGTAGACGGGCACACACACATATCCACCAGAACATGTATAGGATATCTGCGTGTGTATATGTGTGTGGGGTGGTGGCTAGCCCCTCCCAACCTCACCTGCCACTATTCAGTATATCTATCAAGGTGGAAATGCCATAACAAAGAAACTAAGTCTAGCGAGCAGACAGAAGGCAGAACAGAACAAATCAGAGAGAAGCTTTGTGAAATCTATTTCATGGTGTTGCTGAGAAATGCTTCACATCCTCTGTCTCACCAAACCTGAAGAACATAATCTAACCGGGCTTTACAATAATCTGGGGTTTCATTTTATCCACACTGGAAAGAAAAATAACCTAACGGTCTTTAATATTGCAGCCCTTTTTACCACATTCTATTATATCGGACATCTCAGCAGAAACAAAGCAATTTATTTTAACACCCTGTGCGCCCTACTGTTAGCTGATTGTAATATTGTAATATCACTTTGCTGTTGCACTTGCGATAAATCAGCTAAATGCCTGAAATAAAAATGAAAAATTAAAGTGGCGGAAAAATGCTTGGAGTGGGAGAATTCTTTTGATGGTCAATGACCAGCTCTCCTGAGCCTTATAAAATCGTGCCTTGACATCAACGCAAGAGCTGCTGATGTCAGCGGCGGCTGTTGTTGTGTGAGTGTGCACAGGAGTGTGTGATCATAATGTTCCTCTGATGTTGATACATTTGATACCAGCATGAAAAATGAACGACCAATATGAGCGCTGTCATGTCATATATAAATAACCAAAGACAGCTATAAATATTGTAATGGTGAGTGTAGTGTTACGTGTGTGTGTGTGTGTGTGTGTGTGTGTGTGTGTGTGTGTGTTGGATACAGTATAAATATAACATGCTGGGGGAGGGACTTGGCGACTTTAGACTGGAGCCGGATTTCCACCATTTGCAAATCTTTCAGCGTCACCATGGAAATACTCTGCCAATCTGTTGTAATCATTCCTGTAATCCTCTTCCATAGGAATTCAAGTGCAGGCAGCCTCATGAACACACATCACACACACACACCTAGTTTATGCTAATGCTGCATTTGATCCTTCTACATGTTGTATTGTGTCTTTTGTGTGCAGTATGCATGACTCTGTCCTTGTATTTGAAGTGTGTCTGCGTGTCTGCATAACCATGTGTCCAAGACATGCCTGTGTGTGCGTAAATGTGTGTCCTTGACCAGCTGTACAGGGCAGAGGAAATGAGGCGGAACTCAATCTGGTCCACACCTGTCTGTCTCTCTCTGGAGGGGAGGAGCCTAGGGCCTCACACACACACACACACACACACACACACACACACACACACACACACACACACACACACACACACACAGACACACAGCTTCATAAGTGCGCTGTTCACATTCTGTATGAGTAGATAGATTATGCATGCAGCAGCCAGCTAAGGAGCTTGGATCTATTAATGTATGCACTGAGACAGTTTTATGTTTGTGTACGCTCCATGAGAGAGTGGAAGGACAGAGAGAGAGAGAGAGAGAGAGAGAGAGAGCGATGATGTGTATTTGTGTTTGTGCTGCATGACGGGGTGAGAGAGAGAAAGGGTGAGTGACACACACAGTAAGTATAGAGAAAGAGAGGATGACAGAGACAGGCGAAAGAGGGAGACTCCTTTAGGACAAAACAGACAGGAGCGAGGGATGTGGTGGAGGGAGGAAAGATGAAGAGATTGGGGATGACAGTGTAAGCCACACAAGGACAGTGAGAGAGAGAGAGAAAGAGGGAGACATAGAGAGAGATTGCACTGGTATGGGAGGGTGGGGGTGGAGGGGGGTTACTCCAGGACGCTAGAACCCAGTGACATGACACAGATGCACTGTGCTACTGTGCAGAGAGCAGAGGGGAGGAGGCTACAGAGTGACGAGGAGGAGAAGAAGAAGAAGAGGGGGATGGGTGTGTGGGAGCTTACTGCCTCTCTGGTCTGCAACCACACTATTCTGTGGAGAAGAACATGGTCGGCTCAATGTGGAGATGCAAATGTGTCTTACCATGTTAAAAGAGCTGCATGTGACATCAATTCATTATTACAGAACATGATGAGAATTACTGTCAAATTGGTGCAAAACACAGCTGCTTAATTTTAAACAAATTCAAGGAGATCACATCACCCCTGGCCTCTCCTCCCTCATCAGTTTTGGGGTTGATTTACAGGGCAGATCTTCAGGATCCCAGATTAAGACTGAAGCCAACTGCTCATGTCCATGTGTTAGAAATAGTTGCTGTAGACTGATCTGATAGATGGATCTACTCAAAAACTTTAAATTTTAAATATCTCATAGCATATTACTAAGACCTTATTTCCTTTGTGCACAAGAGATGCTGACTGAGATAATAAAATGGATTACAGTGGTATAAGAGGGTAATATAAGACAAGCATCCCTCTCTCTCTCTCTCTTTGTGCTGCTGCTCTAGCTTTCACATGAATCTGCGAGCAGTTCAGACTTGTGTCATATTGACAGTGTGAGAGAAATATTACTACTTTGATCCAACGTAGTAAGACTACAGTCTTGACTCAAATGCCTATTCAGGCATGAGACTGACATTAAATTGCCATCAGATTAGACTTGGGTATTACGACTCCATACCTTTGAAGCAGTGATACTAAACTTGCGGCCCGCGGGCAAAATCTGGCCCCAGGTTGGCCACCCCCAACCGTTTTCTAATTCACAATGACCATAACTTTACTCACACTGGGATTGTTTTTGTACATATAATATAAATACAGTGCCAGAGTGCATGGAAAAAAAAGCATCAAAGTTTGTTTGTTTGTTTGTCGGGGAGCCCAGTGGCTCAGTTGGTAGAGCGGGCACCCCATGTACACAGGCTGTGTCCTCGCATGTCGTCCCCTTTCTTTCCCCCTTTCATGCTAAGTCTATCCTGTCCAATAAAGGCAAAAAAGCCCCTAAAAATATCTTTAATTTTAACATAAAAAAAAATAGAGCTTGTGCCACAATCCCCCAGACCCCACAACAGAGATCTGGTCTCAGACCTGAATGTCCTCCCTTCCTATAAACGCCCCTGTGTACACCTGACCTGTGCGGGACAGCTGTGACGTCCCCCTGGCCTCCTCTCATTTTGTAAAAATGGCCCCTATGCAAAACAAATCGAGCAGCCCTGCTTTTAAGTATTGACCGAAATAACCCAGTACCAAGTAGTATCAAAACTTCTCCACTATGATACCTGCATTTAATCCTACTTGCACCCACCACAAGCATTCTTTGGTTTGTACTGCAATGTCTAATTGGCACTCCTGCAGCAGCTACCACCCATTCAGTCTGTGGTGTGGTGAAGTCGAGTGCAGCGTATTGCACAGAGTTGGCAGTTGGCGTGCCCAGATGCTACCAACACGTTCGACAGTATGGCTATACTACGCGCTGTAGGCGTCTGGGGAATGTTTTCATTCACATGATGGGTATCGAATGAAGTTGACAAAAATATATCAAATGAAATACTCTGTTGGTATTTTGGTATTGGTATCACATTATGAGTACAGGAATTGGTACTAATATTGTGCTTTTTAAAATGATGCCCAGTCCTACATCAGATTAATATAAAGGGGTAAACAAAGAAACACCAGGGTGGGACAGAAGAGACAACCCATCTCTGTGGCAGCGAGCAACGGGGCGTATCAGGAATGTCATCTTATAGACAGTTTTAGACATAAAGGCTGCCAATCATCTCCAACTTTACTCTTATTGGTTTCTCGAAAGTACAGTAAGATTTTACAACTGGACAATTATGTTTAAAAATACTACATGCAACCATTTTAATGCAAAACAGTTTCAGATGCACACATTGGTGCATATAGAAAATTATATAGGCAGTCTCGTCTGCTAGATAACACATACACCCACAACATATACACACATGATCTCATTTCCAAGTCGCATGTAGAGGACCTTACAGCAGAAGAATGTGCTTCCACCCACACACACAATCACTTGTATTTCTTTTCACTACAGAATGCCAAACATTAGCATACATATATGCATGCAGGCGGGCTATCAGTCTGCCAACATATAACAGCAATGCCACCCCCCCCCATTCATTTCATCCCCTGCTTTCCTCCATCCCTCCCTTCACACCTGCCAGGCCTACAGCAAGGTCACACACCTCAATTACCCTGCACGCACACACACGCAGACACGCACATGCACAAAGAGCGAGAGAGAGGGAGCGCGATAGGGAGGGAAGATAAGAAAGGAGGGGGCGAGAGCAGATTTCACGCTACCCTGAGCACTGGCTAGCATGCACCAGTGTTTCTGACATTTTATTTATGATGTGCAATGTTCAGTACCTGCCCTCTCCTCTCTGCTTTATCTCCGTCTTTGTGTCTCTGCTTCAAACGACCGTAAGCAGTCTACTCTTTGATGAACACCTTTATCAGCAAAAACATATGAATAGTTACAAATTATGGTATTTGCACATATTCTGTGCAACACAGGAAGCTTCTACCCTCACCGGTTTACACCGCATGGTTTAAAAATCCGAAAAGTGACAATGACTAAACATTTCAAGAGGTTATACTTTGTTTTTTTCATGAAAGGGAACATTATGAAGTTTCATGTTCAGACTGCAATATTCACAAAAATATGATCACAATTATTTTGCCTGCAGCAATGTAATGCGAGCAGCCACTACGGGACTTAATAATTGCTGGCTTAACATCACTAATAGTCTGGATATCAGGCTGCTACATTGACACTAATGTGCCTTACAAATAGAACATCATGAATCCCAATGTGCCTAATAGCCATATTAATGTACTAGCGGTGAATGTGATCCTCCTATTAGGGCTTTTTGTATCTGCAGGCAGACTGCTGTTCACCCATGCAGCCACGGGAGGCAACCAGCTGTGTTTACACTGTGGGCTAATACAGCCGCCATATGGCAACAGAGTACAGGACGCGCACACATGCACACTGCTCCTGGAAACTGCAAACACACTGCCCAAACAGCACACAGTGCACGCTCTGCCCCGTGTTAAAGCTCCAGTTTGATTGGAAACTCTGAATAAAAGACTCAGAGGAGCCTAAAACTTATGAAAGAACAAACAGCAAGATTTCTGAGAATATATTTTGTAGCAGTGGGCAGTGGGAGGGTGGAGAGCTCCAGTTTTGGCTCATTAGAACCACAACACTGCCTCAGTATATTAAAACCACCTACACGTCAGCCTATAACCATCAGCTGATGAGTGTAGGAGTTTTTAATGTGTTAGCCGTCTCTTATTAAAGGCTACTCAACTCACACAGCTCCTTACATGCTCGGACTTGGGTTTTTGTATGCCTCAAGTACATATTTCAGGTCATAGTTTTCATGTTCGTGCTGAATGAACACGGGAGGACGAAGAAGACCGATTATGCAGTGTTGACCATCTGACAGAGGAGACATCGACACACACTGTGATAGAAATCCTGTGGGAGAGAGTCAGCCTGTCTCATGACCTCCTCCATCCCTCTGCACCATCTAACCTACACACACACACACACACACACACACACACACAACTATATTGTAACATTACAGTGTAAGCAGCTTCCAGAGTGAAATCTAATACAAGTCAAACAAAGGAAACAGAGAAAATCAATTATGACACCAACACTGACCCCCCACCAAGCACACACCCATCAACTTTTCTTTTCTCTTATGTTTGCAATCAAAGCCATCTGATCACAGCATGTGTGTGTCTGTGTAAGTATGTGTGTGTGTGTGTGTGTGTGCGCAAGCGAGAGATACAGATGCAAAAAGCCAGAGGAGTTGAGGTTTTGGACAGATGTATTTCTAGGTTTTGACTGACACAGATTTACAAGTTTATGGTTAGGTGCGGAAAAGGGAGACCGGACAAGGGAGAGAGGGATGAAAGACAGGAAGGGGGGGAGACAGAAAGGAGAGAAGGCTGTGAACAGAGAGGGGAAGATATAGGAGAGAGGGAAGGAGAGGCAGGGTGCAGACAGACAGAGGAGGGATGGAGGGCTCAAGTCCTTGAGACAGATATCATGTTACCGGTCTGGGGGCAAGCAAACACACACACACACACACACACACACACACACACACACACACACACACACACACACACACACACACACACACACACACACACACACACACACACACACACACACACACAGACCTATAAAGGTCACAGTGCACTCACTGCCCTCCAGACACACTCACGCAGCGACACAGATATCCTCGTAAATGCTCAGAGGCAGCCGCAGCTTTGATTTGTCACACTGTGTTTTATACACACACTGAATGCACACCTGCCATTTCACAAATGCATGAATGACACACTTTGACTTATTAAATAATGTCTCCACATACACACAGAAGAATCTGCTAAAACTCAATAATAAAGAAAGCAGGTGAGTTACATTGGACAGAAAATTAAACAGGTTATAAAGTAGCAAATTTGAAGGATTAAACTAGATCTTACCAAATAAACCGACTCTTGTGCGGCTCAGCTGTGACTTGTGACTCACGTATTGAAAAGAAGTGGAGCGAGAAACATTGTGTGACACAGGCGCATGTACAAAGGCACAGTTCTCCAAGTTACACAAGTGACAGGGGTCAGGGTTCAGTATGGAAGTGGGTTAAAGAGACAGGCTGTATAACACAGGAGAGAGAGCAAGATCAGGAAAAAGACAGGAAGAAAGGGGAGAAGACAGCAAAGAGGAAGTGGCAGGTTGGGTAAAAAAAAATATTAGAGGAGGGGGAGAACAGTGTGGCATAGGAGGAGGAGGAGGAGAAGGGGGAGGAAGTGAGTAACATAGGAAGGAGGGGGTAGAAATGTAAGAGAAAGATTAGAAGTAGGAGGAAAGGACACTTCTAAACGCATAATATACAAAGCAAAACTTCCCCCTCCTCGTTGATTAGTTAATTACAGCTGTCACGCTGCAAACACACACGCAAATACACACCCTTCTCTTCCTTCTCTTCTCCTTTTATTAACCCCCCACCTCCTTAGAAACATAATTTGGTAAATGCATTACTGTAAGTCAATCAGCTGGATCGATTGAGGTCACTGTGGGGCCACTCACATGTCACAGCCGATGCGTGTGTATGTTGTGTTGTACATCCACAGATGTGCACTAACCTGATTACTGGAATCGGATGTGAGGTTAACTTGTGTGTGTATTGCTGCGTTGCCCATGTTGCTCAGCTTCTAATGTACAAGTAGCCTATATTGTTAAGCATTAAGCATTAGGTTTCAATGAAGACTCGTTACTTATTACATTAACTTAGAAAATGAAAACTGGAACACATCATGTCATGGCCTCATACGTGCAGCCTGGGATTGCATCGTTATTCCAAAAAGTGAGTAAAACCAGTGAGACCTGTGAGACGAGGCACGACTGAACACTATGTTTTCGTGTTGCATCAACAGCAGAAGCCAAACACAAACATACCTGAGAGCAAAGCGAGCTCCAGACAGAGACACACCTTTTCATTCACAAAAACTGCCCAAGGCACTCAAACTGAGTGCAAAACCAAAGCTGCATCCACCTTTGAGAGTGGTCCCAAGCACTCAGCTTCACACACAATTGCGGATGCAGACACAAGTACAGAGACAACTTCAAACAATTAGAAGCCAGGCATGACCACATCACTTGATGAGAAACACCACAAATAAACAAATAGAGAGAAAACAAAAAGGAGGACAGCATTAGAGCAGAAACCTTCAAAGAGCCTGCACATTTGTTGCGTGCACAATTACAGAGTGCAGTAAAAACACAGGGCATGAGCCAGTTGTCATGTGTTTGTGTGTGTGTTTATGAGAATGTGTTTGTGCACTCATACCTGTTTTTTTTTTTGTCATTCACATTAAAGGCATTTAACATCTGCTCTAACCCTGAGTGCAAGCTTCAATGCAGATATTACTAACATTAAAAGCAGCTAATAATAAACACAAGCAATGCAACAGAGGGGCAAAACACATTTCTTCATCTCAGAAATGGTCATGCATCATTTTTTGGGAAATAAAGACGCACTGCAGAAATAAGAGCAATGTCTAGTAAAAGTTGTGCAGTCAAACACCAGACAGGTTATAAAAGTCAACACTCTTTCAAGTGACTGAACCCTTCAACATTTCTCTTTCTTCTCTTTCTCATTCCTTCCCCCTAAATCATGAGCTATAAAGAACTCTGATCCTTCATTACAGAGCGAGCACATTTTAACAATCCACAACCTTTTCACACACATTATGCAAGAGACGCTATAAACACACACACAGCTCCACTGTTGACCTTTGCCAAGGAGTGATAAAAATCAGCCATGCAGCGAGGGCTCGAGAATGCAGACGCACACGCACACCTGTGTCAGTCAGTCACAAGCTCCTTGTTACGGAGGCCAACACAAGAAACCAATATAACAGTCACACAATCTCTGTGTGTTCAGGTGCGTGCATGTGTGTGTGTGTGTGTGCTGGATTTCATCTTCACTCAGTCTGCCAATCCCCCGTCTATCCCCAGTAGTAGTGACACGGCCTTCTCCTGACTGAGACAACTGGAAGCCATTACCTTAAATCAACAAACCTCAGCTCGTCTCCATTGCACAAAGACGCCATGTGCACACTCAGCACACTACCTCTGCCAATGGCCCTGTGTGTGTGTGTGTGTGTGTGTGTGTGTGTGGTGGTGGTGGGGGGGGGGGGCGCATTTTAAATGTCTAAGCATGGATATTTTTCTCTCACTCTCCCAGATATCTCTCCATCTCCTGTCCTTTTCTTTTCTTTTCTCTTGTGCATCTCCCTGACTGCAGCTCTGATCCAGACCAACTTGAATTAATAAGAAAGTCAGGCCGCAGCACGTGGATCTGACCTTCCACCAGACTGCCGAACCTCCCTGTCTCTGTCTTTCATCATGTCTCTGTCGCTCTCTTTGTCTTATTCTCTGCTAATCATACACAGCTACCTACACAGGCTACTTTCTGTGGCGGATATTAGCTCCAAGGCCGAAGCTAATCTGCCTGAACCCTATGACCCCGCATAATAGAATTAACCACCTAAGCCTTATCCCTCTGTGCATTAACCAACTGTGCTATTGAATATGAAACTGGTGTAGTCATAGATAAAACCTCACATCAGAACATTTAGCCACAGGATGAAATGAAACTACTGTACTACTTGTATGTGTGTGTATGTGCCATAGAAACATGCTTTGCAACACAGCCTGTTTCTTAAAGGAACTGGCACACATTCTGGAGAGTATTTCTCTGAACAGCTGACTGTTGTGTAAGGAGGATACTGTTAGCATTTGCACAAATGTATATGTGGTATTTAGTACACCACATTGCACCTTGGAAATCTTTTAGAGACAAGGCCAGCTGGTACCACCCACTACATATACACAACCCGCAATATTTGCTCCAAACACACTCTGTTTTAAGTATTAACTAGCAAATCTGAATATACATGCATATCTTTATTTTCACTCTATGATGCCACATGATGCTGCACTAAACTCAACTTTGAATCAGGGCTACTCAATCTTTCATTTTTTGATGTCACTGCAATGTCAGCTTGTGCGAGAAACACATTGCGAAAGACTGTGATATTGAAATTTGAATATAGTAACAACGTGTTTATTTACATTCTGTCTATAGGCGCTATTTTGTCTGATATCTGCCATGCTGTTAGCTCTCTCCGGCCAATCAGACAGAGCCCTCGTCATTGGGGGTTATTTGATTGGTCAGAATCCTTTAAAAAAACAGCACGTCAGCTGTCTGGCAATATTTTGAGACATGTATAGCTGCAGACACATTCCATATGGAGCATACATGACACGCCCCTAAAACCCGCACTCACCACCAGTACAAGGCAAACTCACCAACTTCTACAATGCCACATTGTAGAGAACAAATATGAAGTGTAGATATGGTGGGCATGTCATGTAGCTAGTGGTTTGGTCATGTAGCTGCTCTGTCTGCAGCTGTGCCTACTTGAAAACTTTGGGTACAGGTGAGGCAACGTGGCACAAGCTCAGGTTCTACGCAAGACAGGTTTGAGTGGTACAAAATCTTTCATACCTGGCTGATTTTCAACAGGGTATACAGTATATTATTGGTGTAAATGTGCGGCACTAACAAAGTGTTGTCTTTCAGCTAACCTGCCTGTTCCACTAGAAGAGACCAGAGACTGAGCTCTGCTGGTGCATGCTGTGCACTACATACATCGAGTTTAATGGAAAGAGGAGCGCCTGTTTATGACGGTATCGAAAAAAATACCTTTGGCATTTCTAAATACTCTGCTATACCGTAACATCATGATACTGCAAACCCAGTGCAAAACTCACTTTAATATTAAGTAATATTTGTCATCGCAATATTCAGTGTTATCGCATAAATCCTGAAATATTTATGAAATTTCAGGGAAAGTGGAGTGTAGTATTGTGATAAACGCAGGAAGAAGTGCCAAAAAAACATGAACCAACATACAATTAGTAATTACATATGGCGAAAGTTAGCGCAAAAATTTAAGAGGTATCTGTAAATTATCACTTTGAAGACTCACAACTGAATTTAACTTAAGTCATTATGCAAGAATTCTGGCAAAAATCACATCCTATAAATATACAACATGTAACATTCTATTGATCAGAGTAACAAACAGAAATTTATTTACATGATTGTGTCTCAAATTATTCCTCGAACACAAGCTGTTATTAACCCAGCTCCAGCCCCTCTCACCACAGACACAACCCAGCCACGGCGCCAGCCAGCGAGCCTCCCCTCACCTCCACCCCTGAACCTCCTCTCCTGCCTGTCTGCTCCTCTCCTTCTCCTCCCCCTTTTCCCCTGTTTTAAACACAAGGCAGCCCACCCCTCCCCCTCTCCTCTTCTCTCTCTCTTCTTTCTGTCTCCCTTTTTCTTCTCCAGGCAGCACACTCAATCACCCTCACCCTCCTCCTCCCCCCTGCCATCTCAGCCTCCATTCCAATGAATGCACAATCTCCCCCCTTCAGCCGTGGGGGGACTGCCCCTGGGGCTGAGGAGGGGTAGTGAGTAGAGCAGCACACATGCACACACAAATTCAATCACAAAAACACCCCTCCACCCATCACCTCCTCTGTGTGTGTGTGTGTGTGTACGTGCACATCTGCAGAGGAACACAGGAGCATGGTGGGTGACAGACGGGGGTGGGAGGTTTGGGTGGCGTCCTAATGGCTCTCAATGCAGGAAATGGCTTGTTGCTACACAGACAGCTCCAGAATCAACTGTCATCACGGGCCAAATCCCCATATTTTATCTGCATCTGCAAAACACACACGTTCCCTCACAGCTGGGCCGGGTCACCCCCTCCCCCCAACTAATGACTATGCAAAACTGGAGCCTACAGAGAAAAAACAAAACACCGAAAACAACAGCCATAATGTAAAGTAATGGAATCTCTCTCGCCACATTATGGATGCTATTATACTTTATTGCTTTGGGCCCAATTAAAAACATAACTTTTGTTTTATGTTGTATCTTTTCTCTTCTCGCATGTTTTTTTTTTTTTATTGTTTTGTTTTTTATTGTCCTCTTTACTGAGAGGAAAGGCATACTGGGTTCAGAACATCAGACTGTTAAGTTAGGAAAGGCCGAGAGATGAGAAATAAATCCTTTAACATGATAAACTCACATAACAATTTGCACATAAACTTTATTTCTTTTAAAGGTATACAGAAAATATTTGTATATCAAATGCTATGAATGACACAGAAATAAAAACTTTATATTATCAAATCATTTCTACTATAAAATATAATCTGATATGCCATACGTTGTTCTGCATATTATACAACTGCTCTATAATATAATAAAAGCCCATTCTAAATCAAGTTAAGTTCAAGCATTTATCAGATAATAGTTGTCTTTTTAACTGTACAGCGGATTTTTCCACAGTTACTTCATGAAGTTACTTCATTTAATCAAATAAACAGAACTCCATAAAGAAGTAATCCATCCTAGCATAATTAACTTTGGCATACCATAATATAATATGATACCATAACATATTCTCCTATAATACAGCGTTCTCTGTATTCAAGGGAAACAGCAGAACAGAATAAACAGATTACCGCAGCATTAGTGCTGGCTGTGTCCTGTGTAGAGTATATCCTAATCGGGCAAGGCTCTGTCAGGTAGTGAGCGAGCAGCTATGATGTATTCCAGCCCACAGCAGGCGACCCTGGCTGAACTGCGCCTGGCACGCCATTGGATATTGGATAATCGCAGTTGGACAGGAAGTTGTGGAGGAATAAAAAAAGTAAGACAAGGAGAAAAAAGGAAAGGAGAAATGTCAGAGAGTAGAGGATGCTCTACTTCCGCTGGTAATGAACTAATGAAAAGAGAGAAAGGAGGAAATTCCCCAGGGGAGGGGGGCAGGAAGGGTGGGGGTGACAAATGGAATAGTAACAGTGATTTTTGCCTTGTGTGTTGAAGTGTGTATGTGCGCATGTGCGGACCGGGCGCTCACGTGTGTGTGTGTGGAGGAGTACTGTAGGGATCAGTTTACAGTAGTACGCGTGAGATGTCTTTCTAGTGAGGCTTTTATTCTAGGAATATTTGTATTGGTTTGAACACGGGGGGGCATGGATTTAATTAGGACAGGGACTGATATACACACATACGCTCACACACACACACGCACACACACACACACAGTCACATACTGACACCAATATTAGCTCCAGGCAGACGCCGGCACAAGTGTTATGTTTCTCACACCCTCACGCAGGGAGGAGCATGCACACTCACACACACACATACACACACAAATACACAGAGCGCCGGCTCCCATTAGCTCTTTATATATCAGTAACACACACACACACATTTACAAAACGAGTGCCGACCGCAGCCCAGACTACTGACAAGAACAAGCTGAAAGCCCCCAGACCACAACACGCTGGACAGGACAACACACACTGTGTAGCACAGCGCTGTGTGTTTAACTATGTGTAAGAAGCTAATGGAAGCCGGCATCTGTGTGTGTGTGCACAAGAGATAGGCAGTCACCGATTAATGCTTAGGCAGCAAAGTCACAAGATCCATGTTCAATACAGTCACCTGTCTATTTCACGATGGAGAGATAAAAAAAAGGCGATTGGAAAAATAAAAAGGAGAGAAAAAGGAGACCAGGAAAAGAAAAAAAGAGAGAAAGCTTTTGTGCAAACTGGCATATAAATCAGTGAAAAGCTATGAGTGAAATTAAAGACAGACTACAGAAGTGGATGAAGAAGGTGAAAAGGGGTGAGAAAAAAGGGACAAAGAGATAAAGAAGTAAAAATGAACTACTTTTCTGTTTTGTTTTCCGCGCCGGTGAGCCAGCTGGCTGTGTAGCCGTCAGGGGTATTTAAATGGCCCGGCTCTGACATGAACCACTGGTTTTTAAACTAACATGTTGGAACATTCAAGACTCTTCTTAATACGATTCCCTTTTGTTTCCCAGTTTGTGACAATTACTTTAAAATCTTTCATGAAAAGCAGCAGAAGACATGAAATAAAGACTGTGGGAGCTTTCACTCTCTCCACCTTCAGCACACAACCAGCCAGGACGGGACAAATCTTTTACCAAAAAGGGGCTCTTTAGTCCAGTGCTTGTCTATTTTGGGGCATCCTTCACATGCAAAAGTTTGGGAAGCCCCGTGACATAAACATTCAAGCCCATCCACAAAGACACGCACACACACAAACACACACACATGCACACACAGCCCCAGCTGGAGCACACAAGCTCCCTTTGTGCTGCATTCCTCACGCCTTTTAGCCTTAGCTTCAGCCTTTAGCTTAGCTCCTCTCCATCTGCACACACACACATACACACACACAGCAACTTTCTCCTGCTTTTGTCTGCAGAGCGGTAGCAGTGAAACAGCTGAGAGCTCGTGGATAGGAGGCTTGTCTTACCGTGGCCAAGCTCGGGTCGAGCTCACAGGGAGACACAGGGTCGGCTTGGTGGTGTAAAATCCCAAAGAGGTTTGTTAAAGCGTCAGCCAGCTCAGCAGATTCCCACTACCTTTCCTTTCCTTTCCTTGCCTCTCCTGCTGCCTGCCTCTCTGCCTGCCTGCCTGCTTGCGCTCCCAGCTTTGTGTGTGCCTTGTATTTTCCCTTTAAATTGCACGGGCTGCCTCCCCCCACCTCCTCGGCACACACACATACGCACCGAGCCAGCACACAAAACACACACTGCTCCTGAATATGACACTGTTGTCAAAAGCATCCAGTGCTCTTGTTGTTGTTGGTATACATTTTTTTTCTTATTCTACAGCCTGCAAGGGGAAAAAAAGAAGAAAAAAACAGACCAAAATAAAAAATCCTTTGTCTTTCTTCTTCTCTCCCTCTTTAAAAAATAAAAGTGACTCTCGTTTTAGATCCTCTTCTTCCTCTCCTCTATCTGTGTTTCTCTTCCTCACCCTCTCTCTATATTCTGTCTCGCTTTTTTTTTTTCCCCACTCAGTAGTCAAACAAAGAAAGGAAAGGAACAGAGCGAGCGCACACACGCGCACAAACACACACAGACATACACAACACACATTCGCTTGCTGCTTTCTCTCTCCCTCTCTCACATACACATGCACAGGCTCGGAGCCCAACCCCCCAGCCTGCCTCCCTCTGATTTTTTTTTTTTCACTCCCTGCCTTTCTCTAAACAGCACCTCCCCCCTTTCCACCCCCCATCCCTCCCTCAGCCTGATCTGGCCTCGTTCTCATTCGTCTACCACCCCTCCCTCTCTCTCTCTCTCCATCCTTCCCCTCCCTACCTCTGTGTGTCAAACAGATGGGATTGGAGAGCAGAAGGAGCCTCTGTGTTCACTCTACCTCGATTTCTCTTCTTCATTAGTGTGATGCAAGCCTGATGGAGACGTGCGTTAACCTACAGTGCGCACGCTGATGATTAAAAAAAGTAAAAACTAAACAAATCAATATGGATGCAGATAACCTTGATCTGGGTTGTAAAACGCTGCAGTGTGTGTTGCTGCACAGATGTGGATTTGTTGCACCAACATCTCTGCTCTAACAGATGTGTGAAGCCAGCGATAAGGGTTTAGCATGTGGCTGGATGAGAACAATGGCTTCCTAGTTCAGAATAGATCTGGTACATCATGAGCACCGGAAGACTTGGAAACTCTTTTGCTGCTTTTATTAACTTCATTCAGCAAGCATTAAGTGTTTTGATTGGATTTTCTATATCTAATTTTTGTTTCTAACTCAACGAATTCGATTAGACGATTGCTTAACTGCTGTTTCCTCTTTGTAAACTTAGTTTGCTGTCCTTATTTTGGTTTAATTTTGAACCTGAGTAGATCATTGTGGTTCAATACAACTTGAGTCTGACACCGGGTGCGTGTCCCTTTTTTATCATTCTGTGCCCCCTCTCTAAATTCAGATGTTCTTGCGGGTCACAGTGCAGACAGCACTGAAAAGAACAAGCTAAAAGCCCCTAAAGGAGTAGCTGCTGCAGAGGCGAGTGAAAGCAGCTTTTGAACCCAATGCAATGAACGATAAAGTTTCACTTTCACTGCGTCTTACATTCTACTGCTCCTTCTGTGCCCAGAGTATGCTCTGTGCTCCAAGAGTGTCATGCAATGAATAGGCGAACAGTAACGGCACGCGTAAAGAAAGGCCCAGCCCTAAAAATATAAAAATCAACATGTGGCAGCAGATGTTTTAATCATGGCGAGCTATCACAAATAAATGAATGTGTGGCAGATCTTGTATCGTAATTACAGAGGTGGGATGAGACTGGGTGAGAAACCAGAGCAGTCAGATGATCAGACACATTGAACCACGACAATGGTTTAGTCATATTATCTAAACCACATTATTTGAAGTTAAAACCAAAAGTGAGCGCACCCAAAATGTCAGTTATAATTTCTCTAACTGTGCACACACGCAACTGCTGTAAGTATTGTAGGTTAAAGTCAAAACAGGAAGTTGGTCTATAGGCTGGATATTTACAATGAACAATATGGGTACTAATTAAATCATTTGCCATCGGTTTCTCTTCACAATGCATTTGGCTGACTTTGGTGGGTTTGTTGAGAATCTCTGATTATTTGACTGCACACACTTCTTGTTCTTGTACCCCTTTTCTATTACCAATAATAACAATATCCAGAACTACTGAAGTAAGTCGAAAGTTGTTCTCTCAAAGAATTAATGTCAATATTTATGCATTACGTTATGGATTTCTCTCTCTTCTTCTGTTGTGTTATCAGTGGGTGATTTCTTGTTTAGTTCCTCGAGGAAATCACTTGACATTTGTTGAACAAAGGAAAAGCTTTCCAGATCAATATTACATAATGTGTTTTTTTGTGCATTTGTCAGACTTCTCAAGTTGCACAACTATTCAAAATGACATTTACAAACTCTCATATAATGTTTTCTAACAAATAATCTTTTGATTGCCCTTTACTAAATGTGTTGGTGCCAAATGTGCTACTTTTACAATGAGCACAAATACTATGTTTGACTTCCACTGAGCTTTCAGGCTGAAACAGAGGAACAAGTAGTGCCCAATTGTTGGCATGTGACACCTACACACAAAAAAAATACATGCTTCATGTTTCCTTTTCTGCTTCGGGAGATGTTTCCTATCGCTCACGTTCACACACACACACACACACACACACACACACACACACACACACACACACACACACACACACACACACACACACACACACACAGAGCCTGCCCTCTTGAGTGCCGGCCACGTGCAGGAGGATGAAATTCCAGAGTGGAGAGAAAAAGTACAGTTGGAAAGCCGAGAGAGAGAGAGAGAGAGAGAGAGAGAGAGAGAGAGAGAGAGAGAGAGAGAGAGAGAGAGAGAGAGAGAGAGAGAGAGAGAGAGAGAGAGAGAGAGAGAGAGAGAGAGAGAGAGAGAGAGCGGTAGGGGGTGACGGTATGGAAAATACAGCATGCAGCCGCTGCACTCTCTGACCAGGGCATAGGCTGGAGGAAATATAGGAACTACTACTGCACTCACTGACTCCTATAGACGCCCCCCCCCCTACATAAAGAAGCCAGGGCACCAGGAGCCACAGCTCCAGACTGCATGACTAGAATGGAAAGGTAACAGAGAGTACTGAGACAGAAACATTGAAGGCAAACTGAGAAGTTTCCATAAAATCAGCAGCTGAGTATGTGCTAGTTGTTGAGCGTATGTGCCCTCAGAAAGAGGTTAATTTCATTGTAGCTCCTGCTGTATAGCATGCATGTTCTAAATCAGCCTGTTTGAAGTGGAGACCTTTCATCAGGGAACAGCTGCCATGGAAAGTTATACAGCTGATAACCACTTCTAATTAGTTTTATCTCATACAGTTAAGTCAGACGAGCCTTGAACTCTGCACATAGTTTAATGAACACTAATGCATTAGATTAATTTTTTGAACCTGTTGTTGAAGCGGGTTTTATCGAATGCTGTGTGTCATTAGTTTCTGATGTGTATCTACTCAGTGATTTGACATATTCTCCACCTAATGCTCACTGCTTTTTTGTCTGTTTTCATCAGTTTACACTATTCAACTTGCACTCTGAAAACAAAGACACCTGGAAAAATTAAAGACTCACTCACACTCTCAAATTTTAGCTGAAAACCTGAAAACTTGTCATCCAAATTCTGCAACAGAAGAATGTCGTCTGAATAAAGAGAATTCATGGATGTAAAACGTTAAAATTATGTATTGACTTCAGGCTTCTGCCAAGATACATGTAAACATTGCTCTGTATAGAGATGCAGATATGGGCTTTCTAACTCACAAAAGAGCCGACTCTCATTTCCAGGCGTCACACTGTCAATACACATTGGCACTCTGGTGCATCAAACAAACATTCACTTTGAGCAGGGGAGGACATCTCATATCACCGGAGCATCCAACAAGGAAGTTTAACAATGAACCAAGAGAGAAAATTCACACTAACGAGTTAATTAAATCATAAAAACAAGTGAATACCTGCACACAACACTGGTGCATGATAAGAGACTTAACATTGCACACCACTGTCTACACTTTGGCCTTTTAAATTAGAAAATCAGATAGCTATTGCTTTGACATAGAAGCAGAATCGCCTTATTTACCAAGTTTTTACATGACAACGCATTTGTCCTTAGTGTTTAAACCCTACTTCTCTTGGAGCAGCTCTCCATCCACTGTAGCCCACAGAGATTGCACTTTCGAGCAGCCTCTAAAGTCCCTTCTTTATTCCTCCTGTGCATGTTTACACAGAACCAAACAACTCTGGCAACATTCCGCTCCAGTGTGTGATTTTCGGTAGCATCTGCTTTTGCAGAACCAAAAGAGGCCTGACGTTTAACCCAACGACACCGACCTCTTGTGTGACATGTAACATGCTTCAGCAGCGCTCTCTAAACAATAACAATGGCGTAACATATCATTAACAATCTTTAAACCTCTGTTGTATGGCGCCGCATTTTTTTTCTCTGCTCGGAGAGTTAGGAGCCCTAGAATCTCACCTTTTTTTCCGAATTTGTGGACATTTACTGCCGCTGTTCTTCTTTTTATTAGCTGCTAATCGCTAACAGCTGCTTTTTAAATCTAAACATCACACTTTCTGCGTTTAAGTTTCACACAGAACAGACCTCGTTACGGGGCTGTTACTACCTCCGATCCGGGCTCAGAGGCAAGACCACTGTTCCCCCTTTTCGCGATTGGATGTTATATACAGAACAGCAAGGTGACATAACGGTCCAATATTTCTGCCATGAACATGCAGAGTAAATGTTGATACGAGGACGAGCTCCAGTCTGAAGCCAGTGCTTTAGTTAAAGTGTATTGCCCCAATAAACACAAGGAGAACCTGCAAACAGACAGGTCAAAACCAAGTTTCAACTTATTCACAACACAAGGTAACAACGTCTTTGCTCCAAGTGAGGCTTACATTTCCAACACAACCTTGCAGATTACAAAGAACTCCACACGGACAAACTGCGTCAACAGAGCACATACACTGGCCAATAGTTTGTGTTTTTGGAGGTTTCATTTCTCGTGTACTGCCTGGGGCCCTGGAAGTACTGTAATTAACCACTACAAAATAACAAATGATCAGCGTGCACACAGACCACCAAAAAATGTGCAAATATCACAAGACTGTTTCCTTCTAAACTAAACAGTTTCTGAATGTTGAATAAACTGGCTTTCAATTTTGTCCTTTTCACTGATTCAAACTTTTGTCAGGTTGTAAGTATTCTTAAATATTATCCATTTATATTATCCATTTTTTTCTCATCATCTAGCAGTTATCCTCCTATCACTTCCAACAGGTGCTAATTGTTTGGTGCCAGTAGCTGCACTCTGCATGAACCTGCACATCAGTGTATATGACTTGCCTTCACCCCAAAACTAACCTTGCAGCCAAAGCTGCAAATAAGACTTTGACAATTTATCTGGTTAAATGAGGGCAAGTAAAACAAGGTGAGTCGATGACAGAGAGTAAGGAGCGGAGGAGGAAACCACCCAGGGAGGAGGACGAGGAGAGAGGGCCAGTCAATATGGTGGCACGTTACATAATTCTCTTGCTGTATTGATTTATCGCCTTGCTGATTTGGCCCCTAGCCAGTATGCAATAGCATTTGTAATATTTGAGCTGAAGCCCAGACGAGGAGAGAGAGGGAAAGAAGAGAGACTTAGATGGTGAGGGCAGATAGATGGCGACTGATAGAGAGGACAGTGAAAAAGCGGGTAAAGATGTAGAAGCGCAGAGAGTGAGTAATAGCTGGGAATTTTGGGATGCAGCCAAAGTGACACCGATAAAGAGAGCGAAAAGAGAGCAAGCAGCGACGGATAATGAGAAGAGACAGAGGGAAACAAAGCGTTTAAGAGAGCGTTTAATTGAGCGAGATGGAAATAGCTGAGATTTCGGGGAGAGGAAACAAGTGCAAGCCGGGATGAAGAGATAGTGACAGATCGAGGGAAGGCGGGAGACAAAGAATGTGTGTCAGTGAGTGCACCGCAGGTCACCCTTGTTGCTGTAATCAGTACTGTTATATAAGAGCTGGCGGCATTGGGCAGAGCAGCCCGACACACTGGATCTGCAGGACAGACTGGGTTTACTGCACACACAGTACACTCCACAGTATGTCTTCAAACACTGGAACAGAAAGTGCCTGTGGCCACATATGCTGGGTATAAACTTCAGCGGCATTCACAGGTTGCTCTCAAAATACATCCAAAGTAGCTGGCTAAATCTGAAAATACGATTTTTTCTCACAGTTTTCCAGCATTCTGAAACCGATAAGCATGGGCATGTCTCACAGCGATTGGTCCGGCAGTCTTTCCACAACTATTTCTGTCACTTTTTGTATGAGTGCAACACCAATGCCTTCGAAAGAAAAGAAAAGTGCGCACCTTTTCCACAGATCTGTACAAAAACAACCTGTAAGTCTTGTGTTCAGCATGTTAACAGCATTTTCTAAATTAACCAACTTAAATGCAGACAAAGCAACACACGCTGTTCACTGATATTACTGTTCTTCAAGATCCACTTAATGGAGGAGCATCAGGGCCTCTCCTTCTGCCTCCATCCCTCCTTTCCCCTCTGGCACTTCCTCCTTGTTGTGACAACTCTTTCACTCCCCTCTCTGTCTATCTCTGGATGAACTATAGACGGATGAGGGGAAGGAAGCGAGCGGAGATAAAGGCAGAAAACTAGATTAATGAGCTGAATGGAGCACAGAGAGGGAGAGAAAGAGAAGTGAGGATGGAGGAGAGAAAAAGAAGAGAGGAAGGCTGAGCGAGAACAGGCTTTCCTTGTGCCACTGTGAATAATTTACTTTATTCCCCACTCTCTCTCTATTTTAAAAGACATATTCAAGATATATTCAACTGGGGGGGGGTGATTAATTGCCAATTAATGTTTAACGAGGTACAGCTGTGTTCAATTAACACTGGTTTAGGCACCGTCTCTCCCGACACCCCCCCCTATCTTTCGCTCCCTTCATCAAATATCATACCCTCTGCTCCCCCCCCCTTCTGCTGTTGATTCCTCACTTCAGCAAGTCTTACTCGAGTGAGATGAGAGAAAACGGGAGATCTGTTGAAATTATGAAGCTGACTAGAGACAGCAGTATTTTATCAATTCCTGCAAACACATTTCAGTACATGCTTTCTTAAAGCAATTTTTGGTCTAAATAAATCTATCCCCTAAGTATGTGTAGATGCAAAAGTGTCAGAACAAGGCTTGAGCATGCTCGTCTGAATTTCCACCCAAGTTAACATGCATGCTGTTGCTCACAGACATCGGCGTAGCCATTCTCTTGTATTCCTCATACTGCTATAAGGGCTGTGTATTGGCAAGTATCTGGCAATACGATATGTTATCACGATAGAGGAGTTACTATTCAGTATATTATGATACTGTTAGCAGCGTGATATTTTGATTTTTTTTTTTTTAAACAATTTTAGAAGCTAGCAGTGCACATCTTTATGACTTTGCCATCTAGCTGTTGGAGATTTAAACACAACACAAAGTGAATCACTGCCATGAATTTTGGAAAATTCTAAGTTGATACATTGTTTTGGAGAATCAAAACAGTATTACAAAACATAATATTGCGACATTATAGTACATCAATATTTTTTTTACACTCCTTACTGCTTTCCAGATTTTAAGTGTAATGTCAGTTTTGGTTTTCCCACATTGAACCTGCCTCTTGACTGAAGTTGGCTTAACCAATCAGGTTGTTTGACATGCAGGGCCACACAACACTTGCTATAATTTGGGAGGTATTCATAAAGTTACTCATGACATCCTTCCCTGTGAGGACAGACTTAAATTTCTAATTAGACACACAACTATAATTTGGAATCATTTTACATTTTGGGTAATATGCTTATGTGCTTCCTTGACAAAAGTTAGAAGAGAGGAGGTGTGAAAATGACAAGTCATGGTGTTACAGGAGTTTATGTGCCACACTGTCTCCTTGACTTCCTGAAGTCTCTGCTGGTTGTCTTCCAAAGTCATAGTGATGACAAGACTTCAGGATCTCTCCCCCTCCTGTTATCAGTCTTTATGTTCAGCTAAGTTAACCAGCTGCTGGCTGCACCCTTATATTTGTCATATGAGAAGGGTATTAATCTTCTAATGTAACTCTTGGCAAGAAAGCAAATATGTGTATTTGCTAAATTTGTCAAACTATTGCTTTCATAGGGACTGTTTTTAGCATCAAGGGTTCAGTGTTTTTGTAGTAAAGTTCTGAAAGATTATTTCCAAGAAAACCCAATACTTATCCGTGGTTGAAACACTCTTTCAGGCTTATAGTGGAAGTTTTGACATTCAGGAAGCCTATTTCTATCCATTTCAAACTGACTGATGGAAAACACCTCATTTGCATGTTACTTTTTTTGCAACATTTAAAAGTTTGCATGGAATTCACTTGACAGCTGGATGTAAATAAAGATAGATTTGAGAAGCTAGTCTGGCCAGAAAAAACTTAAACTTAACATGTTGGACTGGGAACAGAGTCCATGCTGGCAGTACATCGGACCACCATGACCGGCAGAGAGCTGACAACATATAGACTCAGTGACCATTGAAGCACACACATGCACAAACACACACCTGCAACCTGCGGTAGGTCAGTCTGTGCACATTTCACCCTACATCCTGCTTCTTGCTACACTGTGGCAAAAATAAGCACTTATTTTGACGGAATAAGTCTAGTTCACCTAAAAGGCATCCAATGTCAAATTTATTTTTGTCTAGCAAATGTCCATTTGATGCCTTTGTTATCTACTAGCAAAGAGCATTGTGTAATTTGGTATAAGTGAGTGTACCTAGTGCACTTTACTTGTATATGTCTAGGTGGGGAGGTTCTTAAATGTTGCAGTTACCTTTTCAACAAAGAAACGTCCCTGGTGTAGCTTTAAAAATGAAACACCACATGACACAAATTTCATCAGTTCCAAGCACCAGCTGCAGAGTATGTTGTGATGTGCGATGGATTCAGCAGCACAGATTGCCACTGAACCCACTGACACCCGAGACATTTGAATTCTCCACCATGCCTTCATTTGCCCTCCTCTCCCTGCAAGCAAAGACCCATAGGGCTCGCAAGTTTGATGCCTTCTTTTCTCGCTCCCTCTCATCCTCCCTTTTCTTCATCCCGCCTTATCTCTGTCTTCCCACTGTTCATCTGATTCATCATCCGCTTGAAGCCTCTCCCTCCCTCCCGCTCTGCGCCCGTCTCTCTGTCCAGGAAAAACATCAACATCACTGGCTCTCAATTCAGATTTTTCACACAGTGTGTGTACAGTGCCTTCACTGTGGGAGACTGTAGAACCTGTCTGACCTGACTAGTGCATGATCACCACACACACGCATGTACGCACGCACGTGCTCGCACATGCACACACACAAACACACACACACATGTGCACACACACAGAAGACAAAGAGAGCAACAAAGGATGTGAAATATTGCATCTGTCTGATGGAGTCAAAGTGTTTGTGACTGCGGTTGTGTTTGTGCTGTATGTATGTCTCTCGCTTCCATTTTTTTACTTTTTGGCTTTCATCACAATCCGATACCTACACCCATCTGTTCACAAAGGAGAAAGAGAGAGAAGATGGGAGGAGAGGTGGGAGGATGCAGAGTTAGCTATCACTTTATATCCCTGCTCCTCCTCTTCCTCTTTATCTGCTCTCTTTCTTTGTCCTCTACCACTCTGCCAATCTCCCTATCTCTCCTCCTCCACCTCCTCTAATCCCTCCTCTTCTCCCTCCTGCCTGTCTCTCCACTCCTCTTCTTCTTTCATCTTCAGATACAGGCAGAATGGAGCTCAGCTTCCTCTAAAGACCCAGCAGGTGTGTGGTGTGTCTAATTGCACGTAAGTGTGTGTGTGAGTGTGCAAAATGTGCTTTAAAGTCCTGCACATGAGAGCTTTTTTTCCCCTATGAAGTCACGTTGTGCCTGTGTTTGTGTCTACTGTATGTGTGTGTTAGTTGTGTGTGTGTGTGTGTGTGTGTGTGTGTGTGTGTGTGTGTGTGTGTGCTGGAGATATCTTGTTTCCTCAGGGGAGTCCAGGCCCATTTCCACTGTCTGCTGTATCCAACCAACCCAGCAGTGCATCGATAATCTATTAGGGTAGAAATGCACACACATACATGCACACACACACACAGACATGCTTGTTCTTACCTGTCACTGCTGGGTGTGTACTAAGATATTAGAATTGATACACGCATACACAGAACATTTATTAGTGCCACTGATTAAGTAGTTATTGTAGGGAATAAAGTCACGCTTTGGTTAAATGCCACTTCAAACAGCCAGCCACATCTATTGCATCTATTGTATCACATCCTATTACACAGACTTTCAGTGTAGTGAAAAGTACACCCATTACAAAACCATGTGCATGATTCTGATGCAATAATAGCCTCCACTCCTCTGCGAAGGCTTTTCACAAAATTTTGGAACCTAACTGCAGAGATATGCTCCCACTCAGTTACAAGAGCATTAGGGAGGTCCGGCACTGATGGCAAAGCACAGACACAGCAAACGGACATCAAAGAACCAATGGCACCAAAGGCCAACTGTTGCGTCGCCTCACATCGCCTGTGTCTCTGCCAAAAAGTTGTACGTGAAAAGACCACAAAGATGACAGCCAACAGGCAACTAGCATGTATGTTCTGAGCCTGCATGAGAGGAAGTAACTCTCCATACCAGCAGGTGGTGGTAGTCTGTATTCGTCTTTAAAAAAGGGGATCTGAAAGAGCAACCGGACAAATTCAACATGCTAGCGAGCCACTTAGCACATTAACAACACAACCAAATGTGGAAAGAACACAATGGATATTTAGCATGTGCTAAAATAACAACAAAAATTATGATCTGCTTCTGCTAAAGAGCTTGATCAGACTGAGCAGAACTGAAAATCAGAGTAATTTCTCTCACCAACGGGCTTTTCCGTCAATTATACATGCTGAATTTACTGACTAAGCAAACAAGGGCTATCAAGGGCAAACTACTGCCAACGGTACTGGACACTCAAACCCTTAGGGGACATAGCCTGGCTCAAAGTGGGTGCTCCAGTTCAATTTTTTCCACAAAAAAGAGGAATGGCCACAAATTTCTGGCCATGCAGTGTGTCAGTGTGCTATAGTGTTTTGAATTTTTTTTCTGCTACATGCCTCAAAAACTAATGTAACCAATATCAAAGCCAAACAGCTCAGGCACCATAATTTAAATGTCAAAAGTAGAACCAATGTTATTGTATCACAACATTCAAATCAACCTCAATGCAACAAGTTTGCGTTGCAACATTAAAAACAAAAAAAAAGGTAATGGAATCACTTGTGGGGCAAAGGATTCTTTAAAATCACATGTACTTCACATCTACAAACACAAACAGATACCCAGTGAGACACCAGAGTCAAGAGGACTGTACAGCAGAAACTATGCAGGGCCATTTGAAAAACACACAGAAGCTGATGTAATTCTCCTTGAACATATGGAAATAGACACACATTCACACAACACAGATATTATAGCATACAGCACCCAATGTACTGACCAACCACACAGAGTGATAATGATTACAGCTCTCAGACAGACATACACCCACTGTCATTATATCCTTAGACATCCAGAACACACACACACACACACACACACACACACACACACACACACACACACACAAACAATTGACAGACATGCACAAATGCACACACAAACGCGGCCAGACAAAACACATAAACAAGATACCAGCATGATGTAAGAAGGCGCAATATTAGACATCACCATAATTAAAGCTAAAGCCTGTTTATCGACCAGTTAAGTAGGACAGGAGGAGCTAAGCCCCAAAGATGCAGCTTGTTTACAATAACAGCCAAACACAGATAGGGTAACAGCATTTAAACACCATGCCTCTGCCGACCTATGTTTACTACAGCCACATACCGAACACCAACGGGCTGTCCGTGCCATATACAGCATATACAAGGGGTCAAGTGCAGTCCAGGGGGAGTATTGGAATGCTGCTCTTGTAGGCAGATAAAACATGCTCTAAAAAGCAATAATTGAATGCTTTAAAAATTTTCATTCCATGATTTTTAACCCAGGAGACCTCTAGTGTGTTTGGCTTGATATTTTTCATTATCAATTGTGATTAAGAAAACAAAAGCAACTTTGAACAAAACCTCTGAATTCACTGTATTTAATTAAAGGTCTTCCATCTGAATTCAGAAAATTATATAAAAGTATATATATATATATATATATAGGACAGTGTAGCGACAGCATTATATCCCGTAGATATTTCAGAGAAGAGCCTGCACACTCTGTTAAAGCTAATGTTGTCTTGTTAAGCTAATTTTTATCACCTTGTTTGCAAGCTGAAATTGGTCATGCTGTCACACATTCAAACCTCAAAGCCCAAAACCCAAGCAATCATTTCAGGTAAATCCTTAAATATTCCATCATCTACCATTTTCCTCTTTGGATAATCCCTGGATTCCTGCCTTTTGGAATTCCTCCACAGATTATCTATTCGCTTAAAACCACTTCAGGGCCGAGGAAAGGAGGTGGAGGGGAAGAAGGAGGACGAGAATGGAGGGAGGGGGGGGGTCTTGTTTTAAGAAGTTGGAAGTCTGTGAATCTTGCTGGGCTTGCAGTTCCCCCTGCGGACACGTTTTGTGCACGTTGAGGAATGCGCTTGCTCCATCTCTCTGTTGTAACCCCCCTCCTCTCATCCCCTGTCTCCCTCCTCTCCTTCTCCTGCTTTCTTTCTCCTTCTTTAGTGAACAGAGGTATGTAGGTAGACATAGACAGCCAGGCTAACTCACAACAGCTCCCGTGATCTGCCTGACAACAGCCTGAGGGCCCGCACATGGGCACACATACAGACACACATGCACACAGTCACAACAGAGATGGGAAAAAAAAGACCAAAGAGGGGCCCCGGGACGGAGCCTTGGGGCACTCCAACCTGGTGACACAGCAGCGGCAGCCTCTCTCCAGGCCCACAGCCACTAAGCCTTACTAACCACCGGTTGGAAACAGCTCCACTCCTGTTTGCTAACTGCCTTTGTTTGGCAGAAAACAATAACCAGCCCCCCGCTCTCTAATTTACAGGGGAGTTGGCTCATTCCTCTGAGTGGAATGTACAGTGGGAGAAGCTTGCATTTCATGACGGGGTGGAGAGATCTGTGATGGGGGGGGTGGTTATCCGGCCGGAGTGGGGCTGCGTTGAGGGAAGGGTAAGTGAGTTAAGCTGCTATTTTTAGATGACATGTCATTTTAAACTCGTGGTCTGTTCCTGTGCTGTGGTCAAGGAATGAAACACTAGTAGTGATACGTGGACTTGCATTACTCAGAAATCTGGAGGACAAAGTACTAACCTGCAAAGTAGCACTTCAATAAAACTTTTAGCAACCAAATCTGCTGTACTTTGGCAAAGCTACAGTCTTACGCAATGCACACTGCGAAATCTCCTTTCAAACAATAAGTAATGTAAACACAGGACAAGCTAAACAATGAAAAAGCAGAATGTGCAAGACAAATACTGAAATCCATATCTACAGAGGGAACAGCAAATCCCCAATAAACACACTAGATTGTGAGGACAAATCATGGAAGCTATTGAGCCTTTCTGAAATGCAAACAAAAGCATATGCAAACAGCCACACAATCACTCCGTCTCCAAACCACCGCCCACTCAATCCACTGTCACCTCACTTAACCTGCAGTACACGGCAATAGCTTACAGAACGGCGGAAGACGTACAAAGAGGAGGAAAGCGATCCAAGTTCAGCTTGTCTCGATGAGCCACTGCAAAGCCTAAAATGAAAGGGAATGAAAGAGTAAGAAGAAAGAGGGAAAGATGGAGAACATATGGTGTATGGGGACCTAGTTTCCTTCCCCTTCCCTCATCTCCTCCGTTTCCCCTCATCTCACACACCTGGGACCATTACTCCTCATGGAATCAACACCCAACTAAAACTCCACTTTCTTTAATTAGTTCTCGCTCTTCCTCCCCCATCCATATGCTCTCATCTCTCTGTCACCTCTTTTCTCTTTGTCTCTTCTCCAATCTGCTCCGTCTCTATAGCCCCTGTCATCATGATGTCTTACTAACTTAAATTCATTTTCCTATCTGACTTCACTCTTTGCACCTTTTTTCCACTTAATTTCTCACTCAGAATTATTGTATTAAACCCTATATAAAATTTGATGCTCTTTGAGATTGTCCATATCTATGCCTCTGTTTGTACAGTATAATGTAAAGGTCTGTTTGTTTAGGTGTGGTATGGAGGCTGTGTGTGAAACAGGATTGAGGAAGTGCTATTCCCACAGTCTACTTCTTAACTTATTAACAGCAAAAAGATAGTGTGTAAATATATATATATATATATATATATGTATATATACGCTGTTACGTATATTAGTGCTCTGTCATATACAGAATCTTCAACAAACTGTATCTCCCAGTGCATAAATTCTTATTCTGAATATGCGTGCAACAGAGAAGCAGCCGCTGACAATGAAAGTCTCCGGCCTCAGGCACCCTCGAACAATGCTCATTAAATATCTATAAAAAAGAAAACAATGCAAGTAAAAGCATCATTTTATTCCAAGACAAAGAAATGATAGTTATGTCTTTAAAGTGTCGTCTTGGTGGGACAACACATGCATGCATCTCTTTTTAATGTATGTTTGTAACCTTATTTTTGCAGTTGCCTTTTTATAACAGCATTAAATTCTGACTTGAGCCCTGCAGCAGTGTTACATAAATGCTATCAAGTTTATAGTTAAATTGCCAGGGTAACGTTTGCATAAAAATGACTCAATAATGACATGGACACCTAAAATTGCCAGCACAGCTAGTAAAGTGCATGTCTGAAAGTAGCTACTGACTTGGCTGTCTGCTTGCTTTGATGTCTGCAACCCTGACCTCAAACGGGACAAGTCATTATATGTGTGTATGTGTGTCTGAGAGGGACATAAACAGGGCATGAAGGAATTTATTGCTTACTTAAATCATAGTGACCTAAAACCTGTGAGCCCACATCAAAGTTTTCCACTTGCTATGTGCTACATGTGGTAACTTTCTCTTTAAATTAGAAAAAAAGCATACCTTTATGAATACCATGTGTAAGTCCTCCAAGGAAAGATTAAGTCTAAAAAAAATGCACACTTAAAGCAGAGATGTATAAAAATTCAGGTACTTCTGAAATATATAAACAACTTCAACACTTCTTATGAGTGTCAAGAGTAATTACAAGACACGAGGAGAGTCATTGTAAAACATTTCATTTTCATGCGGTCCATGTGACAGCAGACTGTGGATAAATATCAAAACTAGATGAAGCATGACTAAAAAAGTGCAGGTCTTTGTTGGGATTCATGTAATGTAAATATGGGATAGGTGGTATCAATACAGATGGGACAAGAGTAACTACCAGCTTTTGATTTATGTTTCCTAATAAGGCCTCAGCTCACTTGGGTTCATGACAGCCATTATTATGACTTATAGTGGTCTAAATGAGAGCTGTGGATGTGTCTTTACTCACACACAGCCTGGGTCCTCAGAATGAAATAATGCAGACCAACTAAACATGACCAGACAATGACCGGACTTCCCATTATAGGTACACAGATGCCACAAGTAGAGTAAGTTACAATGGAAGCAGAGAAACTCCAGCCCCTTTCACGCTGCCTGTTCAGGGCAGGTATATTACGCCGTTATGCCGCATCGCCATTGTGTATAAATAGTACGATCGTGGGAAGCCCGGTGACTCAGTGGATAGAGCAGGTGCCCCATGTACATTGGTTGTGTTCTCGCCACAGCGGCCATGGATTACATTCTGGCCTCAGCCCTTCTCTCTTTTCCCTTTAACGCTACGCCTTTCTACCGATTAAAAACATAAAAGCACAAAAATAATCTTAAAAAAGAAAGAAATAAAGTACGATCGTGGAACGGGATTGACAGCGGCAACTATGTAAAAGAGTCAGCTGGCAGGACAGGGTGTGACATTTTTACAGTTATGAGTGCAATCAACCACAGGAGATTTGAAAAGGAGCTAGCAGCAGTCAGTGGCTAGTTAAAAAAAGATGTATAGCGGCCGGAAATGCCTGCAAATTGAGAAACAATGAGGTTCTAGATTTCTTTACCCTCCGAGCAGAGGGTGTGATCCACCAACATATAAGCGGGGACAGTGAAAGATTGTTATTGTCATGTTATGTCGTTGTTGTTTAGAAAGCGCTGTTGACATGTTATATGCCACACTAGATGCAGACATTGTGTTAAACATCATGCTCGTCACACCTCTTTTGCTTGTGCAAAGCTGGCATGCTGTCTAAAGTCACACACATGAGCAGCATGATGCCGCCGTTGTTTAGTTCCGTGAAAAAATGCAAAGGCAGCGTAAACAAGATCCTGTAGTGCTCTCTGATCTCTGTCAAATGTCCAGTAGTCTATTTGGAGAGGAGCGACTCTTCAGATTGAATATACAGAGTAAATTGGGCAATGTCGAGCAAAACTAGGCTCTAAAAATAGATAAACAGTTGTGCTTTTGAAAAATGTCTGGGAAAGTTGCAACAAAATAAGCCATTTGGTCAGTTTTCTTGCTTAGTGCATTATGGCATGTCATGTGACTAAGTGAATATACAATAGTAGATGTTTTTGTTGTCCTAATTAGAGGATGGAATGCAATGAAAATCAGTGGGTGGGGATGACCAAATGACGCAAAAGCACTAAATCAGACTGAAAAGGAAAATCCCACAACTGTGCTCAATATGCTGGAGCATGTGTTGCATAACAGTTCTCATTTTGTGTGTGAGTATGTGTGTTTGACTCTTACTTCTTGTGTTTACCTCTTCTAGTGTGCATTTGTAAACTTCACCTCCCTCTGCCTGGCCTTGTTGCTAGGACACCTGCTTTGGGCACGTGCAGAAGCCTGATTGTCTGGCCTGACCTTTGACCTCACAAAGCTCTACACTCATGACCTTAGCAGTGGTCTGGCACTTCATCTTACTGACCACTCCCAACACACATTTGTGTGTGTGTGTGTGTGTGTGTGTGTGTGTGTGTGTGTGTGTGTGTGTGTGTGTGCATGACAGAAAATGTGAGCACTTGCATATAAGTATGGTATATAATAAATGACTTCATTAAAATGATTAAAATTACACTCCTCCCTCATTAAAATAATCCAGAATTTATAAATATGCAAATAGTTTTTTTTTTTAATTTTAAAAGTTTCACTTCTGGACACAAGGTTTTCTACATCTCTGAAAAGTCTAATCTCTATGTATGTGTGCTGGAGGCTTTTGTTGTCCACATCACGCGTGTGAGCAGCATATTGGCCTATGATAAGCCTGCAAACTATTACTGCATGTCGCAAAATTCTGCTTGTATCTACATGTCTTAAACTGACATTCAAAGGCCCAGATTTACCAAACTGACATCAAACAACTAGTGGCACTAACAGATGAATATTGCCTCCCTCATGGTGTCTGTGTCTCACCTAAAAAATTGGACTTGAACAAACCAAAAAGGCTACAACCAATGGGTAACGAGCTCACACCTGTGTGACAAGAAGTAAGTCACCATAGCAGCAGATGGCAGTTGTCTGTACACGTCATTCGGAAAGGGAAACCAGAAGACTGACAGGATGGATCCAAGATTCTAGTTAGCCAGTTAGCACATTAAAAACACAAACTGATTTTAAAGAATAAATGATGCTTACTGTGCACTAGCAAACAATAACATAAACAATTAGAAACCATCACTGCTAAAGAGCTCAACGTCTCCCAAACATATTCTTAGCCAATATAATAGGTCTTTTTTGATCTCATGCCTACTTGACTTCAGCTGTTTGTTGAACAGCCAATCAGAGTGATTTTAGTCACCTACAGCCACCGTCTCCAAAGCTGATTCTACATGCGGAATCGACTGAAAAACTTGGTGTTTTGGGTTTCTCTGCAAGCATGCAGGGCTGCACAGCGTCAAACTCTGAACACAAATCTGCACGGGAGCCTTGGATGCAATTTGGCAACACAACCAAAGAGGCTACGTAACACAAAAAAATCTCCAAGCACAGAGACCACCAGGGAGGGGCAGATACACGCACACACACACAGATATGAACATAAATGCAGAGGCACAGAAAAGGTAGAATTCTGGGTCAGACTATCACAGGGAACCAACATTATTCCACTCTGCAAATATAGCTCTGCACACAGTGGCAGATAGCTTTGTGTGTCAGTGTGTGTGTGTGTGTGTGTGTGTGTGTGTGTGTGTGTGTGTGTGTGTGTGTGTGAGTGGGTGTGCGTGTGTGTGTGGTGTCATTCTGTCTTGCTAGCAGCAGACACAGGCTTGCTGGGTAAGCGTCACGCCTTTATTTATTCATCAACCTTCTGGGAACTGGCAATGAGAGACAAGGTCAATACATTATTGCACAAGCACATGCACACATGCACACATGCACACATGCACATGGACACACACACACACACACACACACACACACACACACACACACACACACACACACACACACACACACACACACACACACACAGCCTGGGTCCACCTATAGAATGGGTACATATACAGTAAATACTTCTCTAGGATACCTCTGCCAACACATATGCTGTAATGACTTGTGTTAAAATGGTATCACAGAACACACACAAGCCACACACACGCACACACAGTGTTCAGAGACTTGTTGGCTGACTAGGCCGTGAATCTGAGCCCAGAAAGCACAGAGACCCTATTAAACGCTGCCGGATCTGCAACACACACCCTATTAAATGCTCCAAATCAGCTGAGTCAGCACGCCAGAAGAGAAAAGACTTGAGGTTTAGACAAAACAACGAGGCCCGTAACCAGGAGACACACAACACAGTACACACGCGTACACACGCGTACACACGCGCACACACACACACACACACACACACAAACACAAACACACAAAACTTCTACTCATGAGCACGTACGGTACGCTGACATGCTGCATGCTGCATGCCCAGAAGTAGAGAAACGTGCTTAGAGTTACAGTAACACCCAGCAACAAAGAAAATGTACAAACACAAAGGAACAGACGCACTCACATATAAAATATTAAAAGACACAGGAACAGACACACTCACACACCAGTTCAGGGAACACAAGCATGTGCTACTACGCATCTGGCTCCTCTTAGGGCAAGACACAAAAGAAGTAGTATGTGTAGTGAATGTGGCATTGTGTGTGTGTGTGTGTGTGTGTGTGTGTAAGTGTGTTCGTCATTTGGTCAGTGCTTTGATAGCTGGCGAATGAGGAGGAGGGCTCACCATGAGTCCAGACAGGGGAGAGAGAGAGAGAGAGAGAGAGAGAGAGAGAGAGAGAGAGAGAGAGAGAGAGAGAGAGGCCAGCCGCTGTCAGATACACAAACACAAACCACATGCAGCTGTTCAGCGTCTGCCTGAGAGGCACATGACACACACACACACACACACACACACACACACACACACACACACGCACAAATCCACACAAACTGACACCGTAGCAACAGAGGCAAACACATATCTTAGTTACTTGGGCAGTGAACAAGTATGTGCGACTTTTTCACCACCATGTGCATCTCAGTGGAAATCCTCAGGTTGTGTGTGTGTGTGTGTGTGTGTGTGTGTGTGTGTGTGTGTGTGTGTGCTTGGCTCGTAGTGACTTGTGAGTCATCTAGCGGGTTGCGGGTCTGACTGTGGGGTAAAAATAGCCCTGTGTGTCAAACATGGTTACAGAGTGATGATGAAACAACTGGCTCCACCAGCTGCTCACACACACATTGTTTTGGATGCATACAGCGCCATAAAGCCATTGTCTCAACCCACTGCACAAACACTGGGACTTGGCTCTGCCCTCTCTTTTCTCTGTGGTGTGTTTGTGTGTGTGTGTAGGGGCGTCAGTATGTCTAATCTTACTTGCCCCCACTTTATCTGCAGGACCCTCCTGAGCTGGTCTCACCAGATCACAGAGGGAGAGAGAGAGAGAGAGAGAGAGAGAGAGAGAGAGAGAGAGAGAGAGAGAGAGAGAGAAAGAGAGAGGAGAGAGGGGTGTGAGGAGGACGGTGGGATGAAGGGAGGTTGGGTGACCTGAGCGTTTGATGTTAAAGTTTGGAGCCGACCAAGGGAAAACTTCAAACACTGCATAGAATTAAAAAGATTATCTCCCCGTAGACACACACACACACACACACACACACACACACACACACACACACACACACACACACACCTTTCTTCAGAACTGCACGTGCACATACACACACAGCAACTATCAGCCGACAACAGGTCAGCATGCCCTTCACTGGGAGACGTAAAAAGAAAAAAAAGACATAAAGATATAAAGAAACGTATCTGCCCTGTGGTCAATCTCTCTTTTGACTGTTAAGCAACCTAAAAACTGATCCTAAGCCAGCACTGTCTCTGTCAGCTTTGTAAAGACAGGCAGACCCGAAGGGACACAAAGTGATCCCAAGTAAGTTGTTGAGAGCCGATGTAGGAGAGACAATGTCAGAGTCATGTAACATGATGCGCCGCATTAGCCTCAACAGAATCCAACTGGAGCCTTTAATACAGAAGCATATCATTCAATTCATTGTAACTATAAAGTTATTTTACAGACGAGAACCATGACGCTGTGAGTCTGTGTGTTAATGTGCGAAGTACAGATCAGCAGGCAAACAGTGACATGTAAGAGTTTAATATGGTTGGTGTTCCGAGTGTTTTACTATGATCATTTTGGATATTTAACAAAATAATATGAGTTCAAATGTCCACACACGAGAATAGTAGATTTTATTTTGACACCAGCTAATAAAGTGAGAAAAATCTTCAAACCTCCAACTTGAGAGATAAAGAGATTTAATGTGTCCTCATGACAAACAACTGATTATGATTCTTCTGCTGGTTGTAAAACCGCACAATCATGCACTTCAGCCTCAAAAGTAACTGATATAAGCTTCAGGGTGGAAATCAATAGAAGACCCAGGATACAATATTGTTTCAATTTTAAACATGTTCGGTATGCTGAGTATTGCGATAAAATATATAGTGGTATATAAGAATTTATTACCTTTTTCCGCTGCAAATTATGTCCCAAAGGAAAGCATTGCAATATTGCAATGCTATGATTTATTGATTTTTTTTCACTATCCCTATATAATCTGGCTAGTGTATAGAGCTACCCCTTGAAAGTCAGAGACTCGAGTCATCAGTCAAAGACTGTCAGTCGACTGAAATCGCTTCAAATCGAGCAGTCTTTTTTTTTTTCTGTGCAGTGAACATCTTGGGAATTTTTGGTCCCCAGATTTTGCTTTGGAGTGAGTGCTCTTGACTTTCACGCTACTCTGCAGCTACAGACATGTAGGCAGTGGCACAGAGGGAGAGAGACACTGCATCATAAAGTAAAGAAGTGGTGAATTTACAGCTCACAGCCACTTAATAGGATACAGTCGCTGGCTTTGGCTGATATCTAGTGTCTAGTGTTGCACATTTCTGACCCATCGTTAGCTCTGTTAGCTAGTTTATTATATTACATAACTGCTTCTGAAGGTCCCGCAGAGCCCGTTCTTTGAAACTTTGTATGGAAAACTAAACGAATGGTCAAATATTCGTATTAAACAGCCAAATCCGAATCGACCGGAATATTCTGTTAGGTATAGCCCTACTAGTATTAACTCGCTTACTCGTAATTAAACAAGAAAAATAACTATATCAGTCAAAAATCATGGCTAATACTGTGAAAAAGAGGACCAAAGTTGTGCTGCAACAGTTATTTCAAGAAAGGCTTTCAAAAGGTCTGTTTCAGGGCTAATTGGGAACTCCGGTGTGAGGGTTAGAGGGGGTGAGGGTGGGAGGTGAGGGTGAGCTTCACAATGAATACTGCAGGGTGAGCAACGGTTGTGATGCTCCCATTTGTGTTGTGACTAAAGCAATGTGACCATGAGTGATCAAGTACTCCTCACACATCCGATAGGACACACTCATTTACTCAAAGCTACATGTCGGACAGACTTAGCTAAAAGCTAAAGCTACACATTTTCCTACATTATGAAATAATCTTGTATTTTTCATCTGTTTTCAATTTAAGTTTTCACCTCCACCTATACAAGGAAAGTTGACTAAGCACATACAAGAAGCTTTTTTTCTGCCCAGTATGACCACAGTTTCCAACTGGCAGCTATACTGGAGGAATTGAGGGTTGAAAGCCTTGTTTGAGGACACATGGAGAGTACTGTTTCAGTGAGCAGAGCCTCCATACAAATCAGAGCCAGAGCAGAACCACCAGAGGAAGCCAACTAAAGGTTGGATTTGCTTGAAATGTGATAGTTAATATGACGTGTCCAACCACGTGTGAGAGCAAAGGCGTTAAAAGCTGGTCACAACTGCCACACTCTAAGGATGCATGAAAATACGATAATCAGTGAAAGGGTGATAACGACAGTTGTTGCACTTGATACAAAAATTGTATGGCTGAAGTAGTTGTATAAAATATCTTAAAACAGCTTTAAGCTCACTTTCGTCCTTCTCAACACCTGGCTAATTGCTGTGTGAAGTGGGCATGCTTGTTGGATTGTCAGTTTCAAAAAGTTAAAATTGTCAGAGGCTGCCTTTGCCCCAATTTTTATGTGAGAAGCATCTGAGGGAAGGCACTTTCAGACACTGTTCCACTAGCTTAGTTTTTAACCTTTTACACCCACTATTCGACGGGTCGCTACCACTATGTACCACATTCAGGAGCACTATGAAAGTACAATGAAAAGTTACGTGAATGTTAGAATGTAATATGTATATAGACTGATTACACTATTTTAGGACATTTTTTCAAAGTAACATGTGACATACATTAATCAAGAACAATGCAGAGTAGTATACAAATGAAACCTTAAAACCACAGTGTTGCCACATACTGTAGGTTGTTATTAAAGGGTTGAAGCAAAGAACACAACTTTAATGTAAAGCAGTAAGAGTTATAAAGCACAGCAGAGGTCATTCACAAACAGAGGAGCCAGAGGGAGTATTTGTATATCAAGAAATCACATTCTTTAGTTTACTGAAAAGTAGATAGGAGTTATATTAAGGTTTGCTGTGTGAGATAACTGTGGGTATGTGTATGCTCCTATACAGGCCTACCATACAATTTGTACCTGGCTTTTGTGTGAGGTGTGAAGTTTGTGGTTTGGAGTCATTACAAGACAGACAGCGATAATTAGAAAGTTGTGGGAGAGAAGAAAACAGAGAAAGGGAGAATTATGAAAACAAAAGAGTGAACAAACGGAAAATGAAAAGAAGTTCAGTGCTGAAAAAAGACAGAGCAGGAGAAAATCAAAGAGTGCAAATGAGAGAACAAATAAAGAAAGCTGCATATTGGGCGAAAGTGACAAAAAGAAAGAGACAGAGTGAGAAAGAAACACTCATCTCCCCATACAGTATTGGAGTCAACCAGAGTTGATGGCAGCAGCACCGTGGGTGGTTGTGGAGGATGGAGCCTGCACATACACATATACACACACACACGCACGCACGCACGCACGCACACACACACCATAGTGAGTGATGCATGCTAGCCGGTCTGAGCCTGGTGGCTAGAACTAGCCTTTATTGGTTAGGCAGCTGGTTTGATGTGGAGCCCACACACAGCGACAGGATGACAGACACACTGTAACACACACATACACACCACGGAGACAGGGAGGGGGTGTATGTGTGGGTGTGGGAAGGGGATGTGTTGAGTTGGGCTATATGTGTGTTTATATGGGAAAACTGCGATAGTACATCTGTGTGTGGGGGCTTGAAGAGAGACTGTGTGTGAATGTAAAGTTGGTTGGAAGTTGTGTGGGAGAGTGTGTGAGTGTGCATAGCTGGATACCTGGAAACCTGTGTGTCTTTGAGTAGTTGTATGCGTAGGGAAGTTCAAATTTCCCTGTAGAGAATCCCAGTAATGAGTCCTTAAACCCTGAAATCTGTTAACATTTCAGCACCTCTGGTTCCATCGACACAAAGTCAATCGGTACATTTCCATAATGTTAGAAAAATCTGAATTATTGTATTAGTCTGACAAAAACTTTAAATATACATGTAAATATGTCAGCCCGAAGGAAGCTAAGAGATGAACTGCCGAGGCTATGGTCGCAGAAACATATTATAGCCACCTAAAAAAAAAAAAATCAGTGTAAGCGTTAATGAGCCTATATTTGATTATTTGTGCCAAAACAGTTGATGGTGGCTGTGAAAGACCAGCAACTCCTCCGTTTGGTGTAGTTCCATTTTTGTCAGTGGAGTCTGGTGTTTTGGGTATTACAGCTTCAATCTCCGTTGGTAAGAGCTGTTTTATGACAAGGTAAAGTCGTGAAAAAGTTCTAAATATAGCATAGGTTACACTTAAGCTGATTTTTTTTTAGGTGGCTTAAAGCTAATCAATGAAGGCAGAGTTTGCTCAGCGCTGTTTGCTAAAAAAATGTGTAGTATTATAAACATTTGTTTACCACAGAGATTATTTTTTGCAATGATCCAAAATCCAATAGAAAAATCCAATTGACTTTTTGATGACAGAACCAGGGCGACGTGAGCGGGTTGGCCTACAGAAAAACATCATCCCTGGGGCACTCTATGAGCCTGCATATAGGTGCAGAGGTAAGAAACTCTGACTTTGTATGTGAGTAAAATGTTTTTTTAAGGAACCCTGGACATTGATGAGAGATTAGGAGCAGTGCGGACAGAGTGAGATGATAAAATAAACATGACCAAGAGATAAAAGAAGGACACAAGTGGATTTGTAGGGTGGATGAAGGGTAAATAAAAGAAAGAAAGTGTATATGAGTGTGAAAAAGGAAAAACAAAGAGAAAAAAGACAGCATGACCCCCAATGATTGAAATGAATAAGAAAGAGTCGAGAGAGAGAAGGAGGGGAATGATGGAGAGATAAACAGAGAGCGTGGAGTGTCTGGCCGTGTCCCAGCTTTGTCTTTGGTCTCAGGGGAGGGAGGCTGGCAGAGGCAGGCAGGCTGGCTGCTCTGGCCCTGAGCCAGGCCACACACTGTGCCACGCTGCCCAGGAAAAGCCCCGGTCTGAGAGGGACAGGGGGGTGAGGGGGGTTGCTACAGAGACCCAAAGTCCGGGCCCCCCCAAGGCACTTCAACAGGCCCCAGGGGGCCCATTGTGCCCCCAGCTCAACCACTTGACACATCTGGTCCCCTCAGCCTAGTGAGGACTCATTCACCTTGGCACTGTGCTGCGGCTGTGGGGCTACAAACCTGTCTGCGGTCTAACCTGAGCTGGAGTCGCCTGGAGCTGATTATACAGACACAGGAGCAAATACTGGCACTAAAATAAACTCGGCTTTTGCCATTGGCTCTACAGCACAATATCACAATTGAAAGCTGATTAGTGTCTACCAAATGAGGCAATGTTCAGAAAGTCAAATTCAACCATTGAAGTTCTCTTGTAAACAAACATGATTATGTTAGTGTTACACCTTTTGCTGTTGTATTGCTACTTTTCTTGGCATGTTACCATGTAGGTGACACAACACATTAACAAAACAGGGACTCACTCATCAAACATTGCTGTATTGTGCCACTAGTGGTCAAAATCCGCATAGTTGATAAAGGCTGTAACAAGCAATTATTTTCATTATTAATTAAGCAACAGAATATTTTCCGATTAATGATTCAGTCTGTAAAATGTCAGAAAAGAAGTAACATAGAGCTCAAAGTGATATATTTTAATGACTTTTTTTGTCCAATCAGCTGCCCAAAGTTGAAGTACATTCAAGTTACACTGATAAAAAAGCCTAAGAGAAAGCGCGCATGTGTGTGTGTGTCTTGACATTCTAGCTTATTACTGCTAAATAAACTGTTCTGTGATCGTAGGTGTGCACTAACATTAGTACTGCTAACTCAGCAAATAAGATCTGATCAACTCAGCGCTGAATGTCTCATGTATCTATGTGTCTAAGGGCCCTGACACGCCAAGCTGATGTTCCTCCATTGGTCAATGTTGGGCGGTCAGTTGGCTTGTGTCACCCTATTTTTTTTTTTGGTGTGTCCTGCATCGTCAGCACTATCCAGCGCTCACAAGCACTTGTCAGATTTTATTTTATCAGCGACAGTAGTGCCCATCAGTGGGAGAAATCACTGGCAATTCAGCTAGCACACAAAAATCAAAACAGAAGTGAGGAGAGTGAACAAACAGCTTAAGTCAAGAGGGCGTGAGGGGTGAGATCGAGCAAACTTTTAAGAGCTAAAATTATTTCATAGCCATTTTGAACAGAAATGTTTTTTTGGGGGGGTTATTGTTTGCTGGTGCATTATTAATATCCATTGTTCTTTCAAAATTGGGTTGTGTTGTTAATATGCAAAATGACTACAGAGTGTCTTGAATCTGTCCCGTCTGTCTTCAGGTTACCCTTTTTGAATGATGAATACCAAATGCTGCGCCCTGCTGGTACGGAGAGTTATTTCCTCTCACACGGGGCAGAACCTACGTGGCTAGTTGGTCGTTGGCTTTAGTCTTTGCTGTGTGTTTAGTTCAACTTTTAAGCGTAGACAAAGGTGACATGAGGTCTCAAAACGGTCAGCCTGCATTGCTACTAGTTCTTTGATGTCAGTTTGATGTGTCTGGGCTTTAACAATTATGGTGGTGTGTTCCAAAGGTCAACAAGTAGAACCAACTCAAGTTATCAGGACAGGCGGGCTGACATACAGAAACTGGGCCAAGTTTTCTAAACTTCACATTATAAATCAAAGAAAAAGTGGAAGGCAAAAGTCTCAGAATCAAAGCCAGAAAATATTCTGACTGGGATCAGTTCAACAGCTGCCGCAGAGGCCTCAAAAGATCAGACTTCAGTTGAGAGTAACTTGAGGACAGGAAAAAGAAAAAAAGCAAAACTGAGCCCAGAGCTGCTCACAAATGAACGCTGTTTCACCATCTTTTGCTATGACTGATTAAAAGCTCCCTAACATCAGTCTCTCTCTCGTTTTAGATTTCTCAAAGCTACAAAGTGCTTTCTGCTCCCTTTTTGTTCTTCCTCTGCTCCTTTTGACCTCTGCGTGTCTCTGTATCTCTTTTCTTTTCCTGTTTCTAATGAATACTTTACTGGCATGACTGCTTCCTCCCTTCCAAAAACTGACAAACAATAGTCTCTTCCACTAGAACCATGCTGAAGAGATTTAATATTTGGTTTGAAAACATGTATTACTAATCCTCCTCAAAACTGATATCACATGTTTCTAAAACTGAAAACACAAATGTTTCCTACAGTTGTGCTTTGTTTGTTTGTACCCCTTATTGTGAATCTCCCCATTTCCTTTTTCTCCTGCTCTCATCCTTCCTCCAGCTCATCTATCTGTGTTGAGTACATGTACTGTATGTAGTTTTGTGTGTGTTAGAGCATGGAGCTGCCCGAGGGCACAGAGCTCACTAAACTCCATTTTCCAGCTGCCTGGACAAGCCAATCAGCCACAAACCTCAGAGCCTGTTTCAGAAGGACGGAAGAGGACAATTGCCATGGAGACGTTGCATTGGGATTACATCACTGATGAAGGGAAGATTTAGATGTGTGCTTTTTAGACATATACATATTTTTGGCAAAAGGTAGAGACTCTGTGTGTGTGTGTGTGTGTGTGTGTGTGTGTGTGTGTGTGTTCACTCATATCCAGTGTCTACAAAAATGACCTCTGAGTTGAATGCACAATCACTAAAGCTCAAGTTACTACCAGCCCTTCCTCGCTCTGTCTTTCGCTGTTGAGATATAAGGTTACCAATGGCTCCAGACAGTGAGGCTAGTACTCCTCCTCCTCACCTCCCTCTCACCTGACTGGAGGAAGGGAGGGAGAGTGGGAGAAAATAAAAGGATGAGAGAGCAGAGACAGGAAGGGGGAGAGGAGGAGGAGGAGGATGAAGAAATTAAATGGGAGAGTGGGAGGAGGGATAGACACACACACAGAGGCAGAGATGTATATAGAGGGGGAAAGAGAGATGAGAATGAGTGATTGTCTTGTCCACCTGCGAGACTGCCATGAGGAGAATGGACAGGAGATACAGACACTGCACACACACACACACACACGGAGACATGAGATCTGGGGTTGTCACAGCGGTCAATAGACAAAAACCTAAGATGGCGGAAGATGGGGGGCCTACACAACCCCTCCCTGCTCCTCTCCCCCCTCTTAATCAAACTATGCTAGGGGCCCCATCAGGGTCATGGACACACATGCACAGAGACAGACACACACGACCCTTCCCTTCCCCCAAATAAGCCCTTTATTGATGAGGTCACTGGCCAAGAGGTCAAACCCCAGTGACAGGGAGAAAGATGGAGAGATTGAAAAGTGGTGATTTGAGAGAGAAAAGAAACAGCAAAAGCTCATTCTGTTCAACTACACTTGGTATTGCCAAAGAAAAAAAACACAAACAACACAAACATACATAAAAATCAGCTAGAAGAGCATCATACTGACTCCCGACATTTAGAAAAAAAACCCACTGAGATTGATGGAGAGTCTATCAAATGCAGTGATGTTGCTAGGTACGCGTCCTGCGTCTCTGACGCATTACATCTGAAAAGACGCAGGAATCTCACCATCAGCGCTGTTTAACAAGCACATCAGCATGTTAAAACCATAGAAACAGTGACACGGTGTGGCTTGACTTTTCCACTGGGTGCGGCTACGGCGTTATAGTTAGCACTGTATCATCTGCCAATTTTCTATTTCTGAACATCAGTATTTTGAAAGTATTGTAAATGTCACAGAAACCACAAAGTGAATCATGTGTTTTGTATGTTATTATTGGTGATGTGTCAGAGTTTTTGTGCAGATGCTCTGCACAGATCTGAAATTTGCTAACCCGTCCGCCCACTCGTTCTCTGAATCTCTACGCGAAAGTTAATGCAACGCTGCTAGGAAGCTGAAACCATTTTTCCCTGATAATGCTGCATTGTGAAAGTAATATTGTTATTGTTAACTGATCAATGCAGCACTGACTCATGCCAGTGATGACTCAGTACTGCTTTACTTTCCAGGGGTCATGCCATGTTGAAAAAATATTTTCACTCGTGATCGCCCATTTCTAACCTTTGCGTATACATCTAGTGCAAAAACTAGATCCTGTTTTGTCTACAGGCTTGATGAGTGGAAGGAAAACAAAAAAAGACTCTTCTCAAAAACAGAGAACAAGCACATTTCTTGAAATTTTGAACTATGTAGCTTTACACAGTATCCCATTTGAATTTTTGTCAACTATCACATATTCAAATAATATATTTATCTACTTAATACTGTCTAGCTCATTTCGGGGCTCTAAAGTTATACTCAACTCAAGATTTTACATTTGCATATTGTTTTGTAAAGTTTTCAGATTTGAGATTTAGTTGTTTACATTTTTAACATAAATGAATAAAACCATCATTATAACCATATAACATTTAACATGTTAACAATACAATTTGTCAAGAAAAAACACAAATTTGATTTGGGACCTGTCAACATCACTGCATAGGGTAGTGTTGAGCAGAAGCTGAAAAACACCTGCTGCTTCCAACTGATTTTTGACACCTTAACCCTGTTTTAACTGGTACAAAACTATAACACCCACTTACTTTAACTAGAATTGAGTGCTGTTTCTTTTTAAACAGAAGATAGAAAAAATAGGCCTTTTGGTCCGGCCTACATGTCCATTGTCTCCTCTCACATGTCACAATGGTTCACTACAACAAGTGGGTGGTTACAAGAAAAAGCAAAGAAAACTTATGAGAAAAATGTTTGTCTTCCTGTCTCATTGTCTGTCTCACTGAAGCAGTAACACTGTCTGTCTTCACACACACACACACAATCAGATTGACATAACTGACAATGTATGGCATACATTCATACAGATTAATGCTCAACGAGACACAAATAATGTTACAGAGAGCCTCATAACTGCTGTCTTCAAGTGCTCAGCCAGACCTCTCAGACTGAAGAGGTATGATATTCATTCACACGGCTTAAGGCCACATCTAAGCATGGAAATGATGAAGAGCACGGACGCAGACATAAGTAATCTTTGGTTGAGATGCTTGGTGCTGCAGCAACTGTATGAAGAAGGAAGGATGAGCATTTCAAGACGTGCATTTAGTGTCGAAGCCACAGATTTATGGCCCAACAGTAGCTGTTTATCGAATAAAAACTTTGAATATCAAACTTTGGAAAGCATGCTTTGCATCAGTGCCATGGCTATATGTGCAATATTTCACACACAGACTCTACACAGTGATCCTGGTCAGGCGTACAATAGCCATTTTTATGATTAGACCAACGCACATCCTTGGCTCTCCTTCACAACCCTCCTCTTAATAACCAGGATAGAACAGGAGTTGGACACTGCTGAGCTGTTGTGACAAGGTGTCTCTACATATTTATATAGGAATGGAAACTTAAATTCATGATTCTGTTTTTTTTAAAAGACATGTTAACAACTTCTTGGAAAGAGAGAGAGCAAGCATGAGACAGTGAGAAATGGTGCACATGAGGGTGTGAGAAAGTTTGAGCAAGTTTTCAAAGAAACAGATGTGAAACTGAAACTAAATTTGGTGATTGTATACTGTTATTTTGTGTGGTTGTATTATTTAACAGTGTGTGAGACTAATACATGTGACAGTTCTCATATAAAGGCTCCTTGGCCACTCCTACTTAGCTTCACATTTTTAGCAGACCTTCATTACTTGTATGCAAGTGCTGTCAAAAAGTTTCTTTAGCAATCAGAGTCACCTACACGTGATGCTTTGTGGTTTGAAAACTTTTTTACTCTGAGTTGAGAAAATAATCTCACACCACAAGGCCCATTAGTTCATGGAGATGAAAAGACTGGATGCAGTATTGGCAGCGGGAAACTCTTCATTCCTATGAAAGTTACTCTGTGGCGCCAGAGACGCTCAACTACTGCCTATAAAAATTAACAAGATGATCAGCGCTGCTTTCACATCATTGGACACATAGAGAAATCACACTAGAGACATCTGCTTCCTGAGCAGACCACTTCCAGTGCTCCGCTAAACTAAATGGGGATGAAATGATTTACTCTTTCGGCTCTTCTGGACTTTCCACTTGTTATTAGACAGAATGGATCAAATTCTGACAGTGAAACGAGTCATTTGTAGCTCTCTTTCACAATGCAAGTCTATGGGGGAAAAAAAGTCCTTTCATGCCCAATGGCATCATGTGATGCCTCAAAACCCACTGCACTTCCTGGGGACCTGATTAACAAGCTGCTCTGCAGCTCTCAATCATATCACATGATCTTCATCAGCGGATGGGGTTTGCCTGGTTGCAATTAAACTGTAGATGTATAAATGTTTTTTTAATGTGATATAATCAAAGAGCAGCTACAACAGTGACCTTGTGGTTAGACTATTTCTCAACTGCCTAGTCAAAAAGGAACTTTAAACCTAGCCGTTTCTTTCACCTCTCATCTGATTTTACCAATGTATGTCTAGTCCCCCCAAACTACTGAATAACGAGTTACAAGGCAGCTTTTTCCAGCTGTGCTAATGTCTGTACTGATGGATTATATTTGTTTTTTTTTCTCAAAAGAATAATCCAGTTTACTCATGTTTCCAGCTGGTGAGTAAGGTGGAGCGCTGTCCTTATACCCTCTGACGCCCTAAATATCACATCTCAACAATTCAGATGTCATAGAGACACTTCCATCTCCACAGCCATATTTACTTCTTTTGTTGTCTCATTCGTGTGCAGTACAACTAAGTGAACGAGCCAAATGGAAAAAGACAGACAGACTGAGGTGATGGAATAAAGAAAGAAAAATCATCCTCCTTGCCTTCCTCTAGCTCCCTCTCTCCTCTCCTCAAAGCCAGCATTATGTTAAACTGCATAATCATCTCCTCTCTCTCTCCTTCCCTTTCATCTTTCTCCTCCCCCTGTCCTCCCTCCGTCTTTCTCACATCATTTCTACTTCTTCATAACTCCTCCATCTCTCTCTGTGGAGGGGCAGCCAGCAGTGATCAGAAGTATGATAAACTGTCACTGTGCTTCATGGAAAACACACAAGCAGAAGAGATGGAAAGACATGCAGAGTGGCAAGAGAGGGAACTTTTCTGTGTAAACAGATAAATATTGGCAGTCACAGTGTGTTCTGTTATTCACCATGACACCTGCTCTACCCTCACACTCTTTCGATTTCTCAGTTTTTCCCTCCTTTTGAACCTTTCCTTTTTTTCTGCCTCCCTCTGAATCTTAGCCTGTGAAGCAGAGGGATGGATTACTGAAATTCCATCAACCAAAGACTCACTGTCACCATCTACCGCAGACATTTCAATAAATGCAGACTTTGCTGTTTACATGCACACAGCAACACACTGAAGAACATCAAACACTTGCATGTGCCTATGACCTAAGCACACGCACGTGACGCTGCGGTAATGCAAACTTGGCATGTCTGATTCCCACGGATGCTCACTTTCATTTTAACACTTCTACTTTTTTGCTCACAGTCCTCTCTCTTACCTCTTTTCTTTTTTTCCTCAGCTTTCTCTCTTTGTTTTCTGTCTGGAGTGGAATGTACGGCAAAGAAAAAAGAAAGAAAAAAACAGAGGAAAAAAAAGAAAGAAAAGGGGGGAAAGAGACCGGGCTCAGCTACTCAGATGCTTTTTGTTTCTTCTATTTCTGCAAGCTAAGTGTGTGTGTGTGTGTGTGTGTGTGTGTGTGTGTGTGTGTGTGTGCTTCTATTTTTAAACCACTGCAAAGAGCCTGACTGCTTGAGTCTCTTCCACCAAGCCCCACTGACTGCAAAAGTGCACACTAGGAAACTTTTTGAGCGTGTGTGCCCATGCACATGTGTATAATGTTTTCCATTGTTACAGAGGTGGAAAACATGTGCACACGTGTGAGTGTGTTCCTGAAAACACACCTACATTCACTAAAGCATACCGAAATGCTTTCATTTCTAGTCATTTTAGACAGTTGTGTTTCCATTTCAAGTTGTACCTGTTTTATTAATGCTGTGTGATCACTTTTTGTACAGAGGAAACACACACACACACATGCACACACTCACACAGTATCAACAAGAGAATCGTGGTGATAACCCAAATGAAACCAGTGGGAGAGCTACAAGCCAGCTGGGGCTCCTGCTTTTGATCTCATCTTTACACACGTGCACATGTGTGCGCACACACACACACACACACACACACACACACACACACAAGGCTAACACAACCGGTAATGCCTGTAATTGCTTTGTTTTCACACGGAGTGAGTGAGTGCCACCCCCTCCCTCCCTCTCCCAATTTTTCACTCATCCCTTTTCTCCCTCCATCTCTCATTCTGAATAACTGATTGTGAGGATTATTATGAATGAATGATTGGGGGCTATGGGACAGCCACAGTGTGTATGTGTGTGTGTGTGTGAGTGTGTGTGTGTGTGTTATGTCATCTCAAAGGCAGCCATGCTCTATTAGCGGAGTTTGATTCATAAGTAGGAAGCCTCACTTCAGTGATTCCCCTGGCAGCCATCGGCACAATAGATCCATTACACACACACACACACACACACACACACACACACACACACACACACACACACGCAGAGTAGAAAAAAAAAGGCGAGAAATGACAGCGGAAGGAGAAAAAAAATGTACCCGTGAGAGAGAAAGCTGAACAAAGAGAGGATGAGAGCCAGGAAACAGGAAGTGTGGAAGGAGGAAATGAGAGGAGGAAGGAAACGGGAGGGGGGAGAGACAGAAAAATGTGTAGAGAGAGCGGATGCTTTGTCTCTGATTCCGTCCACTTGTGGGGTGACGTATAATATTCCTGCCTTTCCAAAAACGAACAAAAAGGTCATTCTTCGTGCTGCTGCTGCCTCTTGGCAAAGTTTGATCATTGACTATAACAGAGTATAACATGACTCAGTACAACACTCCTTATTCAACTGACTTCATCAAGATATTAAACAACATTGCACTGCCTGGAGACCAACATGCACAAATCAAATGCTGCACAAATAAAGCCGGAGAGTTGACAACTCATCCAGCCACTCTGTCATAAATAAATAATTGATGATGACTCTATGTGACTGATGCTAACCCACATTCTCATGAGTGGATGCACAACGCAATACCTCGGCCTACTCCAGTGTACAGTGACTGTCATTAACACACATAATGGCACTGGAGGCAAACAAAGTGACGTTAATAAAGTCAGACAGATCCAACCCAGGATACTGTGATTTGCCTTTATGTTCAATAGGTGGTAAATCAAACAAGAGACTCATTTCAGTGGCGTCATTTACCAAATATCACAAAATTGTCTCAGAGCTTTGTCATCTGAACAATAAACATCAATCTCTTATCCTTAAAAATCCCCTTCATTAGCAACAACAAAAACTACAAAATCCCATTGCAGTCATGGTTCTAACTTACGCTCAATATTCATTGTGTATGTGCAACAGTGAAGCTGTTGTCCAGGTTGCATGAAATTCTGCAATAAAACCCTGTGAAATCAAAGATGACCATTAACTTACACTTAGGTTGTTGAGTTGGCATGGCAACCACTGTGCACATAGAGCTGTGCATTATGGGAATCATCAGCAACGAGTTGAAACATGTCATTAACCTGTCACCAGATTGCTTGATACAAGTCATGTGCTAGCCATACGCTATACTTTCATGCAGAAGCTAAGGATTTACTATATGGAAATATGGATTTTTTCAGGATAGTTTATTTCATATGTATAATTTTTACATTATTCTTTTCACGATGTGTTTATTTTTTGTCTTATTTTTTTGCACTTGCTGTATAAACTGTGCTATACAAATAAAATTATCATCATCATCATTATTATTTATTATAATTCTATTGGATTAGTTTATGAAACAATGACAATGATTATCTCAATACAATTTTTCCTTGAAATATAGAAGTGGTAGAAGAAGAACACAACAAGACTGGCCACAAATGCACACTGTAAAATTATGTTTGAGCAGCATGAACATGATCATCAAACTATCTTTAGGATGATTGTTTTGATGACTGATAACAGCGCAGTTGGTTTAATTCACCACATAATGTTAGCTACAGTAGTTCTATGGTCAGCTCACCTGCAGATAATGGTAAGTCAGCGAGTAAGCATGACTGACTTGTCGGCTATTTCATTAGAATGTAATGACATAACACGACGAAACATAACATGAAAATAACTTTAAGTACATGTCGTCGACTAAGTCACATCAGATAAACTTTCATCAGCAGTAAATGACCCCACTGTACTTCACAACGTCATCAAGGCCCGTCTTTTGTTGTTGTTTTGATTGAGAAATGGCTAAAATTAGACTGTGGGTGTAAAACTTGTACAGTAAATAGTTGAGATTTTTCATTTGTCTATTCATTTTGCTTACACTATTAGCTACAACACTTGCAAAATGTTCTAAACCATCTGCACAGACTTTGACATGCTCCTGGCTAGCATTAAGATTTCTTTGTCTATATATATATATTTTTAATTTATTTATTCATTTATTGGAAATGTTTTGTCATGTTCTGATATTTAATAATAGTTTAAACCACAATTAATAGCATAATTTCTTCAACTTTCACCTAAGGAGCAAGAAAAACTAGCCTTTAACCATGCAAAACATAATAATGTTATTTTTTAGTGTGAAAATTAACAATTTTTTTAAAATTGTGATAGCATTTTGTAGCCATATAGCCCAGCCCTAGTTTATGTTATAGTAATGCAATTAAAATTTTTTAAAAATATTTCTTTATTATTGACTACATATTGTTGCTAAATGCTGCAGCAGCAGAGTGTTAATGACTGTGACATAACTTGTAGTAGAAGTGTCAGCTATTGTTAAGTTATATGGTGTGCTGTGAATAGTGGCGATGACCCAGGAATTGGGTATGGAGTACTGAGAGGGTGGAGGGGAGGTGGTGGAGGGGGTTCAGCACTACGTGACGCCAGGCGCGTACCCAATGCTACCTGGCTCACGTTCAAACACACCCCACTTCAGCGAGAGAGCCCCTAGTCCCCAGAGAGCTCCACAACATGAGCCCACAGACAATAAACACACACAGAAACATACTACCCCTTCACACTCCTAAAAGGCCAGAAAGATACACACACTGAGAGGTTAAAGGCAGTATAAGTGCACAAGCTCACAAAGAAAGGTACAAGAATTAACTCAGTATGCAGAAAAACACACCATGGCAAGGACAATCCCACATAAACAAAAGCCCAGATTGATGCATAAACACACACCATTAAAATAAACAAACAGACACAAACATGCAAACTTCCTCACATGCAGCCAAACATTCATACACCCCACTTTATGTGCAATGCTTCTTTGGATATGGCCCTGGCCCCGCACAACAAGCTGCATGAAATATTCAGTGAATTTTTCAACATGTGCTCTTTCCCCTTTCGCACGTGTAGAAGTGCAAAAAAAAAAAAAAAAAAATGTAGGGGGAGAGCAATGGGGAGACAGGAAGGAGGGGGAGAAGGAGTCAATGAGGGCAAAGGCAGAGCGAGCAGCAGGAGAGGACGGACGAGCAAGTAAGCACTGACTGGGAGATGCAGAAAGAGAGAGAGAGAAAGAGAGAGAGAAAACCCAGCTGACTCTGTTCCAAGCTACTCCCCTTAGCAACAGCCCTGGCTCAGCCTGCGTACCATTGGCCGGCTGACAGCATGCATCACAATCCCATGCATGGCTCCTCCACCAATCAGGGGTTTCCTTGCAACTCTGCATTTTGGATTTCATTTTCACCATGGCAACACAACCCTGCTCTTGGCCCTGGGATGTGGCCTGTGTAGTGTTCACTCACACACAAACACACACATATGCACATGTCATACTGTATATACAGTAGGCTACAGAGTTGACCAACCCTTGATGAGCTCAGGCCAAAGCAATTACTGTGGAAGCACCAGATATAAACAAAACTCACATGGCAGACGAGGTAACTCGGCTAACTCGGCTGCGTCTCCACACCTGTGAATTTGTATTTGTGCATGAGCCCAAGTGTTACAAATTTTGAGGAACACTGGAGACCTGAAATAAGAGTTCATCCCACAAAGACAACCCCGGAAATGCTTTGATCAGTACCCACTGACACTCCTAATGAGGAGAAGAGACACACTGTCACACTCTGCATTTCTCCATCTGTCAGCCTGCACCCATGTGTTAAAGTAAACCATCCTCACAGTCCTCCCTCACATTCACTCTTAAGGTTGGAAAGGGACGCGTTAATTTGAAGTTCCTTTCACACATGTTCAGTTACACTGCGACCGGCTATTATTATGTAGGCGTCCTGTTATAAAAGGATCTCAAGTAGTTTTTTTATGTTTGAGTTTTTCTGTCAGTAAGCGTTCCAACACCCGATGACATTTCAGTTGCATGATAATGCAACTGCATTCATGGATAGAGCATGAACAACTTTGCTTTATAACAAGGTTATGAGATAAGTGTTTACTTTTTCTGTCCTTAACATTGCTTGATAATGCAACCCGAATCATGAGGCTTCTGATTGTGAGTTAACTTACACTATTCATCCAGGCCGGCTGTATTAGAGAGAGTATCCAACAAAACAAGCACAACATTAAATGGATATTTTAACATTTTTCAAACATCTTTGTATCTAAACAATGTGGGTAGTATGTGTAGATGAATGAATGGATGGGAATGAACCTTTTTTTCAGCAGCTTCAACTCTAGCTCAGTCAATCACTAGCTGCATGCTGAAAACACATTTCCCCTTCAAACACTCAATACAACTGTTGGTGATAGTACTTTTTTGTATATAAGTATAGTATGTAACCTTCCATGTACCTCTACAATATGTCCTTATTCTTATACAGAAGCTGCCATTGTAAGAGTTGAAATAAACTGAAGGACTAGAGCAGGTTACATAGCAGGTGTCTGTTCATGCTTCTGAGCCCTCTATAGTCCTTCAAACACTAATAACTGTGCACCCCAAAATCCAAAGTACATATTTTCCTCTTACCTGTAGTGCTGTTTTTTTTTTTTGTTCTTTTTTTAAAGTGTTTAAAGTGTTGGAGATGTCAGCCGCAGAGATGTCTGCCTTCTCTCCAATATAATGGAAGAAGATGGCACTCAACTTTCAAAATTAATTTAAAAACCTCAACAGCAATATCTCTTTCCGGAAAATCACGACTCGGTTGCTCAAGATAATCAGAGACAGACTACGTTGTGAGCAGTTTTATGTAGGGACTATTTTCTTTCTTCCAGACTACACTCTCTGACTGTATCACCACGCAGAGGTTGAAGAAGCGTGCATCTACCGCTAGTTCACCTAGCACCTCTAAGCTAGCTGATGTCATAGCTTAGCTGAGGAGGACATGTGCTGTCACATTCACAACCCTCCTGTCCATGAGTGAAAGCATGCTTCCTTCTGCGCTGTGATACAATCAGCAGGTGTACTTTGGTAGAAAGAAAACAGCTCCTACATTAAACTGCTCACAACAAGGTCTGTGGTTTATCTTAAGTAACCAGGTCATGATTTCTAGAGAGAGAAATTTCTGTTGAGTTTTTCAAAAGTATTTTTTGAGGCGCTTTAAGCACCACAAGCCGATTGCCATCTAGTTCCATTATTTTTGAGAGAAGGTAGACACGTCCACAGCTGATATCTCCAACACTCAGCAACTCACACCAAAACAACCCAGACTGATAAACAGCAGTACAGGTAAGAGAAAAAAATCTGTATTTTGGCTTGTGGGTCGAACTATCTTGAACTATCATACATTTCAGAATGCACACAGACGGACAAGGTAACCAGCTATGTCCTCTTTGTTCTCTCAGTGAGTCCCGATATAAAGGGTGTGAGAGAGAGAGGGAGAGTATCAAAGATATGAAGACAAGAGGAGAGAGATGGAGGGGGGCAGAAAGACAAAGAGAGAAGTAGTGAGAGAGGTAGAGAGACGTATGAGGCAGGCCGGCTCCTGAAGAATAAGCAGGAGGAGAGACAATGAATAGCAGCTCCTCTGCAGACAGACACATGATGAATGGGTCTGCTGCCTAAAAAGCCAGCGTGTCTGCTCACCCCACTGCATGTGTGTGTGTGTGTGTGTGTGTGTCTTTGGGAGTATGTGTGTGTAACTACAGAAGCGATCCATCTGGGCTATTGTGGCGGTGACCAAACTGGAGGTTGATATCTAGTATCGCCTTTCCCCTCCCACAAGACGAAACACTACCATCAGCTCCAAAAACAGCACTCGGGGTCAGTTGTCAAACTTAACAGCAGGTAATTAAAAGTAATAGCAGAGCTTCCCCTTGGGTTTGACGATAGACGATGTATGTATCCCACCAACAGCAATTAGTCAGCCAATTACCCCAGGGCTTAATTAACTAGCATCCATAGGAAGGCTTCAGGGGGGGCAATAATGGGCTCTTTTGGTAGCCTGTGTTTATCTAAGTGATCAATGATTATCATGATCACTGGGAAAGGTCAGCACCTCACATGAAAGGCTGGCTGCCTAACTGACATTTCTTCTTTGCTGCGGTTAATTGGTACAACAGCAGCAAAGTGCCGTTTTCTATTAATGGTTTCTAAAAATGCATATTAGGACGTCACATTGGGTGCAACAAATTTAAAGACTGACACGCAAAACATTCCTGAAGACTGAAACCATGTTTTTCATGATTTAATGTTTCTGAAACGTGAACACAAAACGTATGTACTACATGTATTACTAGGGTCGACCGATATTGGTTTTTCGGAGCCAGTACTGATACCAATTATTAGTGGCTAATGAGACCAATAACTCATATTTGGAACTGATATGCATTTACAAAAAAAAAATTGAAAATCTTTCTGCCAATGTTTAGAATTTGGGATATAACAAACTCCAACACAAACTTTGTTTAAATGCCTTTTTCAAATGTTCAATCAAAACTAAAACTTTCATCATATACAGCTAAAAAAAATAAGAATAAATAAAATATAGCTTCCTGAGGTTTTAGCCCTTTTAAATTTATTGGCAATTATTAAATAAAATGCCTATATAGATAATCGACAAAATGCCAAATATCTGCCTCAGTAATCGACCAGGCTGATAATCTGACAACCCCTAATTTTTACAATTTTGAAGGAAAGATATATATCTTTTTATATCTACTTACGTGAATATTTCTGTTCTGGGCTTTCCTTGTATTGTATATATCTCAGGCAGCTTTTACATTATCTGCATAATGTATACAATACATGCGACTGATGAAGCTTTATTGGCACAAGCTTTAAGTGCAATGGTTACGATGTTGCATTAGTTGGAAATTCAATGTCCTTTATTTTGGTTGATTCAATTAAATCCAGAGTAGGGGTCTTTAATGTGTGTGCCAATGTGTGTGCGTGTTGCAGCTCTCAGAGCAGAGGGCTCGGCAGAAGCTCCTCTAATCGAGTTAGCTGTGATAACAGGAGTGGCAGCTGGCTTTCCAGGAATATACTCTCCTACTGAGCATGCACTCCCTGCAAGTGGATTTCACACATATGCACGCAGATAAGCGCACACATAGCAATGGAACCCGCCGTGACCTACCGTTCTGTTTTCTGGTGTTTTAAAAATGCATGTGCTGTGCTCTGAGTCTCTGGACAATAAATGCTAAATGCATGTACCCATAGTGAGACAAGCTTATTTACACATTCATCTGTAAATTCACACCGCAGCTTCTGTCTTTGTCTCTTTGAGTTACACGTGCACATGTGAGTGTCCCACAGGTGCTTACATGTCACTCTCTGTATATTTGTGTGTGTGTGTGTTGTTTATCTCCTGGCAGCTTTGTGAGATATTTAGGTAGGTCAGTAGGTGAATGACGCCTGCAGTGTCTGGCCACCTTGTTTGGTTAACTCTGCTTTAAAACCGTCTTAGCCACATAATGAGGCGTTGCCACTGTCCGAACTCAATGACCTATGCCAAAGTGTAAAGGTGCGTTCATTGGTTCTGAATATGTTTGAATGGGTGCTACATAATTTTAGAAACAGCTCTCAGATTTTTTTGTTTAAACAGGTGATTCCTGAGGTCAGATTTCTATGTCTAATGATTTTGGTATTTTTACAATCCAGAAAAAAAATTCTAAAAATTCTAAATGTCTACAGAAATTATTTAAGATCACACCAACTGAAGTTGCCCCACTAGATATAACTCACTCTTTTCCCCACGATGCCTTTTAAAAATGGTGGTTATGTGATCAGTCAGTCTTGCACAGGTAATCTACTAAACTATACTCTATCTGTGCCTGTACTGCTCTATATCACCCCCTACTGAGCCCTCCTTGGACATGCCGCATACACATAAATACACTGTATATACTGTATACTTCTTTAACTACAAGGTTGACTAAGAACTCTTTGGCGCATATATATGCACATGTTGTATGTTTGTCAAATACCACATGAATGCATGTGGCTAAGGTTAAACATAACATGTTAGTGCTATGTACACACCATCCGCAAATGTGGAAAATGTGAGTGTAGCTCACACGCTTGTGTGTCTGCTTTAAAATGATCATAAAGCATTTTATAATTTTGCATGAACGTATATATGTATTGCATGTGTTAAGTATTACTATTAAAGACTGTTGCTCAGTCAACACAGAAGCTCCACATGCAAGCCAAAACAAGTCAACTATGAAAAGCAACACAGCCTTGAGTGCAACTCCAGTGTTTCTCACCAGATACCTATAATCAGCTGCCATGACACACACTGATGGAAACATACTATATTATTTTTTCTGTGATGTGAAATGTTTAAATGTTACCTTGCATGTTTTGCATTTATAGGGACTATAAAATGTATATAGATGAAACTAGAAGTTGCATGAAGTTAGATTGTGAATGTTTGCTTCCCCTCTGGTCTGGTATGCCCTTGCATTGTAACTGTTCATTTGCCTGTGTAAAAAACTGATTTAAAACTGATCAACATATGAACTTGACCAATGTTTGATACTGCAAAATAAATTTACGAAAAATAGGACAACTTTTGGTCAACAACTCGCCTTTTGAGGGGGTTGCATTGTAGCAGTAACTTGAGTAATATGTGTAACACAAAGCTCCAGTGGCTTAAAAGTGGATTTTCGCTGTGTAAATTTGATCTAAAAACAGTGAGCTTGTAGTCCTAAAATCATCCCTACATTTTACTGTGCATTGACATTTTTCTCTGGTTTTATTACATCCTCAGCTTTGACTAGACAAAACAAATATCTCAGTATGAAATCTAATTGGAGTTGATGTAGGTGGAGCTTAAGTTTATATATCACTTTATTTCCTGTTGTTGCTGTCTTTATAAAGCTGATTCATAGTGTAGTATACATCATTGTAAAGTCAACTGGGAAATGTGGAGAAAATCAAATATCACAATATATTTTTTTACTAAATACCTCAATTTCATTGTTGCAACAACATTTTAGGTTTGATTATTGATGCTTTCACATAAAATTTAAACAACGAGATAATTTGATAAATAATCATCAGTACTGTGGATAATCAATAAGTGAAGCTAGAACAGTCTGGCAAGTATAGAAAATATCACTTACTGTAACGCCGTCCAATAAAAGACAGCACTTATGATACTGATATCCAAAATCTAAGGCAATATCTATTCTAATATCACAATATCAATATCATATCAATATATCGCCCTGGAACTAGTGATGAAAAGTGTCAGATATCATCTCTATAGTACAGCGCTGTTTCCAGTATATTACCGCAGAGATGGTTATGAAACAGGGACAAAAGGACATTGGTGACATTTAAGCAAGGCGAATGCACAGTCTTCACTGGATGTGCTAATCCACCAGTCAAGCAAGAGCGTGTAAAAATAAAAGGCCTCAAGCTCTAGTTTCACATCTGATCTATGGGATCACTCTCTTTTAGCTCTTGTCTCTCCTTCTCTGCAGCCTCCCTCTCCTCTCTCCCTTTGCTGGCCTCTCACACACAAAGGCAGGGGGAGACAGAGGTGGAGGAGGAGGGAAGGGCAGGAAGGCACAAAGGGCTGGGAGCTGTGGGCTTGCCCTGGGGAGAGGGAGGGCGAGGGGTGGATGGGGGTAACAGGGGGTCAAGGGGGCCACGGGGGTGTAGAAGGCTGGGGGGAGGTTGGGGAGAAACCTGAGAGTCAGAAAGCCAGAACAGGAGCTGGGGTAGAAAGAAGGGGAGCAATGGTGGGAAGGGAGGGTCCGAGGGTGAGACACACAACACAAGACAGCCTTTAGCTGCAGAGGGTTTTTTGTTGTTTCCACTTTGGGGGTTTGACAGTGGATTTGTTCAAGAAAGGGATTTAGTTTGGGAAATGCACATTCCCTATCTACCAAAGCCTGCGTAAGCGTTTAAGCCATATTTCTCCTTTTAGGAAGATAGTGTTCACATCTTGTGCCCTCCTTGCCACAGCTCAGGTCTTTACTCGGAGCAGCAACAACAACTGCACCTGCATTTTCTTCCCATAATGCAACATTTAGGCTGATGGTGGCGATACGCTTACAGTAAAAGAAAACTGCCAAATGTCTCAAGTCCAGACAGACAAATGTTGACAAGGCAAAACCCCAAGAAAAAGCAAGTGGAAACACTTGTTTGCCTACAAGACAATACAATTGACCAAGTGTTTTAAGCCAATAAAAGATGATCACTTTGTGCCTGATAATTTGTGTATTACTTAACCAGGTCAGCAAGAAAATGTAGCATTATTGAGCTATTTTTAGCTGCACAATGTATTTATCTTGTTTTCCTCTCTGCAATGTCTTTTGGAATACAAACTAGCAAAAAAAATTCCGACACCATGAATATGATTAAACAGTTTCTTCATAGTCTAAAAATAAACGAGAATATGTCCTAAAAACTATGGTATTTTTGGTCTGAATCTAGGTGAAAAACGCTAGTGCTGCAAAAGTTTACTTTTCTTGACTCGACTCACCAACCTGGTAGTTTTCCCCATTTCCTTTTCCACTGCGGATCATACCACCTCAGTATAGGCAGGACTCTTTGCCGACTGCCACAGCAGCACCGTGTGAAACTAACATGCCATCATCTTCAACTGGTTCTATCTTTTCATCGACAACCAAACAGAGGAATGTCTGCACTTCGTCAGTTGTGTGGAGTGGTGTATGGCACAGTTTTGCTGGCTATTATCTTTTAAAATCTAGGATAGGTGAATTAAAAAATTGCAGTCGCAACTGACGGTAACCTGGCTATTTAAAAATGGCAGGTTAGACTAGGAAGTCCTGCGATGGCTCCTTGCTGACCAATCAGTAGTCTGCGGTGTTTTAATTCCACCCTCTAGTGTCGACTCAAAAAACAGTGCCATGGACTAGCCACTAAGGCTGGGTATTGCCAATGTTTTCCTGAATTGATTCAATCTGCATTGACAAGGTCCCGATTCAGTGTCTGATTTTATTACATTCAATATTGATTTGATTAGTCGTATTTCAGCAGTTTTGCTTGAATGTGAAAGTGATTCTCAGGGACCTAATTCTGTGAATTATGCAAGGAATTATTTTAAAAAAGAATAAATACAAAACAGGTGTAGACTTTAATATTTTAAACTAAATGCTGTTTCTGGAGCAGCAAATATGATAATAAAAACAAAAATATCACTATATAAACTCAATATCTCACTGGAAAGTAATCTAAATCATCAACACTGAGTGAAGTTTAGAAAGAATGAACACAGCAGATTGAAATATTGCTTTTCTACATGCTGATGCTTGTTGCACAGGTATATTGTAAAAGTACTGGCTTTCTCCTTGCTAAGTGTTGACTGCACTTACAATAATGAGCAAAGCTGTCGTCAACTCAAATAATCACTCACTTCAACGTCTCAATCGCAGCCTGCCAACAATGCCAAGTCATATTTGTGTGTCTGTGTGTGTGTGTGTGTGTATGTGGAGGGGTAGGAAAAGAAGCTGAGGCATGATAATAAATAACACCATAATGTTAAAAGGTAAGCTAACAGTTACAGGTATGACAACCGTTAATGTTGGATCTTATTAACAGTACGATCTTCGATTATGGAAAAGGCATGTATTGAAAGATCGATCTCAGATTTTATGAATTGATATATATTCAAATGAAGATTGATTTGAATCGCATGAATTGATTATTTTAACCCTGCCCCTCTATCCACATCTTTAGTAATGGAAAACCAAAAAAGAGCAAGTCAAGGTGAGCAGAGCAGTGCTGTACAATGAAGTGGAATTGCAGCCTAACAAAAGCCTACTGAAGTCAACCAGGGACAAACACACAAAACAGTCAGGTGAGGTTCCACTGCACACTGCCCAATGGAATCAGATGACAAGTTGTTCGGCTTTATACATGGAGGCCCTTATAGCACTTCAGGCTTTGTGCAATACTTCTTCACTTGAGCAGAGATAAGGTTCAATCAATATAGAGCTGGGAGACATGGCTTTAAAATAATATCACAATATTTTTAGGCTATATCGCAACCAACTATATATATATATATATATATATATATATATATATATATATATATATATATATATATATATATATATATATATATATATATATTTTTTTTTTTGAAATCTCCTCTAAGCTACTGTAAACTAAAGTACAGAATTATTAAATAAGCTACAGTTACTACTGTTATAATAAAGTTGAATAAAATACTACTATAATGTTAAATAAAGTAAAGGATAAAGTTATAAATAAAGTACTCTTATAGCAAAGCTAAATAAAGTATTGCTACAATTAAATAAATCAAAGTGGAACTCATTGTGCTCTTATTTTGAAGGCTTGTCTGGGGCAGGAAGTGTTGATATTTTTGCTGTGGACTTGAGAATATGAAAACAAAATTCTGTTATTGTTGACAGAAAGTTAAACCGTGACTGCTTCATGAGGATTTAATACTGTGAGATGGAAACAAACTAACAGCTCTCCAGTTCATGAACTGCAAATATTTCTAAGTCATAATGGTGCTCCTCAGTCACAAAATGTGATCAAATAGTAGCGATCGGAGCTCTGCAGATAGAAAAACACATAGCCTCACCTGCTTATACTACCTCCACTACCACTTGTTAAGCTAGAATGTTACCGCAGCGCCGTTAAACCCGATGATTTATTCTCTATTAGCTGGAAAACCTGAAAATCCCAAAATGCAACTTAATAGTCACCGTCTGGAGCTCTGCAAAAGCTCTACTTTATGTGTGTGCGTCTGTAACAGGCACAGAGCCGTAGGAGAGAGGGGAAAAAAACAAAAAGGGCCAAAGCCAGTCTCATGCCGGTTGCTAAAAAAACAAGACAATTTATACTAAATGTTCCTGATAAAGTCATTTTATACATCACACGTGGAACAAGCCTCTTTACATCGGGTTTATTCGATCGCCCACCCCTTAATTAATATATGTATCAGAAAAGTCATTAAATACCTAACTGCAGAACACTGGCTGTTTGCAACAGTAAGATTTACTGTATGACTTTTGTTTTCCTCCTAATATCGCAAATCTCCCCGTTTATAGGTTTGATTGAGTTGTTTAGAAGAGATGGCTGTTGTATTACATGAAAAAAACAACACCTCTGGCACTATAAGGTCTTATACCAATGCACCCCTCCCACACACCCCCCACCCCTCCACTCGCTTAAATCACTAAAAACTCACACTAATCTTGCACCATCTAACCTCCCTAACTGCCAAAACCACTGTGGGGCCTCAGGACACAGGTGCACCCATCAACACTGAATCACTTCATAGTAATGGATGTCGGTGTATATACATAGTCGCACTATTAAAACACATAGCTCAGCACATACACCGGTAGATGTGCCAACACACACACACCTTACAAACACACAAATGCAAAGCATACCAACAGACTCCTGTCACAGTTGGGTAACACAGGCCAAACAACAAGCTCAGCAGAGGAGAGGAGGCATGTTGGGCATCTTCCTCTTTGCAAACTCTGTCACCCCTACACACACACGCACACACACACACACACACACACACACACACACACACACACACACACACACACACACACACACAAACGCACAGAGTTGACAAAGAAAGCTTACATGAGGACAAGCACGCACACACACAAACCCAATGCCCTCTCTTGCAGGAAAGTTATGTAACCAGATAGGCAGTGGAGCACTCTTCCTGCACACCTCTTTCTGTCACCACATCTTTCCATTCCTCTTACACTGAGGTCTATCTGTTCCTCCATCTCGGCCTTTTTGTTCTCTAATGGACTGCCAGTTTTCTTTACTCTGGAATCAGCATTTTCTGAATTATTTTTTTCTCTGCCAGCTGTTGTTAAAAGCCCTTTGATGGCATAAACGGGACTGTAAAAAGCTTTACTATGCAGAATGTGGTAACACGCCCTCACAGACCTCCAGGAGGTGGATGATGTCAGCTCCACCTCTCCTCCTTCCCTCCCTACGCCACTCCTTCCTCGATGACACTGCTGATGATGACAGAAGAGGAGGAGGATGACAGTGAAGAGGAGTCACTCCCCCTCCCTCTCTTTCCTGTCCTCGTCCTCACCCACTGCTTCCTGCTTTCCTCCCCCAGGGCATCCTGAGTCAGCTCTCACCACCTCTCTTCCTGAATCTCTCTCTATATCCTCCTTCAAATCTGTTCGCATTTGAACCAAAAGCAAGATTTTTTCATCTCATGCCCTTCCTTCTCAGGGTCTAAGACGATTTCACACTTCAGCAGAAATTTGGTTTTATTTAACATCGGGCAGCAGCGGCAGGTAGAGGGAGACTGAGACAACAAAGTCAAGAAAAGAAGGGAATTGCTCAAATTAGATTAGATTATTAATTTTTCTTATTATTGTCAATGGTCTGAGAGTATAAATCCTTTTTTATGCTGCCTCCACAGGGTGTGTGGCACATGTGGATGGCACATGGATTGGAGCATTTGGAAGAAAGAAAAGAAGGAGGAGGAGGAGGAGGAGGAGGAGGATGGAGACAAAGCAGATGAGAAAAACAGATGCCAAATCCTGCCATGTCCTGTCCCACGTCCTGCACTGAACACGCCCAAACTGTCACCTGCTCGTATGAAAGAGGGTGTAACGCAAACTGGACAGTGGCTGAAATCTAATGTTAGATGTCATATCGCCATTTCTAGGGCCAGTTTAAGAGCGACTCATACTTCAAAGCTTAATTAAGCCAAATGTTCTCTGTTAACTTCAGTTCAGTTGTAATGTTACATCAAATCTGTAGCAACATTTTTTTATTTTGAAAATCAGTTAATGCCTTCAATGTTGTCCCCATTTTTAAAACTAAATTTGTGGGTTACTCGCTGAATCAACATCTGCAGGACAGTAATTTACTGTAGTCTATGGACACCCGTTGCTCTGCAAAGCAAAATTTTGCAGCCGAACATATGTCACTCATCTACCACGTCTGAAACTAGATCCCCATCCAAATAAAGCATCTGACAAAACTGGTCCCAGGTGCAGCATATGGAATTATTTTGCTTACAACAAGCCAACATCAAAACCCTGGTGTAAAGGGTGCTGCCAAGTTCTGCAAGTCAACTATGGTGACATCATCATGCCTTTGGATTTATAGTTGGTATTAAAGTTGATTTTCTGGAATCGTTACAACACTCGAGGGAATGCCACACAAAAAGGCTGTTAATGTAGCTAAAGGCACATAATGAGCAGCATATCTCACACATATATCCACCAGGGTACAGTACTGGCCTTGTGGCACACGGTGAGCATTTACCTCTGGACCCCAGTCACCATGTCTAAATGGTGAGAGTGCACACACCTGCGTGTCTTGAAGACAGATGAAAGCTGATTTATGGCACTGTAATGCTGAGGGATGCCAGCTCTTGGAGTCATAGTTTAACCAGAAAATGAATGATAACACTCTCACAAACACATTTAAACAGCCATTCAACATGACTGTCAGTGGAACAGATGACTTATCATTCATATCCACTAAACAACTGATCACAACCTGTTTGTGTGAGACACAGAGACCAAGGGGCCGATGGTGGGTAAGACACTAAAGTTTCAAAATCACACTCAATTTTAGGACCACATAGAGACATATAATCTATAGATTGAATATAAACATGGATTTGACATGCTATGATTAAACTGTACCTGCATTTTAAATAGATTTGGGTATCGTTCGGGTTTTATTTGATACTGGTGCTGAAACAATACCAGTGGCTAAATGACACCTGAACTGGTACTTTAAAAGAAAACGACATTCAGCAACACTTAAGAGAGGCTTCTTTTTTAAATTGCAAATTTGTATTTGAACAAGATATTACATTTAGCAGTTTAAAGTATACTTAAATATCTAAATAGAAAACATATGCTCACTCTCTCTCCCTCTCACAAAAACCACACACTCGCTAACGTTACGCACACAATCTGGTACTGCAATGAGGCACTGAAATCTGTGTTGTAATTCCGTCTGGTAGGTACCGGTCGTATAGAAACCAGTGCTATATAGGCACTGAGTTTCAAGCTATAAATAGCAGAAAATGTAGAGATTAGTAATATAGTTGAAGACTATAATCTAATAATAAGTATTATTTTCTGAAAAATACTGCTTTAATTTCTGCAGCCCATCTTATTCTTTCAATCCTTCCTCCTTTCTGCTCAGTAACATCCTCTCCCACAGAAAAGCTTTCAGACAGAAGGTGCTTTATGTGTGTGTGTGTGTGTGTGTGTGTGTGTGTGTGCGTGCGCAGCGTGTGTGCATCCGTCTACAAGTATAATGGCGGGTGTCTACTTGGTCTTGAGCAGGATTGTGTGTATATGTGCATTTATGCGTGTAATGGGATCTGATTCATGGGCAGTTGTAAATGTATGCAATAAAGCTGAGCAGGCTAAGAGATGGAAAACCCCAGGTGTGTGAGGTTTGGCAGGGTCCTGGGAGACGTCAGCGTTAGAGCGTGTGTGTGTCTTTGTCCTTGAGAGGGAGATCAAAACGGTGAATGAGAGGTGCAGGGGTGTTTGAGATGTGTGTCAGGGAGTGTTATAGGTCCTTGTGCGTGAAAATGAAAGAGGGCTGGTGTTAGTATAGGTGTGTATATGCCTCAGTAAAGGTGTTGAATGTGTAAAGCTCAGCTGAAGTGCATCTGTGTGTGTGTGTGTGTGTGTGTGTGTGTGTGTGTGTGTGTGTGTGTGTGAGCGCTTGGCTCTGGCTTGAGTCCCAGTCAGTTTAAGAGTTGTTGTGGACATGGCAACTCCTTTACCAAAAAAGACAGAAACTCAAATCTAGAAAAAAGTCAGGTACATTTGTAAACATTTCAAACTTCAATAGTCACTAAGTCAAGCGTTTAATCCAACGCTGCAGAGTCTTTGTAGAAGACCGTTATATTAAAACAACAGGTTGCACAAAAGCAAAACGGCAGCTGGATACCCATCGCATCCCAAATAGAAAAAATATAACAAATCAAACTGGTTTATGTCATACAATGTTTAGGTAGGTAAGCAGCAGGCCAGCACAAATAGAAAAACAAACGAAAGCTTTCACTATTGCTGTCAGTAGTCATAGCAAACTGCTTCTTTCAGGCCTCAAAACAAATCATCAGTCTCAGTGCCTCTGGTTCAAACCAGATGTAGTCTCAATAAGATACACCAAAAACACCTTAGGCTACAAAACTAACCGTGTTCAGACAGAATGGGTCAAAACGGTAAACTAATACTGTGCAAAATTATTGGTATTTCCTTTCTAACAGTTGCAACTGAAGCGGATTTGCACCCTTTTAGGATAAAAGGAGACAAAATCCCCCAAATATTTTCTTTGCTGAAACAGCAAGGGGACCTGAGATGGAAAACATAGAGAAAAGAAGCTTCTACAGTGAGCAGGGATTCATATTTCTTTCAGTTAAATGACTCTTAACGGTACAGGGGCTGCACATCAACATGTTTTGCCCATTTTCTGGATATTTCAATACATTTTAGCACCTCAAACATGTCATTGCCCTGAGAAGAAGCTCAAACATATCAGCCAAAACAGGAATGACAGACATCGCAACATGACTAAACAAGGAAGGCATGCACATTCTGTGTGTCACTGCAGGCAGGTCAAAGTAAAAGGTCAAAGGTCTTACCTGGGCAGGTGGGTGCTTGCAGCAAAATGTAGATCCCCCCTGCAGAAAAACACAGCATGTAAACAATGGGCCTCATGCAGCAACCTTCTCTTAAATGTCTCTTAAATTGTCTCTTAATTTTCTGACATTTTAGAACATCCAAATTTGCTCTAACATGTGTGCTTAGGGATGAATTCCACTTGATCATAATCACCTGTTAGCACAGGTAATAACCCCTAAGGGCAGGTTTTGTGCCACGTGCAAAGACTCTGGCACATACCCAAGACTAAGAGATGCCACTAAACAAAGGTTGAAAGAAGAAAAACTTCAGCAGTAGTAAAACTGACATTTTTTTTAAAAGTGTCAGTACTGGTGTTACAAGAAAATCAAAAACCCAGCTATGACAAAACATTTGCGTGACAGCAGCAGTTGTGAAGTATTCAGAACCTATACTTAGCCTGAGTAAAAGTACTGATGCCACATGGTTAAATACTAGTAAAAGCCCTGCATTAAAAATGTTACTTTAGTAAAAGTATTCAAGTACAATTGGGATTGTGTTCAAGTATTAAAAATAAAAGTACTAAGTATTTAGTTAATAATTCAATTAATCTCATCAAAATAGTAAAAATTAATAAAAGCAAAAGCAGTTAGGCCTATGAAATGTTTTTGCATGAAAAATTAATGAAAAAATGTTGCCAATTAATGAAATTCTAATCTAAAACAATAATGTGTGAAGAAACTGGTAAGCTATCAAATTGTAATAGAGTAAAAATACAACATTTCCCTCTGATGTGATGTGGAGAAGAAATGGAAAGTGACATGAGATTTAAAAAACTCTAATAAAGTAAAGGTACCTCAAATATGTACTTAAGTACAGTACTTGACAAAATGTACTTCAGCAGAGGAAGACACTGAAACTAAAATGACAGTAATTTAGATAAATGGACCAGGTATAGAGGTCTTTCTTTAGCCCTAAAATTTAATAATCAAATCCTTATAATTACTCTTAAGCATAACCAAAGTTTGATGTTACCATATTCATGCATTTTGAAATGTTCCCCAAATAGAAAACTTGTTTTTCCATGTACTTGTGAACAATTTGTGAACTAAGAATATTAGATGGTTTTCTCTCATCTTGGTCAGTGCTCTTGACCACTCATAAAATGTTCTCTTACCTAAGAGAAGAGCAAAAATACGAAAATACTGGTGAATCCTGAAAATCAGTGGGTACTAATATAATAAGGACAAATCGTGGATACGTACAAAAGTAAGAACAATTTGTCTATATATAATTTCTTAAATGATATGGATCAGTCCAGTAAGTCAGCTGTTATTTAATATCAGTTAGAAGTCAGTTATGGGAAGATTGTGTTAGTAAGCTGCATTGTTGACTCTGTGACAGAATAAATTGCAATATTAAACACATCAATTGTATTTCTGAGTGAAATGCTTTGTATTTAACACTAAGTCTTCTTTAATTTAGTGGGAAGTGTATATGATGTAGGTATTTCTTATGGGAAAATCTACATAAAATCTTCAAAAAATTTCATCCTACCATCACTGTGGAATGGCATCAGTGTGTTCCATTCCTCTATTGGGCGCTCCATCTTGACAGGCTGTACTGGCAGTTTAACGTTTGCCAATTCTTGCCAACAGTAGGGTCGACATCTCATTTATGACTTCAGTCAGGTGCTGGTGGTTCCTCAAACGTAGCACAACAATGCTTGGCCATGATCCTCATTCTTCTGTGGTGACAAAGATATGTGTTAATGTTTTCAGTGAGGGATAAAATAAATAAGACGCAGTAATCAAGTAGCGGATAAACATCTGACAACACTCACTAAAATGGAAAAGTATCAGAGTACATTTGTAATCGTCATGGGCATTGATCTACGAAAACTTGGAACTCAACTGCACTGGATTTGTTGGTTTTATCTACAGGTCAAATCTAGAGACATGAACGAAAACACATATTCAGATACCAGAGTCTTCTTTCCAACCAGGCATTTGAGAAAACAGCAGCTGTTCACAGAGGTCACACACGGATCAGAGTTGGACTGCGATTATGTCGCCATCTAGGGGACAATTCACACTCTTGCACTTCAACAATTTCCAAAGTTGATATACAGTACACACTACTGTATACGTGCAGGATTGTAACGGCAATCGGAGAAGTAATGGATACACTGCTTCAGTGCGGGCATGAAATTACTTCTATCATGAAGCACTTAGATGCTGATATTTTGTGTTAAAGTCTGAATACCTTGTTATTTTTTTCCCTAAAATAAATGTCTGTCATACAAGAGAAAATATAGCCTACATAATGAATGGTAGGCAAGAAAAATATGCTATTTGAAGCTATTTATCAACTGACATATGTATAGGAAAAAGGGGGCAGTAACTTGGCATATATCTGGGAAAATACTAACTGTACTGTACATCTTTATATAACTTCATGAAAATACACAAGAAATCAGAAAATGGCTCACATGATACCATCAAACCAGTCAGGTTGTCTATGTGTGTATGTACTGTCCAGTTAACAGGTGTGTCGCTTGGGTGACTAGGCAACACTGTGGGCTATTTTTAAGTGACCGACAGTGATTTGTTATTTACCAGACAGAAGAAGAGGCGCTGTAAGGGAGGTACTATCGGTCAAACTATAGCATAGTGTAGTGTATGAACACATATTGCTGCCACGTCTGACAAAAAAGACAAAAAAAACCAAACAAAATTAATATCTAGATATTTAGATCGTCGATATTAGTATTAGATAGATATTTTTACGTATAACAACGGAAGTTAATTTTTCTGAGGTTTCTTGTTAAAACAAAAAATATCTTGTTAGAACAAATAGTTTTTTATTATAACACGAAAAGTTTGAAAATATCTTGTTATAACAAAAAAATTAATAATAAAAGTGAATAATGGAACGCAAATACCATGTTGCGATGTTTCGTAGTATTAGCTATATTTCATAGCGGCATTACAGTTAAGCATTTGGTCAAGTGAACAGTCACAATTACTGTGGGGGACTGTCGGTTTTGCAACTACGAAACATTGTTGCAGTTTCGGTTAGGTCGCATTAAAAATGTATTATTGCGTATTGGAGGTATTAATGCATTTTATTGCAGCCCCAGATGTTTTGTCGAAAACTGTTTACCGCACCCTGAACCTGGACCAAACACTAAACCCTAAACTTACCACCGAGGGGGGTACGAGAGGGAAACACTGCACAGTGTGGTAATACATTTCCATACAACACCTGTAAGCCAAGTTTAGTCCTACCTGCAACACAAACCTGGTACTCTTTTTCAACATAACCGTAAAATACAACTAGCAACACCAGGAAAAACGTGTGCGTCAGATATTCAAATAAGCTAAAATGTGATTTCAACCGTTAAGCTAGCATATTCAAGACGCACTAACCTGGGCACAGGCACTGCTGTGTACACTAAAACGTTTGTAGTCCCATTAGCGTCGAAAATGTTTCATTTCGTGCAAAAAGTCACGCAGAACTAAAGCTAAGTGACGGTAATTACCGAAAAATGTAATTATTTTTGTTTTGTTTTGACTCCTCGGAGCTGCGCCGCCACTGTACGCAAATGGCCAAACATTTTTTGAAATTGGACACGCCCCCTCCTCGAGTCGCACTGCATTGTGGGACATCAAACACTCGCAAAAATTAAGAGGACATTTAAAATTCTGACATTCAAAATAGTCAGTTTTGAAATGTGGGAACAGTATATATCCTACCCAAAATACTATTTATTAGTAATTTTAATCGTGTGGTAAAACATGATTTAAATTGTTAAGTTTTAGGCGCGTAAAATGTAATAATGGTATGTTCCGGTGGGAACATACCATTACGGTGGCTCGGTGTCTGTAGAAGGTGCTTCATGTCTGAAAGCGGCGTCTCTAACGCGGCAGCAGCGGGTTCGATTCCAGATCATGGCACCTTGTACAATATTTGCTTGCTGCATCTTGTGTCTTGTTTAGTAAAGTCAACTATGCCAAAACAAGATCCCAGAAATCGGCTTTAATACTTAAACATTGTGCTATGAGTTTAAAGTCACAATTCAAGGGACCGTTCTAAATTTATCAGACAAAGGTGATGGCTGGTGAATAACTTGTTTTGAACCTCCAAAAACTTTAAAATATTTTTCCTTAAGCCTGCCTGAGTGACTTGGACAATGCATAACCCTCCCTCCACCAAAAATGAGTTATTAGAGTTTCAAACCTTACCTTTTTATGTTTGAAAGTTAAAAGATGAAGACAAAATCTGGAGTTAAAAGGCCTTAGTTTTCCATTCTTGTCCTGCATGCTTGTTAGTTTGTGCAAACATTTTTTGGTTTTGCCAAATTTTATACAAGACGTAAAATAAAGTTATTGAAATGTCACTATTTTAAGATCACATTCAGTTATGCTTTTTTTCTTTTAATAATGAAAGCATTCCTTGTAAATGATGTCTCCAAGGACTGTTGAAAATTTGAAAATCTAACTAGTATAGGCCAACCAATTTTTATATTTCTAGGATGAATGGTATAATTTTGGCCTGGTGTAACCTTCCACACCTGCATGTTTTCTTAACAAAAAAAAAAAAAAATTCAACCATTTAAATTTGTATGCCCCTCCCCTAAGGCAGAATACAAAACATAAGTTCCCTCCCAGTACTTATAAAATATTTGATATGCCGCCCACTTTTTGCACAACCTCTCCCCCTCATAAACAACAAACAAATTACAAATGTCTTGAAATCCTTGACACAACTTAAATCCTAAAAATGCCCTAAAATCTGAGAAAATTCCTAACATCCGTTCCATAAAATCTTAAAAACATCCTAGAATCCCAGAAATGTCCGAAAATCCCAGAAACAACCTAAAATCTTACAAATGTCCCCAAATCCTAGAAATCTCCGAAAATCTGAGAAATGCCCCAAAATCCGAGAGGGCCCTTAAATTCAAGAAACATCCTAAAATCCAAGAAATGTCCCTAAATTCTAGAGATATCTTCAAGTTCTAGAAATGCCTTAAAATCCGAGAAACGTCCTAAAATCCTAGGAATATGTATGGGGCTGCTTTGACTGGCCCCTGGCCACCTTTCAAAAGTGGCCCCCAAGCAAAGCAAGTTGAGTATCCCTGCTGCCATCGGACCAATTCACTGTCCTGGGGCGCCACCCAGTGGCAAAACGCCCGAAGTGCTACAAGAACAGCCTGGAGAGGGGTGGAAACAGGGAAAAAAATCCAAGGGAAGAAAATTCAAACGCTCTTCCTGGAAATAGTAGAGAACCCGCCACAACTTCACCACATGACATTTCAGAAAGAAAATGCGACACTCCTTCCTCCAACACCAGCGAGTCCGCATTTCATTCAATAATATCCCGCTATTCACCCCCCAAACCAGCAAAATACCACCGCCACGCGTTGTTAACACACCCACGGACACGATCCGTCGCCTTTTTGTGCATTTAGTAACGTGTAACCGAGATCAACACAAAGCGATTGCGACATCAACTCCAGACCTACATTCCCGTAAACTATCCCTTCCTTACCGTAAAAACGTGACATCACCAACATCGGTTTCGATGTGAGTTTGGGGAAAACAGACAAAACAGCGGTCAGGAATACGGCAATATGAAACTGCTGCAGTATGGAAACTTATCGCCCTTATTTGTGTAAAGTTACAGTAGTGTACCCATTACACTGTAATAACAATTATGTAATAGGCAAGCATATATATGCATAGTGTTTCTGTTCTGCGAAATCTTGTTAGTAGACTTTCATTTGTCTCCTACATTGATACGCATTTTCTTGCTGTAATGTTGATTTAGCACTGGATAAAGATACAGTAGTTCAGGTTGTTTTCAATGGAGTCTCACTGGTTCCCCAATTACATCTCGGTAAAACAGCCTGCACAGCCTCACGTGTCAGTATGCATGTCTGATAGTCATATGCTTACCTTCTATGTGCAATCCAAAATCTGCTGGGGAGGTACCGTGCTCACTCTCGCTCTTAAAACAGTCTCACAGAGGAAAATCTGCAAAGCACTCCATCTCCTTTCTCCCAGCCACGGATGACGCAGCCCCCTAAAAGCCCTCTCCCAAAAAAACATGAAACCCCATTCAACATCCATAACGCGTTTAAGGTGCAAACGTCGACACGGGGAGCAGCACTGTACACGCAGATAGATCACAGCCCAGCCTGAGAAAATGTTGATATGTTCGCCCATGGGCAAGGCATGACGGGGAGACTCATCACTGATCTTGCATCTCTGCACAGTCATATCGCCTTTCTAAAATGATTGCACGGATCATTTCCTCCTCTGAAGACCATCTGGTTATACAAAAAAAAAAAAAAAAAGCCAGCTCCTGTAACCTCCGAGGCAGCGGGGGTTGCAAATGGACACCGATCCCCAAATCATCCAAAAAAACACAACTGATATCCTTCTCCTACAGAGGACCCGCGATCAGAGCAGGCAGTCCTTAAAGAAATTGCGCAGTTTTTATTCCATTGAAACGGAGACTCTTTCCCCTCTGTCCCCGCTGAAAGGCTTCCTCCTCCTCCCTCCTCTCCTTCTCTCTCTCCTTCTCTTCCCTCATGCAGGTTTATTTTCGGTGGAAGAGTCTTGGACATTAACTGCCCCGCCTCCATAGTCACTGGCAAACACACTGTACAACTTGCCCAAATTCCATTATTAACTACTATTCAGTAGAGAACAACTGGACCCCAGGTTTTGCCCTTGTGGGTTTGTTTCAAGAGTCAAGCTCTCAGCCGGAGGTGGTCACTGAAGGAGCCACTTGAGGAATCAAAAGTTGTGGCTCTGGAGATGTCTGGTAATCTTGTCAGACTCCTGTCATTTCTCAAGAAAACTAGGGCAAGAGCATGTTGGGAAGTCGAATTAAAACACAAGGCAAAGCCATCAAGCCAGTAGCTCCCACACAGAGGTTCAGCTGGCTCCCTGGGGTGCTTGTAAAGAGGTCTCAGACAAACTGCAGATTGATTTCATTTCACTGAATTCAACAGCTACAATCTGATTGGACATTTTCTTCATGTTTTATCTCAAATGTGACAAAAGTCATTTACAAGCAGGGGTCTACAGATCTGTAGAGAATTGTTTTCATAGGTCCAGTGGTGTAATGTAACAAAGTAATGATACTTTTTTGCAGTGCTTAAATATTTTTTGGGGACTATCTGTACTTTAGTTGTTCAGATTTCTGTGAACTTACACTTTTACTCCACCAAAATACCATTTACACTAAGTATTTAGTTAAGACAAAATAGGGAATGATGGGAGCAGCGGTGGATGAAGTACTTGAAAGTCATACTTGAGTATGAAAGTTCACAGAAATATACAAACCCAAGTAAAGTACAGATACTCCCAAAAATACTTACGCACTGCAACTAAGTATGATTACTTTGTTACATTCCACCACTGGAAGGGCGGAGGGGATGAAAAGACAATTTAAGGTGTGGGAGGGAAGGAAAAACTGGATTTTGTTCTTTAAATCCTTTAGGTTAAAAAAAAAAGACTATGTTTTTTTTCAAGAGTAATGTACACTCCATTTTAAGGTAGTGTATGTTAGGAAATAAAACGTAATAATTTCCAAACTTCTGACCACCTGCTTTTTGCTAACAGAATTGACTTGCACCTTTACTTTCAATAATTAATAACATTTAATACAGTAAAATTACTTTTGATACCTAAGTACAGCAAATAAGAAATACTTTAAGACTTTCACTCAAGTAATATTCTAATAGGAAACTTTAACTTCTACCAGTCATTTTTTGGTAAGAAATTTGTACTTTTACTTTAGCATGGCTTTCTGGTACTTCATCCACCACTGCATAGGCCCTTATTACATATAAAAAAGTTTGGATTACCTCATCGCAGATATTCAATAAATGTCAACACTTCTCCAAAACGTAGGGACTTCAGAGGCTGCTCTTTTACAGTTTCTGAGTGGATAAGCAGATGGAAGAAGTCGGCTTCCAATGCCCTCAAGAAATGAATATTTCTGATAACTGGGACCATTTGAAAACCTTAGCTCTACAATAAAACAACCGATCTTGAACACAGAAATATTTGCTTGAGCTAAATTATAAACGATGCAAATGTGCACTTGACAATTTGCAATATTTTAAAGCATAGAAGCCACAACGCTTTGCACACTGTACTGCAGTCCTGGAATACACAAAGTAATTCACATATTATCAGGAAGGTTACCAGTGCATAACAAATGCATCTAAAATGTTTCCACACCACATTTACATTCTACTTCATTTCAGCTGCTTCATTAATCCATATGAATGACCTCCCACGTCTGATATTTTTGTTACAAGCAGGCCTGAGAATAAGCCAATTTGAATTTGAATTCAGCATGTTGCTACGAGTGCCCCCCTCCATCTCCCACCCAGCCAGAGACCACCAGTGTACATACACACACTCACACACACACACACACACACACACACACACACATACAGACTTGGGTTTGATAAAGAGGCTCTTAAACCCTGAGGAAGTTCGTGTTCGGTCTTTCAGGGGGACAATCCTTACGTCTGAATACAACCTTGAACTCCAGCCCCCCTCTCTCTGGTTCCCCTCTCTCATTACTGGACCATTCTTCCTCCCGGCTCACTTTCTCCAGGGTCCTTCTCTTGTTTTTCTCTCCCTCCCTTTCAGGAGTTTGGGCTGAGTCCTTTTCCAGTGGCGAAGTCCGAGGCCTTCTCTCTCACAACGCCGAGCGACTCCAAACGTCTTGTGTGCAAAGCTTCATTAGAATTCATTTGTTTGAATAGGTTCATTTCTCCTACGGTCACTCCCTCCCTCTGTCCTCTTTCTCAGCTTGTGGGGAAATGCATATTAGCATAAAAATATCCTTTACCTCACCTTGATTATCTGCATTGTTTGCATGTGTGTGTGTTGTTAGTGTGTGAAAATTTGTGTGAGTGTGCCAAACGAGGGATGAATCTAATTTCCACAAAATGAAAATATTATTCTTGATTGATGGATGTTAACAGACTTTTGCTCAAATAAAGATTGGAACAAATTTGCATTTCCAGGACTGTCTGATCAACAAGTGTGCGAAGCCAGAAAATGATATATTATAGGCTTCACAAAAACATTGTGAATTCAGCGTAGTCCAAAACTGAAGCACTCATTTCCAATGATGTCATTTAGCCGTATTTTTTATAGCCCAGGACTGTCTACACGCAACAGCTCATCAGATTACCGAGGAATTCAATGAGCACAGCAGACACTTAACATGACCAGACAGTCACTTGATCCAGATGTTGCAAAGTTTCCAGTAAAACACATTTCATAGTAGGAGACTATTCCCTGTGTGTGTGTGTGTGTGTGTAGGTGTCGGTGTGTACGTGTCTATGTTTGAGCAGGGTACAGAGGGGTCAGCATGGAAAGACTGATGCAGGCCTGTGAAGAGGCTTACAGCCGAGAAAGGAGACAAAAAAAAAGGAAGAGAGAGACCTTACCAGATTTGTCAGACCAACTTCAGAGTTTCAAAGAATGACTCAGTCCGTTTATTGTTCAAGCCCAGGTGTGCGAGTCTGCTTTACAGAGAGCAATATTTGTGAGAAGTAACACATTGTTTAAATATAATTGCATTTAGTATTTATTGGAACCTGGTGTCTTTTAAAACTTGAAGGTCACAAATAAGAGTATGAACTTTTAAAAAAGTATACAAAGTGATAAACAGCTAAAACAATAAATACCAGTAGAAAAGTGTCAATGTGTGTGTGTGTGTGTGTGTGTGTGTGTGTGTGTGTGTGTGTGTTAAGGCCTTTAGTTGTCCAGGCTCATGAGAAGAGCGGTCCCTCTCTTGATCCAGTGGTCAGCGGTCACGGCTCCTGATTTGAGTTCTACACCGACCACAAAAGACGGCCGGCCGGCGCCACCTGAACGCACCGGGAAGTAGTAACACGGACACAGGTACACACCTAAACACACACACACAAAAGAGACAAAGACAGAGTTGAGACAGCGAAACCACAGAGCATGACATCACAAACTATACACAAACAGATGGAGAAAACCAGAAACCAGTGAATCATAACCCTCTGAAACCTGAGCAAATTGGCTTCATTTTTTCCCCAAAATTATGGGAAGAGGGCAATGAGCAACTTATCAAGAAATTGACCAAAAATTAGCAAGAAATTAGAAAAAATTGCCTGAAAATAAGCATTAAAAATAAAATTTAAAAAAGCAAACAAAAATAAAAAAGAAAGGAAGACAAAGAAACAAGAAAATTACTAACATAATTCTTAATACATAATTATAGGAATATGAATACAGTTTCTAGACATTTTTCCAGATTTTTGATAAAAATGTAATAATCTTCCTGCAGCTAATTTTCAAGTCAATTTTTTGTCACCTTTTTTTGCCATTTGCGGCACATTTTTTACCAGAGTTGCTCATTGCTTTTTTCCCCCTCCATGTTTTCAGAAGAAATCAAACCAATTTTCTTAGGTCCCACAGGTTTAAATTCTTGTGAAATGTGTCAACAAAACTGATGCCGATCCAGGTTCTAAAGGGTTAAAAAAGACAGACTGTTGGTGGGGTGGAATAAGGAAATCCCTGACAAAAAAGTCCCAAACGACTCACCCTTGGCTGCCTTCTTGCGGTTTTCCACAGGTTTGAAGTGGATGGTGGGGATGGGACACACCATCTGCATGGCTTCAGCTTCCACCAGACAGGAGTTCCTCTTGTCCCAGCCAGCACCCTCCAGGTACAAACCTCGGATAAATACTCCTTCCTGTGGAGGGCAGAGGCATGGAAGAGGGAAACAAGGGAGAAAAGAGAGGGAGAAGGGGTAAGATATAAACACTTGTTTGGAGGTGACATTTTTCATACAGCTTAAAAAAAAAGTGTATGACAAACAGCCATGCCAATTAGTTAATGAAACTGAGAAAGAAAAGAAGTGGGAGGGGCGAGGACAAGGGGAAAGGGAAAAAGGACGGCTGCTGAGGGGGGAGAGATGGAGGAGGCACAGAGGAAGATGGAAGAGATAGAGTAAAAGGATGGAAAGGGGAGAGGAAAAAAAGAGACAAATGGGAAGTAGTAGGTCATGAGGGAGAGAGTGAGTGAAGAGAAGCTGCCAAGGGGAAAGATGGTGGGGAGAAGAGGGGCTGGAGGAGAGACAAGACATAAGAAGAGCGAGGGAGGGGAGGAGGAGGAGAATGTCAGAGAGGAAGGAAGAGAGGGTAGAAGGAAGTAGAGTGAGAGAGCTAAAAAGAAACAAGAGGGAAGCAGCACAAAAGGCAGGAAGGGCTGGAAGTGTGCGTTGGTTTTGGAGTAGCACGAGGAGGAAAAGGAGAGAGAAGTGATGCAGAAAAGAGAGTGAGAAATGAAGAGCTGTAATGACAGACATCCTGAAATGGGAGCAACAAGACAAATTAAAACATTTTCCACCGGTGTCAAAATTTGAATTGTGAAACTTCTTCGCAAAAAAAAAAAAATTAAAATGCTAGAGTAGATTTGAGGAATGGGAAGAGAGAGAGGCAAAGTGGCGTGCAGATCTGAATGAAAATAGGTTTCTCGGGAAAAACCACAGTCAATGTTTGAGCAGAAATGAAAAATGTGATGGAAAGTGCCGATGACAGCTGAAAGTTAATGGCTCAGAAAAAATGGTCAGATGGCAAGTTTATGGAAATCTGTATGGAAATAGAAACGTGTGCATGGGGAGTCACCTTGGGTGGGTAAAGGAGGTTGCTGTCATCTACAGTGGACACTATAAACTCCCACGACAGAGTATCCACTGATATCTGCAAGAAAAAGTTTCACACAATGATAAACTTTAGGATGGACAGCATGTTATTATTATCACTGGTCTAAAAGTCAAACAAGGATATTTTCAATCATTGCAGTAGAGCGATATTACAACTGTATTTTTCTTCTTAAAATTTTCACAACAGAACTAAAAGGTACATATGTAAAACAAAGAGCTCAAGTTTCTTAAAGGAATAGTTTTTTTTTGTTTTGAAGTGGGGTTGTATGGGAGACGTATCTATAGTCAGTGTGCTACATATACAATAAATGTCAGACAGCATGCCCTCATTTTGGAGAAGCAGGCTTGAGTCTTACACAGAAGCTAAGTAATGTACTGGTGCAGACAGGGGCAGCAGCAAAATGCAATCTCGCCACATAAAAAAGGCTCACAAAAAAAAAATATATTGGTTGCAAGTTATATTTAGAACACTTTCACAGCTTTACCTTGCAGCCAGACGCTGATTTTTAAATGGGAAACTGAAGCATCTATATCCATCTATGCTCTCTTCAAAGCTACCTGACTTCTTTGATAAAAAAAAAAGAAATTTTACATCGCCAAACATGGCAGTTTCTCGTCTACCTCTGCTTCTATTTGTTAATTTGTGTTATTGTGTGACTTTGGTAAATCCAAAGTAACCCAAATTCAAAAAATATTCCAAACAACTAGCTAATCAAGGCAGAGGTTGAGGTAAAACTACTACCTTTGTGAAAGTTATCTGATGGCTTTAAAGAGAGCATGGATAACAGGATACCTCCAGAAAGTGCTGTCTGATGGCAAAGTAAAGCATTTAAAAAAAATCAAAATAAAGCAAACAATTGAACTGCACTGATTTTTTTTTTTAGGTGTCTAAAAATTGTTTTGCTGCTGCCCCTGTCTACAGCAGTACATCGCTTAGCTTCTGTAGCAGTGCTCCTGCCTGCTTCTCCAAACTGGTGGACATGCCAGCTGACATCTACTGTATGTAATACGTTCACAATGTATAAGTGCCTCATACAACCCCACTTCAAAAACTCTGAACTTTCCCTTTAATGTGCAACATTAAGTGCGGTGGTTGTTGGCTGTGAGATGCTGAGAGGCTGAGATTAATGCATGGAGTCAACAGAGCGAGAGAAAAGAGTGTTCAGCAGGTTGAGTTTGCCAAACCAGCACAGTGGGGTTGACTGCAGAATATATGTGAAAACCAGTGTGTTTCCCAGGGTGTTTTTCTGTGTTCTCTGTCACATAACTAACTTAAAGCTGTACAAAGTGAATTGTAGCTCTTGTCATTCAAACATCACGTAGTATGGATGTTGCTTATTTTCCAAAGTTTGATCATCATTTGAAGAATCACATAGCTACCTTGGGTTTTGGCTCGTGAAACCCCTTTAAAATATATGGCCATCACATGACAATACAAGCAGCATTTTCTAATTCTGTGTGCGTGTGGCAGGGTGCACTCTCACGTTGCGCTGTCGAGCGGAGGACTGCAGCACAGCGGTGAGGAAACCATTGGGGAAGGTGAAGCCAGAGAGCCAGAACAAGTTGGGGGGCTGGGCCGTCTCTGCCCAGCGTGCAAACTGATTGACTCGCTGGCAAAGATCCCTGGTCCATGCTGCCAGGGGCTTCAACGAGGGGTATGCCTAGTGGACAGAGACAGTGACGCAGAGAGAGAGAGAGAGAGAGATGGCAAATCTACAGTCATTTCATGCTTCCAGCTGTTGGCAGTATGTGAGTATGTGAAAATTCTCAAGTGAGGTGTGAACATAGTGATGTTTAAATTTGAGTATAACAGCTTCTGCTTCCTTTATTTGACTTGATATTGACATGATTTGTAGAGAGACTCAGAATTGAACAAGCATCTATAAATAATGTGCCATATGTCAATCATGATGAAAGATTCCAGGAGACAATATGAGAACAGACCTTAAAATTATGTTGCTTCTGACTAATAAAAGAACAGACCACCTTACTGTATGTCACTGTCATCTCAGCATCTTCACTGGCACCTGTCTCCATTAGAAATGACTTTAGTACTACCACTACTAATACTAAAACTAATACTACTACTTATAATACTACTACAACTACTAAAACTAATACTAATACTTTTACTACTACTACTACTACTACTACTAAAACTAATACTAATACTTATACTAATACTACTAATGATAATAAATATTATTATTAGTATCATAATAATAAACCACAGAGGCAATATAACAATAGAAGCCAGACAATAACGCCAAACAAAGGCCAGACAAGAATTTGGGTAGATTTAAACAAGAAAAAAACATACAATAACAAAATAAAGGCAGTAAACACATAATAATAAGGCAAATAAGAAGAGGAAAAATTATATTCAAATTGTTAGACTCTACTGAAAACATTTCCAGCCCTTTATTGCCTGGTTTCTCACTGTCTAAACAGTTAATTCCATGCTAGCTGGTCCACTGCACATCATGAGTCCTCTAGGCTGACGGCTAAAGTGAGTGGACCTTTGCCGCTGCGCCTCAGGTCCCTGGAATGCATGCCTGTGCAGATCTGGCAACGGGACTGAACGTCCTGTTTGGAATTACTTTTCACATCTTGTTGGAAGGTTGTCATTACTTCTTTTGTTTCATGCAAATCTGTTTATCTGTGCATATGCTTTCCTTGCGGTTGTTTATTTCCCTAATGTGCCTGATGCTCATATGTAGCCACAAGGTACAGTAGATGGATGCACAGACTGGGAAGAGGACGGGAACATAAAGATATGCACACGTGTATGCGCATATATAGTGGACGAGAGGGATGAAAACATTTTTGCATGTTTGCCACCCAGGGGGGAGTGACATGTCATTACCGCTGTACATTCACATTATGGTTATGCACATCTCTTCCAAATGAATTACATGCACATATGCTATACAGCCCCTAAACACAAACACACACACGTACAGCAGAGCCTTGTGAAGAAACCAGATACAAAATGGCCGGAGACAGAGAAGCAGGCAGGCCAAAATTAAAGCCATGAGTCTGTGAGCTCAGAACTAATGACAGGCTGCCATGCCAAGGAGGGGCGGAGAAGAGAGGGATGAAGGGATGAATAAGGGCACAGAGTCTATGAGGGGCTGTTGTTGCTGCGTAGACCAGATGAGGCATGAAGAGACTGAGAGAAAGAGGAGAGCAGAATGGAGGGAACACAATATGGAAAATGAAAAAAAAATGAATGAGATACAGATGAAGGTGAAGCAGGCAGTGAGTAAACAAAAAGAGAAACAGAGCAAATGGTCATTAGAACAGAAGCAGCAGCCGTAATAGCTATCCAATATTGCTATAAAAGGAAATATACACACACACAGAGATGCACATACGGTGCATCGAGCGGTAATAAGCCATTGGCCAGAGCACAATGAGCTCAGGGTCTTTTTCGGAAAGTGGAGCAGGCCTTGGAAGGTTTACTTTGCTTATTACACTATGATTAGTCCACAGACGGTGGCTTTGTTCAGCCACTGAGGGCCAAGGTATACTCCACCTGATGAGCAGCCACTCACACACACACGCATGCGCACAGACACAGGTACACATCTGCATTCATGCTTTCAAGAACAGCCCATAATGAGGACAGAATCAGACACTTGAAGAAAAACACAAACTGACCTGAATGACCCCAGCTCAGTGGACACACACATTCCACTGAGTCACACATCACACACACACACACACACACACACACACACACACACACACACACACACACACACACACACACACAAAAAGATATACACACATTTGTAGCCAGAATCTTTGGTAGCCCCTTGACCCCGGCTGACAGCACCCTGTGTTCTCTCCCCGCTGTAAAGAGAGGTCCAGTGATAATGAAGCCAGAATGGAGTGTTCGGACAGAATTACAGCTGGAATGCTGCCAGAGCCCCATCACTGTGTGCATATCTGTATGTGTGTGTGTGTGCAGTTGGACAGAGGAGAACAATAAGTGTGTGTCTGTGCAGCCAGGCAGAGTGATGGATAAATACACCTTTAATAACAGCCCAGTGAGTCAGTACAGAGACGGGCCTGCAGCTGTTTGACTGGCTGAAGAAAGCGAAATAGATTAGTGCTGATCAGATCACAATCACAAAGCTCAATACACAAAGAGTCCTGAGTGAAAATGTGAATGGTCTTTGTTAAATGGCAGAACAACATAGAAATATGTCCTATTATTTAGAGAGAGAAAGGCTTAGCTGCAAATGAAGCCAGAATAAGTTATGGAAAAATAAACATAGTTGTCTGTCGGCACTGAAACATTATCTATGACCCTCACAAAGAAATACTCGGTCCATATTTGATTCAGTGCAGCCAAACCAATAAAGGCTGCATTTCTTTTACTGTTTACCTTGGCTGTTTTCATGCTTTGCTACCTTTTTTCAAAGCATACTTTTCATAATTTTCATCCAGTGTTAATCAAATCCACTCAATTCTCCAAATAGCAGCTGTCTTAATCTTATTGATCCCAACAGAACTTTTACACTGTAGTCTGTCTGCCCACTTTATGAAATAAGATGAAAAGGAAGGTAGCAGGTGCAGTCTCCCTTCTCACTTCAGCGGGTCTCACCTCTCTTACTGCATCTGCAGCACACGTGCAGTATGTGTATGTGCATCATCTATACGTGATAAGAAGAGAGATGCTGAAAAATATGCCTCAAGCAGTAGAGAAAGGATAACCAGAGAATGCAGAGAATACATTATGGCAGTAAAGCATCTTTGTGCTGATCTTTTTTTCTCTAACCTAAAGAGAACTTGTTTTGGAGGAGGACTACAGCAGATTGTGTGGGTTATTGTGGGTGCCCTCTATATGTGTGTGTGTGTGTATGGTACCTTCTCCCAAAGCGGTGGTACACGGGCATCATAGATGAAGTGGAAGGTCTCCTCCAAGCTGGATGACATCACCACTAATCCTTTGATTCCTCTCTCCAGCTGCGCCAGGGATGACCTGAGAGACAAACATACACATTTACACCAACAAATCGGTCACTTTTACCCCCTTTTATTGTAAGTGTTTAGTCGTCACTACTTCCTTGTCTGGATCAAGGAAACTTTAAAAGCTAAAAATCATGTCAACATCATGTAATGTGTGTTTTTTCCTCTGGTGGAAGGCTTTTAAAGTCAAAGTTAAAACAAAAAAGGAATGATGGGTTATTGTGTGATTTGCCGTGCCTGCCCGATTGCCTCCAGCAGAAGTGGCACCAAACTGGCTCAAAAGCAAAATTGGAATGCTGTGACAGATGTCATTACCTTACCTTCTTTTACAGTTTACTTGGTCTGGATCTACTGGAATTACCTTGCAGTCAGACATGGAGGTACAAATAAACAGGCTGGGTGATTAGGCGATTGTTGCCTATTTGCATCTTTGATGCTAGTGCCTCTTTGTATGGCTGGTTTCCCTTGTAAATTACTGGTATGATTATTGCATTGCAATCAGATACACTTGTGTGATTGGTTTAAATTGTGGAGGACCGTCCCATTAGGGCAAGAAACAATGTTGGTAAATCTTCTTGAAGTGGTCTGACCTCATAAATTGCTCAACTTAATGCTCTATAAATTGGCAATTCATTTTATCTGCAAACAAGACTTCTGTCTTCCAAAGTCACGATCATTTCTTCTCACTTAAAGAAATATTTTGCTGATATAAACAAGGCCCCAGTATAAACTTGGCTGTAGGTATTAATAATACTGCTATTATCTGTTTTAAACCAGCACACAATTTGCTGCTTTAAGAGTTACAATATGTAACACTTGAGAGAAAGTGCTTACTTGAGCCCAAACCCGAGTAAGTGTGTAACTGCTATTTTTTCACTGTTGACAGTTAGTAAATAATATTTTGATCAATCTTTTTGGAATTAAGGGAGTAATTCAGGTTAACAATCACAGCGATTTGGTCTGCTGCCACTCTGCTAAATGTTAGCCTACTTACATGTGTGTTCCTCGATTGTTCCCAGATTCTGACAGACAAAGCCAAAGAAACACAAACACAGAGACATAGAGTTCATACATGATGGTGTCCAACAGAGAGTTGTATCTCTGGATCTCTTGCAGCAAGACCACATTAAGAGGTGAGGGGTTGTCCTGGAGGAGGGACCTGGTGCCTTCGAAATCTATCAATCTTGGGATCTTCCCACGAACGTCTGCCAACAGCTCTAATACCTGGAAGCATGTTGTACATGTTGCACATTGTATAAAAGTAGATGAGACAGGTGAACTTGTATAAGCACTGACTGCACACAAGAATCTGCAGTGAAGAAACTGCAGAGTCAGATCATGGAGCTGCATAAAATTGGAGGACTTGCAGTCGTTCGGGCTAAGGCTCTTGATAATCCTTTCAAAAACACACATACTAAAACATACTCCAACAACGGTCACACTCCAATGATCACAAGAACCACTAAAAAGGAGCTGGATGATGGGATTACACTGCAGAAAGTTGTTATCAGTTGGGTTTAAGTGTATTTTTCTGCACTTTTACACTACCATCAAATTTAAAGCACACGGATAAAGTTCTGCCTTTGTTATACATTATAAAGAACACAGAACTGGCAGATGGTTTCATGGTTTTAAAAGATAATTTTCAAAACAAAACAGTAATTTCTGGCTTAACCTCAGTGGCTGTAAGGCCAGATATATATCGGAGCTTCAATACGATGATTAATAAAATGCTAACATTTCAACTGAGTGGGATGTGTATGTGGGAGTTCTACTGAAAACTATTTGAGTTTTGTGGTGTGTTAATTGTTCTGACCTTTTTTATTTAACTAAGAGAACACTTGTTATTTCAATTTAAGATAGAGAATTGAGATGATATCAAAATATTCACAAAAAGACTCACTTCTAAAGCTTCAAAGAAACCTTTTGAGACCTGTACTAAAACTTAACAGGGCAGCGTTCTGTATAAAGAAGCAGAGATTCCTAGATCTGTATCTTATTACACCGATGGCTGTCTGCCAGTGTTGTGTAACCATATGGATGTCTCAGCACTGCCGGGAAAAATCTGTCAAATATGGACATTGGCCTTATGAAGAGCCTTTCAAACTCTTTTCAAAAACAACCAGGCTGAAAATACAGTCACACTGAATATATCTCAATCACAGATGCTTCATGGCACACTATATGCCATGGCTGAAACTAAGGGTCAGCGTGTGGTCAAACTGCTGTGTGAGTAAATGTTCAACCAACACAAATCCCATTCAAACAATAAGGAGGAAAACCACACTGCTGGGCCCTGAAAAATACACCTGCAGTCAAGATCAAGATGGTTTTGCCAATAGCTTTTTCCCTGGCCTCAGTGCTGACAGATTGCAGTCTGTGTATATCTCAAAGATAAGCTTTGTTAACAGGATACATGCAAACTTGAAACAACATTTGACTAATGTCAACAATATGCAGAATTGCAGAAATATACAGTGTGATCTAGAACAGGTTTGGTTGATGTGACGATACACACCATTAACCCTCGAAGATTTTCTCATAGCATCTATAGCAAAGTAGCCAGTACTTAACACCTTGGGGTGTATAAGGTCATGTGGTCATGGGCAATGTTTGATTGGCCACGATTCAATTTGACTGAATGATTTACAGAATATTTACTACATCACAATATCTATATTGTAGTATGAAATTTCAAATACTGTGATTGAAGATTTTGTCCATAATGTGCAATTAATTTTGGCCATGGGAACTCCTACCTATGTAGCATGATAAACATGACAAAAACAAACACATATGCCGTGAAATTCAACCTAACCACAACCTGGTTTTATTATTTCCGTGTTGTGATGTGATAACTGTGGACCTAAAGGCTTTTCCAAGGTGATTGAGAGAATTTTGACAGGCAGGTTGGATTTTAACTAGACACCTATCAATCTTTAAAGCCCAGTATTCTCTGTACGATTTTGGGCTGTCTGAGACGAAAGATGACCATCATGAAAGAAACGTGACCATATCTTTGGTTGTAGCTCTAAAAATGGTGGTCCTTTGTCAGACAGTAAAAGAGATCAGAGGATGGCCGTTGTCACGGACAGGTGCTGAAAATCTCACAATCCTTTGTACTTGTAAGCAGCATATTTACTTTAATATATATTTTCACTATGCAGTGTTGATATTCAACAGTTATGGAGCATATGCTCCCAATATGGCACTGAGTGTGACCTCAAATTTCATGCTGCTAAGAGCAATAATGCTATGCAGATTTAAAGAGGAGAGAAAGAATTTCACAAATTCTACTTTAACTACATGGAGATGCTTAAATTCATGCCTATACTACGTACTCTGTAACAGAAATTACTCTCTGTAAGCCATGTATGCTCAACTGTGTAAATGTATAATTGTTGGTCTAATCGCATGAAACTAGTCTATTAAGTTTAGTGTATTTCCACTCAACTAGTCATCACTGCCCTCCCTTTCTCCCACAATGCTTCCCCTCACCTTATCCTCTCTACTGGGCTTCGCCCCTGCAGCAGTGGTGCTGGTGACCTGGGGCTGCAGGGAGAGCAGGGTGTCAAACAGCGTCCTGGTCTCAGCGATCTGGCTTGCAATGTCGGCATTAGAGTGCTGGCCAAACACCTCGGGGTGCTCTGTGGGCGGCAGCATACTAATGTATTCCTTGTATGAGGACTGGGGACCGTCACGGGGGATGTAGTAGGAGTTCAGGGAGGACAACCTAACAGATGAAGGAGGTTGAAATAATACAAAGTCAGTGCTATATAATGTAGTGTACAATGATACAGCAAAAGTGCAATCATATGGTAGAAAAATCACCACCTGCATGTTTTGAACTTAGGTTATCTGCATAGGTAAATTTTACAAGCATATTTTGAGCTTATTTCTGGACAAACTGTAGATTATCTTATCAGTATACTATACAATATTAACAACTAGTGCAATGTTGTAGATATGCATCTAACTTGTGATGTTGCCAACAAAGATATTGCCTTCATTTGTTTCATTGCCATCAGTGCAGTGTTTAATATCACACAGCTTTTGATCTGTTTTAGAGTGCAGCTTTGGAGCCATTGTTATCTCAATTTTATTTCCTGTCAATACAATGACCCACGACCCAACTTCCCTGTGAAGATTATTTTCATCTCTTTGAATTAAATGAGATGTAATAATGCAGGTCCAGCAGTACAATAACCCAATCCACATTAGTGCCAAAACCACTTGAGTGCTAGTATATTGATATCTAAATAAATTTAATTGGGAGGAGTTGTGGTATTGAAGTGGTATTGGTTTCATAGTACTGCAGGACACTCCCTCACTGTCTCCAACCTCAACTGAAAGTAACTATCTTATAGCATCCCGCCTTAATGTATGGAGTGCTAGAAAGCTTATTCTTTAAATATACATGTATAAATACAAATGTTGTAAATACACATATATTTTTAGAGTGATTGGTTAGAAATGGCAGGAGTGGTCACAAAATAAAAGGACAGAGGCTGAGGATGAAAATTTTCTTGAAAGTGCAACAAATTCTCAGCATTTCCCAAATTGTAATTATCTGATTGTGCACTTGGTGGTGCTGGTACTCTGCAATCCGCAAGGAGTTTCAGCAGGCAGTTGATATGGCTTCTACCACCTCACTGCAGCTATAGTTTGCTTCCACCCAGGAAGATCATGGACTGTATACATTTGAAGACTTAAATATCTACGTATCGCAGCAAGTCAATATCTGCAAAACATACTGTAGTTCATAAAACTTAATAAATTACAAGCAGTGTGCACTTTTTAAATAATGATTAAATTGATGGTAGTATACACTAAGACGTGGAGAAATAAATGTGTCTGTGTTACAGTGTCTCACTTGAAGAAGGTCGTGTTTACGGCAGCATCACAGAAGTAGTCATTGATGTATGTGGTTAGAAGACGCCTGTCCCAGTCATCTGTTACATGACCGCCGTAGTTTACGCCAGCAATGAGGTACTTCAGCGCATCCCAGGGAATCTCCTCATACTCATCCAGGTACAGACTCAGCAGACTCTCACTCACCTATTGAAAGGGGTGCAGCAAGGTGATGATCTGAAAAGACTGACTTTGAAATGCAAGATACAGAGAAAGAAGTAAAGCAAGTAAAAATTCTCTGCTGCAGAAAGCAGACTGAAAAAGTAAAGACAGAATGGAGAGAAATAAATGTTTAAAAAAAAAGCAATAAATGGGATTCAATTTCATACGTTTGAACTAGAATGTCATTGTCCATTAGTCTAACTGGCCTTCACTCTGACAGGGAATAAAATGGCTTCCAGCTCTCACAGTTTTGTCAGTATCAGATGAGACTCTGACCTCAAAATCAGAATCGTTGAATCCATAGATTATGTTCCAGCCCAGTTGTAAAAACTTCTTCCTTTCCAGTAGGATGCTGTGAAAAAAGCAGAGGGAGAAGAGCATCTTCCTGTAAAATACAGGTTTTGAGCAGCGGTTGAATTGAGCCTCCGTCACCAGCTGGTACAGACGCTTCATGTTGGCTTTCACACCCTGAAAACAAAAGGGGGGCAGTGTTAAAACTGTGGAGGGTGTCACATATGGGATGCACTGCATATCTTAATGCAAAATATGTGTAGGCAAATAAAACTCAATGTACATATATCTATGTTTAATTTGTTGACATGTATATAGAGTTGCAATATAACAGTTTCACGGTATACTCTGGTATGAAAGATGATGGTCATCATTTTGTGTGCATTTACTTTTTGTGATACTAAAAAAGTGCAATCAGACGAATCAGAGAATCTCTCTTTCCCATGTGTATCTCCTTTACCCTTCAATTGCCTTTTTTCACATACTTTCTTAAAAAATGGTCTCAAGTTTCAATTCAAAATAAAGTTTGTTCAACTAAAACACTGTTTTGATTCCTTTAAGGCCATTTGTAAATGATAATTATAACAACAATACTAGCTGCGTTATACTATATACCATAAATCTGTAATATGTTCTGAGACAGTTATCGTACCATGAGAATCTCAAAGCATTACAACCCTACATGTTTATTATGCCTATATAGTAGATGATATCTCAAATGTGTGTGTGTGTGTGCGCACGCGCGTGCGTGCGTGCGTGCGTGTGTGTGTGTGAGGACATCCACCTTTGGAGGTTCAGTGGTCATCTTAATGCCAGCCTGCAGGATGGTTATGGGAAATTCAGGGTGTGGCGAAGAGCTGAGCCAGAGTCTGAAGTTTGAGTGGGGCTTCTGCACCTGCAGTTGCTCCACCAGCTTGTCCAGCTCGGGCATCCAGGAGAGAGAGAGGTGACAGTTGGCAAGGAACACCCAGTGACCTTAGCAAAGGAAAACACAGCTTGGGATAAGATGGTATACCTTGTTTAGATTTGAATTTCTAGTTGTTTGTGAGTGTTCAGGTAATATTGTGGTAATCATAAGAAGAAAATGCATAACCCAAGTGCTTTGTACATATTGTCACACACAAGTCACTTAAGAAACTAAATGAAATAGTTGTGGGAGAAAAATATCACTTCTAAGTAACTGAATAAACCAGGAGACATAAGAGCAGAAAGAAAGACGTATTGGTGTCGAACCATTCTTGACGCCTTCCTCTATCATGCTCTTGGCAATGGGGGCCTGCCCCTGGCCCAGAGAGAGAGCATGGAAGTGCTTGCTCATACTAGAGGCCTCAGCCAGCTGCAGCAGGGCTCCTGTGGGGTCCACCCCAGGCGACAGAACAAAGATAAGAGGAGTAGTGCTGGTGGATTCTTCCACAACCTGAGAATACGACATTGTAAAGTAAGCAAAGAAGGACAGAAAAGTGAGACTGAGATAAGCCAACGAGATACAACTCAATTGACACTTAACAGACACATTGTGATGGGCTTTGTGAAGATTTTATGTGAGCTACAATCAAACGGAATTACGCAAATGAGACATATTAAACAACTTTTTCATTCAAAGTCAAAGCTTCAAATGTAATACTCAAGAAGCAACAAGGATTAAATGAATGACAGCAGACACTCACAGCCTTCATGTCGAGCACAGGCGGCTCCACAAAGCGAAAGCCGAGGTTATTAACAATGAAGGAGGTGACGCACAAGGAGACGCGGTCCTGACGCAGAGAGCGCACTATCAGCATCTTCTGGAGCTCATTACAGTTATTCTCCCAATCACCTAGAAGAAAAGACATGAAAGAGAGAAGGGGTAAAACCAGGGAGTTCAGGGGTGAAGGAGGGCAGTTTGGAAACAAGATGAGAGGATGTATAATTAACATGATGTAGACGATTCAGTGAGGGGAGTAAAAAACGAGAGGTGAAAAGGGTTGCAAACAAAAGACATAATGAGGGTAAAGGCTAAACAAATGCAGGATAGAATTATGCTTCATCATATTGATAATGAAATATGTCAATGCTGAGCAACATGAACCAGCTTTTCACATACAAATGTCAGTCTAGTTAGTTCTATATCATTTGGCCTCATTCACCAACCATTCTTAAAAAAATTCTTAATAACTTAAGCAGTTTTTACGATGATTCTAACATTCACCAATGTTCTCTTATTTGGGATTTGCTCTTAGGTAAGAACAGAATCTACGCACACAGAAGGGCACTCTTATGCACATTTTGTGCTGACATGTCAGAATAATGGGTTAATACATTTTTTTTCAACTCCACAGCTGCATAATATTATAGGATTTATATTCCAATAGTATCTGCAATTTATGATATTTTATTAATTGTTTTTATTACTTAAAAGGTATTATGGACTTTAAAATAAACACAGCACTAACACTTCAGTTCTCACCAGTCCTGTTAAAAGGAACCATGCCATGGACGGGCTGGACAAAAACTGAAGCAGTGTTCAGAGTAAGGTCTTCATGTCTTGCAGAAAAATTATGGGAAATCGTCCACCTTCACCTTCTCTCCCCCTCTCTGTCTCCCCTGCTTCTCTGTCTCCATCTGAACACACACACACACTTCTTGTAGTGGCACTTATCTCTGTCTTGAAAGTTGCGTTTGTAATGCATAAAGGCTGCAATTGCAGGTGGCTGATTAACAAATATTTGTAGAATCTTTTGAGTTATTTTGTGTCCACTCCTGACGCTGCTAAATATGACAGCTTATTTGGTGTTCACTTTCTGCAAAAAATACCTCCACCAGAAAAAGAGGGTTTTTTTCTGAATCCAGTGCTCCACCCTCTGCACATTTCTCCCAACGTTTTTCATCTTGCATCGTCACATGCTGTGCAGGAAAGCCTGATGGTCTGCTTGTAAGTAGCTAAGAGAACAGTTCTTAATGATTGGAGGGCTACCAGTGCTCCTTGTTTCTCTAGATGGCTAAGGGAATTAGTCCAGGTATACACAGAGAGAATTCGAAACAGTATGCTGAGTCTGCTGGACAAATTTGAGTGTGCCTGGGGCCCAATAATTAGACATATCATTTCCCATTGATTAACTGAAGTCTTTGTCAGGTGAAAGTTTTGTTACTCTTATCCATTTCCCCCCCTTTTCTTAATGCAATTGGCTAATATGTTTGTATCCATGTCCAGTCTTGCCTTCTTTTGTTTTATTTTGTGTATATATGGATTGTTTGGTTTT